>NC_059102.1:60030220-60341783 GCF_020740685.1 Jaculus jaculus | reverse complement strand
CCTCTGGCCATTGCAAAAGAACACCAGATGCATGCGCCCCCTTGTACATCTGGCTTACATGGGTCCTGGGGAATCAAACTGAGGTCCTTTGGCTTTACAGACAAACACCTTAATCACTAAACCATCTCTCCAGTTCCAGTTTTATCTAATTTCTGTTGACATATAAGGTCCCTATCCTGATTTTTCTTTCTTTTTGATGTTACTTTCATTTTAGGCTACCTGATCCCTTCTGCAACAGGACAACATACAAATAGTACTAAAAATAAAGGTAGTATGAAAATCACCAATCCATGATTTCTTTGGAAATGAATGGGGAAAAGTTGCCCTCTATATCCCACTGGGAGAATAATATAAAATAGTTTTAGAAGCTCTTTAAGAACTCCAAAGGCATGTCTTTCACTGTGTCTTGGGCTCAGCAGAAAATCCTGCCCTTTTGAAAGTATTGTGACTGCCTGTGTTTATTTTTAGCAATTAGAAGCCCTGGTGTGCCAAGTCTCTCTCTGTCTCTCTCTCACTCTCTGTCTCTCTCAATTTCTGCTGGGAGTGGTGGTGCACACCTTTAATCCCAGCACTCAGGAGACCAAGGTAGGATGGCTGTGCTTAGGAGGCCAGCCTGACACTACATAGTGAATTCCAAGTCAGCCTGACCCTATCTCAAAAAACAACAACAAAGACAGGCAAACAAGTAAATGCCAAAAGTTGGAATCAGGGGTGGAGACATGGCTTAGCAGTTAAGATTCTTGCCTGCAAAGCCTAAGGACCCAGGATTGATTCCCCAGCATTCACATAAGCTAGATGCACAAGGTGGCACATGAATCTGGAGTTCATTTACAATGGCTAGAATCCCTTGTGTGTCCATTCTCTCTTTCTCTTTCTTAAATAAATAAATAAATAAATTTTTAAAAACTTAGAATCAGGTGAACAGGTCTCCTGGCTAAGCATCAGCTGACTGAGGGGGAAAACGAGGCAGTAGTGTGCAATTCCTTAGAGGTGCGAAACAGGAAAAGCGACATTGCGAATCAGTTGAGCCTTGCAACACTGCAAATTTATAAGAAGCCATCAGAAGAGACCAAAGCCACCGCTGAAGCTAAGGAATGAAAATCATTGAACAGGGCTGGAGAGATGGCTTAGCGGTTAAGCGCTTGCCTGTGAAGCCTAAGGACCCCGGTTTGAGGCTCGGTTCCCCAGGTCCCACGTTAGCCAGATGTACAAAGGGGCGCTCGTGTCTGGAGTTCGTTTGCAGAGGCTGGAAGCCCTGGCGCGCCCATTCTCTCTCTCCCCCTCTATCTGTCTTTCTCTCTGTGTCTGTCGCTCTCAAATAAATAAATAAATTAAAAAAACTTAAAAAAAAAAAAAAAGAAAATCATTGAACAATGGCCAATGTAAGCAGCTTTGAGACTGGCCCGTGGTCCTGGGCTCAAATGTGGGTTGTGAAGCAGTAGGAGGCAAGGGAAGAAGGGAAAAGGGCTCATTCCACATACTACATCAAGATTTGAGGCAGTGTCTTAGGCGGTGGTAAACAGCTAGAGAATATGATCTTGAAAAACTTCTAATGAAATAAACAGTAACTGTGAGTCTCCCTCCAGGAATGACAAACAATCTTCAAGGTAGCAATCTGACACAGTGACAAGTTTACCTTTCATGGTGGTAGTTTGTATCTTTCTGTGAAATTGAGATCTTTTTTTTCCCTTTAAACTTGGGTTCCCCTTGTTGATTTTCTTCGTGTTGCTCCCTCCCACCAGCACTACCAGCCTTTGTCTCTCCTGCAACATGAAGTCCAGGTTCTCTGAACAGATGACACAGGCAATGACCTTGACTTTGCTCCTTTCACTGGTTGTTCATTAATGCAGTTTAGGCTTCATGTAGGTAATAAGCTTGCCAATTATGCAAATATCTTCCCCCCAAAAGTTGCCATTTGAACCACTTTTCTTCCCAGCAAGGGTTCAAATTCAAGAGAATCATTCTATCAAGAGTTTATCAGCAGTTTCTGATGTTTTTATTCAGCTGCTTGGTGAAAATTTCAGAACCTAAATACCAAAACAATTTCCACTGAGTCCTTCAGCATTTAGCACTTGATAGGGATCTTTACTTAAGCCAAAGGATCCCAGATCCAGATCAAAGTTAAAATGCTTTTTTTTTTTCTTTTTGCCTTGAACTGTTGATTATTTGTTGCTTAATGACAGCAGTATAAACCACTTGACCTTGCTATAATGGGCCCATCTGACCCTCTCTGAACGTCAACTACAAATGCTATTAATGGCCAGTGAATTGGTACTCAGAAATAAGGAGAATTTTCTGCTGGGTTATTGGCATAATTTAGAAGTAATTATTTCTTTAATCTTTCAAAGCATTAGCATAACTGTGTTTCTGCCCTCCATTAAATGAAATCATTTCCTTCTCCCAGTTGGGAACATCTAACTACAGATTTTATCATTTTTCTGAGAATTTGCTTCTGGGAAAAACAAGCTTTTCTTTAGAATCCTGGCTAGATTTGGTCATGCGTTTACAAAAGTCTGATAGAATCAAAAATCTTCAATTGCTAGAAAATGGTTGTCCAGTTCCAATCCCAAAAGATACAATCTCCCCTCTTTGGTTTTCTCACCTAACAAGGATTGTTTATAAAGCTCTGCTTGGTTTCCAAATGTCCCGTGATAGTAGGCAGCTCTTTCTACTGCAGTGACAAATGGAAAATGGTTGTAAACTGGAGAATTCATTTTCATGATGCATACCTCTCCTGATTTAAGCATTAATTCCCACATATCTCATCATTACTATTTATTGGTAGTAATATTCTAATTAAAATCTGACTAATTTAATCAGAAGGATTTACAATGAACAGGATAGAATTCTATTTGTAGATGTTAAAATATCTTAGCTGTACAGTGAACATGAATACCGATTACATTGTCCTTTTTGATTCCTTTTATTACTGAAAAATGCTTTTTTTTATCTCTATCTGTTCACATGTTGATTATGACTCTTTTTTATGCAAAAAGTCATGCACTTTCACTTCTGAATTCATCTTTCTTCCAGCATCTGGTCCATTGTTCTGTGTGCCTGCCTATAAAATAAACTGAAAATGCAGCAATCATCTGCCTAAGGCTAGTGAAGTGTACAGCTGTGGGTAACTCATCCAGGTCTCTGACCTGTGTAGAATAAGGTTAACTAAGTAAACTGCTGAGAGTGAATCACTGTTTTATCGGGGGCTTGGAGCTGCAGTGGATAGCCACTCCAGAAGGCCTCACTGGCACTAGGTGTGATTATCTGAATGGTTAGCTGCTCTTGTACTGCATAAACAAAGAATGTCACAAAAAAAGTCAGAACCATGTCCACAAAAACTGTATTTTTATAATTTTTTACTGCTATGATCTGCTTCTGTTTGATTAGAGTTGGCTCAGAGGATAGAGCACTTCCTGTGCAAGCATGAAGGCCTAAGGAAGCCTGAGAGACTACATAAGTTTGATCCCTTAGGACCTAAGTAACATCTGGGTGTGGCTACACAAGCCTATAACCCTAGCTCCATAAGGAAGCAGGGCACAAAGCAAACCAGAGCTCTGGAATAAAGACCTGACATTCCACTCTGACCACTGCAGGTGATTGCATGTATACAATCCATACACACCACACTATGTATACATATATATGTATCTCCCACACATACAACATGCATACATACATACATACATACATACATACATACATACATACACACACATACCACATTATACACATACACAGGGGAAAAAAAGGGTGAAAGAAAGAAGATGCCAGTACAATGTCCTTCAACCCATATTTCTGTCCAAACTGTTCTATTCTTTCTCTCCCCCAACCCTGAAAACAGTTTAAGGAACTTCATATTTTATCTCTTTTATAAATTAATATTATTTTATTGGCTTTTAATAATTATGCATATTAATGAATATGTGATCACTTCTTAGGTATTTATAGTATAAAATAATAATCAAGTTGTTTAGCCTTTCCCTCTCTTTAAATGTTTTTCATTTCTTTGAGTTGGTGATCTTTGAACCCTTCTAGTTGTTTATAAACTATATAATGAATTATTGAGCACTACAGTTATGCTTCTGTGGAACATTAACTTATTCCTTCCACATAACTATATATTGAAACCTATATTCTTAATCTCTAGTGGCCTTTTTTGTGGCTCATTGGTTAAATAATTTTAGGTCCCTTTTGATACTTTAGGCCATATGTTGCAGGTCCTTTTGACCAGTAATGCTTTTTGTAAGAAGGTCATTTCCGGCTGGAGAGATGGCTTAGCGGTTAAGCGCTTGCCTGTGAAGCCTAAGGACCCCGGTTTGATGCTCAACTCCCCAAGACCCACGTTGGCCAGATGCACAAGGGGACACATGCATCTGGAGTTCGTTTGCAGTGGCTGGAGGCCCTGGCGCGCCCATTCTCTCTGTGTCTCTCTCTCTCTGCCTCTTTCTCACTCTGTCTGTTGCTCTCAAATAAATAAATAAACCAAAAAAATTAAAAATAAAAGAAGGAACATTTTCCATCTAGGTTGATATTTCATTTCATTCATCTCTGGATAAGCACCCTATCTCCATTCCTAAGTTAATTTCATCTAAAGCTTTACCATCTTTAGTCAAATTTGCTGCTTCTGCCAGGTGTATTATGAATGAGGTATTGTCTGTATTTCTGAGTTCTAAGACTCATTTTAGTCTCATTTTGTAAGTTATAAAGATCATTTTACTTTCTAAGGTCATATTCTAACAATAAAATATAACCTCAGTAAAAGTTCATCTCAATTGTTTGGTAAATTCATTGAAAATGCAACTTTCATATAAAATGCACTATATGGCTACACAAAATTTCCCTGTGTTGTAAATACTGGGAAATTTCTATAATCCATTTGCATTATCATGGGACATGGAAAGTATCACAAGTCATCAGTAATGACTGATTTCTTGTGTTAAATAATTCTAATTACAATATTATAGGTATAGAAAAAAAATGGGCTCCTATCCAAATATCAATTACCTAATTTCATTTCAGAATCTGAGTACTTACACTAATTGTAATAACCAGTTTTGTCATTTCTGTGACCTAATACCTGGCAGAAAAGACTTAACAGGAAAAAGGAATTAATTTTATCTTAGTTTAAGAGGGTTCCATCAATGGCTATGTGGTCAGAACATCATGGTAACGAGAATATGTGACAGAAGTTTTTGCCTCATAGCAGACAGGATGAAGAGTGCAAAGAGAAGACCAGGTACTACCCACAAGGGGATGCTGCCATGGATCTTCTTCCTCAAACTAGGCACCATCTCCTCAACCTTCCAAAATCTCCTAAAACAGCACCACCATCCCATGACCAGTGGTCAACAGTGTGGGCAACATTTTATATTCAAACCATCCACATCCTTCTAGACTCTAACACACAGTGCAGTGTAAGGTGTTCCATAGACAGATGGACTTCTTTGGAATGGTGTGGATAGTCTTGTCCAGTTATATAAAAAAAATGTAACTTTAGAAATCTTGTTAAACATACAAGTAAATACAAAGCCATGTTTCCTTAAAACTGTACAGAACACAGAATGCAGCTTTGGGTCTCTTCAGAACCCGGCTCCATATTTGCATGGACTGGTGTACAGAATTGTTCTACTATGAGAGTTCGGTGAGCACCTGGTACCTCACAAAGTGCTCTCATGGACAATAACCTCACTTGCTGCTCAGTGCAGTTGTAACTGAGGTTCTGATGTCCTTTTTGGGGCTGATGAGGCAACTGCGACTTCGAGAAGGTGGATAACCTTTGTGAGGCATGGCGCTAGCATCTACTTCAGTCAGCACTCAAAAAAAGCTTGTCTGACTATTTAAAACATGTGCTCTGCTTCTCCTTTCATGTACATAACCTTGACATAATGGCCACAGCCCCATATTAGGTCCTAATGTAATTAATATACTTATTACAGCCCAAGGATGTAAGCATCTTGAAGACAGGTATTCCAGAGCTATACTATAAACAGTATTGCCCGAATGGGATTAGAATTTATGTTGGAAATGGGCAAATGCTGCATACATATTGATGATATTTTGATAATTGTGTATAATTGCCAAACAGATATCTCTCTCAACACTAGAGAGGCTCAGTGTGTTGCTTTCTGTTCTCTGTGCATTGTGCATTATACATATCCTTGTATTTTCTCCCTGTTTTCAATGTTCTGTTGGTCCTAAACAACCAAGTAGCTAAAATGAGCGTGGTACTTAGTTGGCACTGTTAATACTCAGAGTTCGTTAATTGAATTAATGGATGAATGAAATGCAATGGCAATATTGCATTTGTACCCAAAGCATGGTTCTTCATTATGCTTCTTGGGTATTAATGATAAATGTAGCAAACCAAGTGGGGAATCACAGAGAGCCCTTGTAATGATCTCTGATCCCTCCGGCCCAGGGGTTTAAAATCGTAGACAACAGAGCAAACTTCAGTGATTGACGCTGTTGCTAGCTGTACTGACAACTCCACTTCAGATAATTTTTGCTGCTTGTTCATGAAACAGTTTGTGTACTTGTTTTTTAAACATGTATTTTCTGCATTTGTCTGTAATGCTATACACAGTATGTAATATATAAAGGTGCTGCCAATACTCAAAGTTGATGAGGTACCTTATGCCACTTTTAAACTCTGTCTATTGTAAATGTTGTCCTTCAACAACCTCTCATATAAATATTCCCAAACTCTCAACAATATTCTCAAATTCTTGGATATTGTAAGATAACACTCCCTGGAACACAGAGTTGTATCTTTTATGTGGTATAAAGCCCTCATCCCATTATATCTTTTGGCATTTATTTTGCAGTAGAATAAATTTGTGCTTACCTCTTCATATTTTCTCAGCTTCTTGCAATGCAACTGAAAGGCTTGGCATGTTTTGCATAACACTTCTTTCGGTGTCCCAGGCTTTCTGTGGGAGAAAAAGAAAGAACCCTTTGATGTAGATCTTTTTTGATGTAATCCTTCTCTAATATTAATCTTATTCACTCTGTGTCAATCTTTAATTATTATCAGCCCTTGAATCTGGGCACATGTGGGATTTGGAAGGAGGCACTTACGTGTTCTTTCACAGATAAAATGACTCTGATTCCATGAGTTATAGTTATCTCTCTAGTACTGGAGGACTCTCACCTGTCTAGGCCTGCAAAGCATACTTCAAATTCCAAAACCATCAATGTACTACAAGATATACGTATTGTACTATCCATTTTGTATTCACCAATGAAACATTTTTATAACATATGTCATTATAATATATGCTATTACTTATAGTAAGAGTAAGTTATTATAGCTTGCATTTCTATAGGGCTTATTTATAAAAAGCCCTGTGAAACAAAGACTTCCTTTTAATGGATAAGAAAATTTGCCTAGCAGTATTTAGATGAATTGTCCAAGGTGTCTTGTGATAGTATGAGCTTTTTAACCAAAGCTCCTGGAATAGTCCACTTGATTTCACCAAGCACATTCCCCTTCATGGCAATGCAGGGTTTCTTTCCAGCTTGGAGAGCTTGGGAACAATTTCATTAGCATGCATTATGACTAATAGGAAGTATCTACACAGCCACTATAGCAGTAGCCCAGTTCAGGAGACTGACCACTGTGGGAAGGATCACTGTCACATTTTATCAGAAAACATTGTTGACAAATGGTATTCTGTGATTAGTTAAAACACCCTCTTGGGCTGTGGCTACAGCTTAGTAGTAGAACACTCACCTAGGAAGAACAAGGCCCCGTGTCCAATCCCCAGCACTACTACAAAAGAAAAATAAGAAGAAAAATACTTTTTTTTTTTCGAGGTAGGGTCTCACTCTGGCTCAGGCTGACCTGGAATTTACTATGTAGTCTCAGGGTGGCCTCAAACTCACGGCGATCATCCTACCTCTGCCTCCCAAGTGCTGGGATTAAAGGCGTGCGCCACCATGCCCAGCAGAAGAAAACTTCTTATGGTAGCACCTCATAGGGTCACATATTAAAACCATATTAAGAAGTTTGAGTGGGTGGTGTTTGCACAGTTTTGTTTGTGTGCACATTTTGTTATCTAGTAAATGTTTCTTTCTTAGGCGCACAAAGCTAAGTAATGAGAAACTAAGGAACTAGAAATAATTTCTGTCCACTACATACTATGGTTAGAATAGCAATTACCAACGTTAGCTTTTAGATTCCAGTATTGATTGAGATTTAAAACATCCACTTTACTTGGAAACTCGTAACACACAAACAGATATAGATTCTCCTGAAACTCATCTTATGCATCATGGACATGAGAGATTCTCATGAGTGCCTGCAAGCTGGTTTAATTTAATCTGTCCTTTTAGTGTGTATGTCTGTTTTTATTTTGGGGGGGGCATTCAAATAGGGTGAACACAAAGCTTGAACCTAAAGAAGAAGTATAATATTTGAGGATTTTTTCTATATCCAAAGTCTAGAGGATTGAAATACGTGACAGTGAATGAGCCACACCATGGCCGTTCTTTCAAGATGGGTCTTGTCAAGAACACCATGTCTCACTGCCACCACCATTGTCAGCTAAAACTGCTCCTCAGAAAATTATCAAATGCCACATACTGGCTTTGTACATGATCACCAAATTCAGGGTCTGACCCCAATAATGTAAAGGCAGAGAAGGGCTATCAAGGAAATCATCCTGTTTCTAGGTGTTTTCACTACTTTACCAAAGCCTCCTTTCATGTCCAGCCTTAATAGAGGCTTCTTTCTTGCATGCTGTTAAACATTGTTAGTGTTCCCTATATTGTAGTATTCAGTACCTGGTGGCTACAGAAGTAAATTTTGTAGCTTTATGAATAATTAATTTATACATATAGTGTTTCAAAACTTCAAAATACAAGATATAGACAGTGTTGGAAATTCATTCCAAGAATAAAAAATCTCAGATCTTGCTTTCTGTTTTTCCCTCTTTCTGTCTAAATTCCATACCCTACTGCAAAAGGACTATAGGGATCACCCAAATGCCCACAGTGCTGTTGGCCTGAAGGAGGTCTGGGAGAAATAGGGTAGATCATAAGTTTTGACATCAAAATTTCTTTTGTTATAGCTGTTAATTCTTTTACATGGTCTCTTATCAATCCCTCATTATCCCATATTTCTGTTTATCTGCTTTCAAATCTTTTAGTTTATTTTAGGGGTTATTTAACTCTGTATTTATAAATATCATGCTTAAACTTTTACTATTCTGCACGTGCATGTGTGTGTAGTATGCATATATTTGTGTATGCATGTTCACATGTGTGGGGGAAGCCTTATGAGCAAGTGCTTAGTCAAATGTACACACGTGCATGTGGAGGCCAGAAGTAAAATCAGGTGTCCTCCTCAATTGCTCTATGTGCTATTGTTTTGAGACTGGGTTTCTTACTGAACCTAGAACTCACTGATTTGACTAGACTAGCTAACTAGTAAGCCCTAGGGTATCTGCCTGTCTCTGCTTTTGTGTTTGGCTCTTTTACATGGGCACTGGAGATCCAAAGTCACCACATGCCTACTGGAGATCAAAGGTAATCATGATGGTACTAGAGAGAGATCCAAGTTCATCACATAGGCTAGATGAGAGAGGTAAAGATTCCAGAGACCTCTCTAGTCAACTCATGGGGCTTTAGTCTTGCTGCTTATATCCACATGCTTTATCCCTTCTTTCAGCAAGTCTTAGGACTTATCAAAATGTCAGTATCAACCTTATAAACTGATCTTCCTCAGGGATGAGAGAAGGGCAGTTTGCTGGCTTCATAGAGTGGAGAAGCAAATTTGGTTGCTTCTTTTGAAAGGCTTTTTACAATCATGTGTCTCATATGAGTCTGTCTCTATGAACGCATCAGTTCTTCAGCCTTGAAAATGACCTCTCTGAACTACCTGTCCTACATTTTACAGAGTTCAGCAGTGTGCCAGCTTGTTTCTCATTGGCCACTCCCCCACTTCCAGTGTCTTAGCTTTGCCTATTCTCCAGTCAGCTGTGTCACTTACCTCATCCATTCACTTTGAAGCTTCCAAAAAGTTTATTGACATCCACCCTGCATTCAGACCTTCTCTCCCTTGCTCTTCTCCTTGAGGCCTATGCTTTTTCTTACTTTTGTTTATTTGTTTTTACTCTCAGTTTAGAAGAATATGTGAGAGAAGCTAAGAAAAGATAAATATTTAGTTTCTCATGAGTGATCATAAGTACTAATGATCCTTCTCATTTTGAAGTTGACATCATCATACCTTAATTGGGCAAAAGTTAGCACGAGGGGAACCACACTCCACTCATCAGTTCATCATAAACACAGGAGTCATCAATGCTGCAAGTAGTCCAGTGGCAACAGTGAATTATCACTGGTCCAAGTGGAGGGTATGATACGGCCCTCCTAATACTTCCACTGAAATTTAAAAAGATGGAATAAAATAAAGATAAACAGTGGAGGCAAAACAATAAAGAAATGTCCAAAGAAAGACATGTAAGACATATATCTACCTTTAGCAAAACTAAACATAATGTTTCCCATCAAATAAAGTGTAAGTTTTTTAAGAAAAAACGTAGGATACAATATATCTGATAATTTCCAATTTGATCTTAATTATCTAGAAAATTTTATATCTAAGATTAAATAAAACACACTTAAATAAAAACAAGAGCAAAAACTACTCCTAACTCAAACAAATAAAACATGAAATACATAGTGATTATATTTTCATAAAAATTCACATTTCCAGCCCCTACTATGTTCTGAGTGGTTATAATGGTATGTAGTAAATCCTGAAGTCAAACAAAATCCAGTTAATATGCCTTCTTGGTTCTATGGAGCATGCTATATGCTGTGCCAGATGCAATTATAGAATGGTTCAAATAGCAGTCTGTGGAGCTTTGAAGATATCTGTGGGAAATAGGCTGCTTGGCTGTTCATTACTGTTGTAATAGATTAGAAGTGACATTGGCTTGGAAAAAAAAAAACCACATCATTCTGGTCCAGTTGACCAATTAGGGCATTCACACTTGTCATTCTGCAATAGCACAATTGTTGACATTATTTTTTAATCACATGATACATATGGGAGAGACTTGCAGCACTTTGTAGACTCATAATATCTCTGATTCCACCCAAGTTAATGTCTTCAGGCATAACACACATGAGCACGTGTGTTTTTATAAATAGTTGAAAAGGAGCAAGCCATCCTCTTGAACTAAAGAAGAAATTGGCTGATTTTTGATGTCTGAGAGCTTGTTTGGAGGTTCTAGCAAGGGAGCACAGCTACTCATATACCCATGACTGAAGACCAGTCCTCCTCTATTAGAGGAAGGTCATCCTCTTTGAGCATGTGGCTTTAGGAGGGACACACATGAAGTGGTGAGGGAGGAAGGGGACACCAGCCTAGGCAACCAGATCAGCCCAATCAACCCTGGTGATCAGTGGGGTGATCGATGTCACAGACAGATCACCCTCACATCCTGATATTTGATGTTTAAAAGCAAATGATAAAACCCATATACCTTGGTGATCAGAAAACATCAGTTGTACACGGGCATCCTCATTCTCCCAGGTACAAAGAATCATGACTATTGCAATGAGTAACTCAGAGATATCTGCCAGAAAACTGTCCTCCTCGTTTCAGAAACCCAAGGAAACTATCTTCTCTAGCATTCATAGCAAGAAGGCATAATGATATCATACACATCATAGCAGACAATTTCACCTATTAGATTTTCATCATGTGTGCTTTTCAATGAATTCTAAAAATGAAGAATAAAGCATCTTTGCATTTATGGGCTTCTATGATATTTATGTTCTACCGGCAATTGGAAAATAGTAAAGAATCATGTTTCTCAGTTTATAATTAGCTCTTTAAAGGTATTCTCAGAACTTAAGTAAATGAACTTCAAGACCATTCTGATAGCATCGAGAAGGATGGATCGGGCTGGAACACTGATGGCACTATGTTTTGTCAGGAAACTACCACTCAGGTGCTTGTATGAGATGGGGGTAGCAAAATGATACAACAGGAGTAGATTTAGCAAATGGAAACTCATCCAGCTGGTAGCAAGTCCACATGAAAAATCCTAAGAAGAAAACATGGTAGCAGTGTTCCTTAGTAAGTCGTGCATGTAACTATCTTGATATAAAGTTAAATTCTGAAAACACTCTCATATATAGATTCAGAAACTATGAATAAGGGACCATGATGTGGCTTTGTCATTAACTTCTGAGGTGATTTTTAAGTGTTTTTCTGCTTCAAGTCATTGCTTCCTAAATCTGTTTTCAAATATTCTAGGATGATATTATCTCAAGCATGGTTATAATTTAATGGTAATCACTTAAACTATGAGGGTACATGTTTTGTAAAGCATAAACATAAACCAAACATGTAAGAAGTTGGAAGGACCTCCTGATATGAAAAATGGAGGGTGTACATAAATGCATGCCTCTCTTATGCTAAGGAGTCACTTTGCCACATGCTATAAGCATAATTTCCCTGTACTGGGGTTGTCCCCAGTTCTGCCCCTACTTGCCCAGTCAGCACATTCTCAGATGAATGGTCAATTCAGTTCTGCATGCTTTCACCAATTCATTGCATCCCAGGGAGTAATCCACATTGCTTTGCAGGCTGATAGAGAATTCTACACACTTCTACAAGAACAAATGCCAGCAGGTTACCTGGGTTGCTTCTGAGTGGGAGTCAGGGTTAGAGGGAACAATCACTTTCTTCCTTTTTAACTGATTTCCCATAAAGCCCTCACAGCCTTCATATGAGATTTTAAAATACTTCATTATTTTGAGAGAGATTGTGTGTGTGTGTGTGTGTGTGTGTGTGTGTGTGTGTGTGTGTGTGTGTATGGGTACACCAGGGCCTCTAACCCCTGCAAACTAACTCTAGATGCATTTGCCACCTTGTGCATCTGGCTCATATGGGTACTGGGAAATCAAACCTGGGTCTTTAGGCTTCAAAGACAAATGCCTTAAGCACTAAGCCATTTCTGCAACCCATTATTTTTATAACACAATAAGAGTACACCAAATGAGTTATAAAAAAGGGGAAAACATGCATTTGGTATTACTCATACAAAGGATTCCTGTTAACCACACCCTAGGCAAACTTGCTAGGAAGCCCTTCATAATAGATAAAGATAGGAGATGAATCTTGGTAAATAGATGCCTGGTATGACCTGAGGTCCCTAAGATAGGATTTAAATACTGCTTGGAAAACAACCACTCAAATACTGAAAATCACATTTCATTAGATGAATCACATTAAGTGAAATGTTGAAATATTTAAGGCCTAAAATGTTTACAGATAAAATTGCTACCATTTCCAAGTGCACAATAACTCCCAGGGTCTTGACACTGATATACAAAGACGGCTTCAATCTCTCTGTCTATTTCCTACAATGTCAATCCCTTTCTGGAGGAGAAATGCCCCATCTTGGAAGTGAGCCAGCTCTCTCTTTGCCAAGGATCAAGTGTGATGTGACTGGAGTATGCAAACTTCTAAGGCAAAAGAGCTGGCTTTCAGCACCAGATTTGCTAAGGTAGTGGTATGACCTTGAACAAGTTACATCTCTTCTCTGAACATCAGCTTATTCCACTGTTAGGGACAATTTGATCAAGTGAGACGTTCAAATCAGAACTGAACCTAGGAACTTTGAATTTATATTTTTACTATCTTTGGCTCACATAAGTTTAGTATTACCATTCCTAGATATACTAAGGGCGACTCAAGTTACTTAAAGAATAGTAGTGTACTGAAGAATTGAGAAGTTGAAATACAAAAAGCATATAGAAAGCATATAGAGATAGCTCTCTTCCTCTCCCTCTCTCTCTCCAACACACACACATACACACACACATGACATTTGTCTCTTTACCTCACACAGGAACTCTGTGTCTTAAGTGCTATGGGGTATTCAGTTAATCCTTGTGCTCCTTACTTCATGTTTGCCAGTGCCTAAGTACTGCTTTTCTTTCAGAATTTTCTTGACCTTGTGATTTTTGCTCCTTGCTTCCTGGATCATTTTGTTTGATGTTAGATTCAAGATTTCAAAAATTGGAATATAATTGATCAGCTTTATTCTGGGGTCAGTGAATAACCAACAGAGTGGCTAGGGTGGGAGGGCTTTTACTCACATTCTTACTGGTCTATTGGTCCAGTCAGTCATAACATTGTGGTGAGTGTGGATGACTACCACATTAAGACTATGCTGGTTTTAATTCATATACATACATAATACATGTAGGAGTGTGTAGAACTACATATAGTTGTTTTTAATTTTTTGTTTATTGTTATTTATTTATTTCAGAGCAACAGACAGAGAGAAAGAGGCAGAGAGAGAGAGAGAGAGAGAAAGAGAGAGAATGGGCATGCCAGGGCCACCAGCCACTGCAAACAAACTCCAGATGCATGTGCCCCCTTGTGCACCTGGCTAACATGGGTCCTTAGGTTTCACAGGCAAGCGCTTAACCACTAAGCCACCTCTCCAGCCCAAATCTAGTTTTAATACATCTTTAATATATCTAATACATCTAGAAATCCTAATTTTCATGCTCTTACATCTATATCATTTTGAGATTTGTTCCTATATCATTGGTATTTGTTAAAGTAAAGAAATATATCCAAGGTGCTACCTTGGGAAATGGACCCATGGTTGAAGTGCCACCCAATCAAATTCAATATCACCACATTATAAAAGGAAGGATTAGCCTTCATTTCTCTTTGTTCTTTATGGTGTTGTGAACTCATTCAGAAAAATAGTTATGACCTGTGGCAAAGCATCCTTGCAAAGTCACTTCATAGAACACTTAAGTGGAAACTCTGCAAATTAAACATTGACTTTATATGATGAACAGCAAGAATTTAGTAGACACAAGTGTAAGATGAAGTCTAAGCCTAAATTTCAGGGATATATGTTCTATGATGCTCAAATTTTGTGCTAACTATGGTTTACATATTCTGAAAAGCTGAGGTACATGTATAGCCAATGGAGAGAACACAAACCACCTGGCCTTTCTAGCAAGTCTGTATCCATGTACTTTTGATGGTGTTCTGATGTCTAGCAGTGGAACTAAAATTGACTATAGAAGTTCATTTCTGACCATTCCAAACAGCAAGCATTGAAGACATGATTAGTCTGATCCTTTTGTTTGTTTGGTTGTGTTTCTTTTTGGTGTTGTTGTTGTTGTTTTCTATTTGTTTATCAAGATAGAGTCTCACTCTAAACCAGGATGAACTGGAATTCACTATGTAGTCTCAGGCTGGCCTTGATCTCATGATGATCTTCCTACCTCTGCCTCTGAGTGCTGGGATTAAAGGTGTGTGCCAACATGCCTGGCTTGATTTGCGACCTTAATAAGCGAGGATTCCTCTTTATTTTGCAATAACATTTTTAACCAATTTACCAACTGCAAAGATCTCGTCAGGCCAAGAAAGCATGCTAATGTGTTCATTTGATTGACATAGGCTGAGTACTCTGGTAGGATTCTATGAAATAAAATTAAATATTTCTAGTACAATTTATTTATATGATGACTATGAATCCTTTAGTTAGCACGATCATTTTTTTCTCAAAGAACTTGAAATTTTGGTGATAATGTTATGCATTCACCTGTTGTACAAATGCTGAGAGCCTTTGTATTCCAAATTCTATGCTTATTCTTTAGTACCTAGATGAAGGAAAGTTGCCACTCTCAAAGTAGTTATAATCTAGATCAGGAAATAGAATATTTGAGAAACAATGAGAAAGGTTTGACCATGCTAGGCACAGCATGGCCTGAAGTGAGCATTTCCATACAGGGCTCACATTTCACATGACTACATCTTCAATGTCTCTCTAAGTCAATGATTTCTAGGAGTTGGGTTTTTGCAACTCCCTAAAAGGAGTATTCTAAAGGAAAGGAAGCCACACGAATGCAGAGATAGCTCAAAACACCAATGCAATGTCACCGTTTATTAGCCCACAGAGGGCATGTAATTATTCTGCTAAATCTCTGTTTGCTATTTGAGAGCAACAAATTAAACCCCACTAATCTACCTCACTGAATGGTACTTACCAAAACTAAGAGGCTTCAATTATCAACAGCTTAATAAATGCATTAATCTGCACTAAATGAAATCCTTTATGAAATCACATTGAAACAATGCCTAAGTCCAAATCAGCCTGCCTAGTACCTCCAGCCTGCTGTGGCTGAGCCCCAGAATGCGCTGTGTAATCAAATTCCACGTTACTTACATCTTGGAAAATTCCTAATATGTTATTTTAGGAGAAGGATGGGTAGATTAAGTCATATAGTTCATATTTAATCCATAAAATTAGCATTTAGGCGTAAGTCAAGCAAAAATGTAATTTAAAACTACTTAAACTCAGACATGAAATTTTATGAAAGCAAAGCTTGAAAGTGTGTGAGTCTGTCAGCAAGCCAATAGCCTACACCAAGTCCTCATATGACAGTCTTATGGGATTCAGGTTGTCATCATGTTTATCAGCCTGACCAGTCCCTTGTGAGGTACCCAGATAGATAGTATTCTTTCTGCTTGTACCGAAGTTGGAACAATGGAACAAATTGCTACCCATCACAACTTGGAGTGTAAACAAGTTACCACCTCACCTCTGTGCTTTGTTCTAAACAAGACAGGGGAGAAAAGACAGTAAGAATAACTGACCAAGCAGCTTAGAATTCACATGTGTACTTCTCCAGGTTACTTACATTGACACCTGACCCAAAAGCTGAAGTCGAAGCTAATGTTGTGAAGACTTCTTCAGGTTGTACATGATAAATTAGAAGCAGGGCACTTACTGATGAGTGAAGATTTGCCCATCAAAGGACACAAAGATGCTGGAGGCTGCCATGAAGGTAGAGGATATGTTCACATTATTAATCCTGATAGAAGGAGTAAGTGGAGAGGAGAAATAAGAGAATATTTAGAAGCTCAGAGGAAACAAACACCTTCCACTATAAAGATGCAGAAGAAACCGGAGAAAGAAGGAAATGTTAATCTGAATCTTCAATAGTGTAGAATTTAAGCACAGCTAATTAAATTAAAATATTCTTCCTGAATTCACCTATTGCAAGAACAATGAATATGTTTATTATTCCTACTGATATTTAATGTTATCTTTATCTTATTTCCCTCTACAACACTATTTTTTTTAAAAAAAATCTATTTGAAGCAAACACCTGAGAAATTTGTTAATTTAGTGACATTCAGTAATCCTGGAATGGAGCTTAAGCATCCACATAGTTGGGCTGCATTAGGTGGCTCAACAGGGAAGAATGCTTGCCACCAAGCACAGAGGCCTGAGAGTTCAATCTTGAGAGCACATGTAAAATCCAGGTGTGGCCACACACTCCTGTCACCCTAGTAGTGCAGGGACCAGAGACTGAAGAAGGGTCACGGGCTTCTTGGTCAGCTAGTTTTGCCAAAAATGGCAGCTCCAGGTTCAGGGAGAGATAAACAACAGGGAAGAGTGATAGAGGAGGATATCTGATATTTTCCTCTGGCTTTCATACACAAATCATGGGCACATACACACATGTATACACTTATACATGCACACATTTCACATACATACACACACACACATCACATCACACATATGCCAAGTAAATAACTGGATGAATATACCAAAGGGTCCCCATTCCTAACACATTGCCAGATGTTGCTGATGCTACAAGATCATTAGCTGTGCACTAATTAGTGTCTGGTGGCCCATGAATCCATGCTTGTGAATGATAAGAGCATAAAAAAATTGAAAATAAATATTTAGAAAGTTACATATCAATTTAACATTGCCAAAAATGTCAGTGTATGATCACTTATGTTTTATAAATCTATTGTCTTATAATGAATTGGAAAAAAATTAAATGATCTTTCACCACAACTAATTGGGAGGCATTATGCTAGAACACAGGATAAGCTCGAAAACAGATACAAAGACTTCATAAAATATCATGCCTTCTCAGAAACTAAAAAAAAAAAAAAATCTTTGTATAATTGATGTTGAAAGGATATCTTTCAGCATATGAGTGAATTAAGTAAGACATAATCAAAGCCAGCTCTAATGGTCCATTTTCAAATATCCAAGTAATGACTCAAATCTGAGCACCAGGTAGTGTTGGTATTAATACCTATAAACAGTTAGAAATGCCACAGCTGTATTTCTGTTTATATTTCTTCTTAACGATTGTTGAAAGAGTTCTACATTCTAACTGCAAGTGCATGAAGTGCTTTCTCTACCTGGTTCTCTCTGTGAGACAATACAGCTGCATATTTGGTATCATGTGTGTCCACTTGCCTGATTCACTTTCAAATAATTAACACTGGTACTGGAAGTAGGGAAAGAGCCATAGAAATATGTCCATGAATGGGTCCACATTTGGTTACTCTGGACCCAAGTAGTCACTTCTTAGCAACAAGGTATATAGTGTACTATGGAATGCAAGTAAAACATTAACAAACAAAAGAAACATTCACTGGGTTCATGGGAAGTACATTATAAGTCTTCACCAGTGATGACAGTTTTGAATAATCACAAATAGCATTCTAATGTAGATAGTGTCCCAGAGTTAAGGAAGTATGAGAGTATGGAGGGATGGAGAAATGAAGAAAGGGGAGACAGGGAGAGAAGGAGAGTGAGAGAAACATAACCTTCTTTGAGCAGTTTACCATCAGCTAGAAGCAAAGTGTTTATCAGGAATACATTAATATTCTAGTAAATGTTAGAGAAAGAGCCTCAGAATGTTCTTATGAATTAACACATTTAGGATTTGTGATTTCTAAATTGATGGAGAAACTTGTGTGTTTTGTCTCTCCTCTTGATTTTCCAGTGATTAATGTCATAATCTGAATTCCAAAATAGTTTCAAACTTGTTACTTTTGATCAAACAGGAAGTTTAGAATAAAGCATATTATCAACTAAAAAAGATTGGTGGGGAAAGTTGTGTTCCCTAAAAGAAGTTGCTTTAGAAATCTCTATTCACAAAGCTTAATATTTGAAACATCAAGTTGTATGTGATCTAGTCATGATAAATTTATTTCTTCAAAAAGTAGTATTAACATTAAACCCTGATATCTTTTCCCTTGTTCCTTTTGATTTGGAGCAGCTAGAAATCTGAAAGTAGGAGAAGTGACTGGTGGTAGTGAAGTAGGTGAGCCTAGCATACAGTCTGGAGATATGAGCTATCATAAGGCAGACAGGCCTCTGAACCTGGTAGGAATCTGGATTCTGTCCTGGGAATAACAGGAACTCATTGCATGACTTTATGATGGAGGGATGATATGCCATTGCAATGTCATCAATTTAAAAGCTCCCCAGGGAAACCCTTTTCTATGCTGTGGTAGTGAGTGAACACTTGCTATTATGCATTTAGCAAAATCCATACAGCTGTTACAACTTAAAATTTATTTTAATTTAAAATGTTTATTTTAGTTAATAATGATATGATAAAAATTTATCAATTTCTCAGTTAAACAAATATGTAACACCAATGCAAGATAGGTGATAGTAAGTAAAATTGTAGAAAGTGATAAGAAGAGTTATGTAAAATAAATCTCTATAACTTTTATTCAATTTTTCTGTAAGCCAAAAACTGCCTTGAAAGCTGCGTGTGATGGTTCACAGCTTTAATCCCAGCACTCAAGAGGCAGAGGTAGAAGGATTGCCATGAGTTAGAAGCCACCCTGAGACTACATAGTGAATTTCAGGTCAGCCTGGGCTAGAGTGAGACCCTACCTCAAAAAGAAAAAGTCAGTCAACTAAGTGAAGGGAGAATATTATTTAATTATGGGTAAAGAAAGGACTGAGGGATCAATTAGGAAAACAGTACACGTTTCTCTTTAAAATTAACATAGCTTCTCTCATAAGAATCATGCTATCAGAAACCTCTTCAAATGTTCAGAAATTGGAAAGTGACATTACAATAGGGGTGAGGTGGTTGGAAAACAGAGAGAATTCATGTTGCCATCCAGTGGATGCAAATTGATGACCAAGTCTATTTTTTGTGCTACCATTAATAGTCTTCATGCCTCCTTTGGAGTCCATGTTCATTTCTTTGTGCAACAAAATTAAAATAAATTTAAAAGGAAGCTATGGATGAGAAGCTCTTGAGACTTCAATCTTTCAAAGAGATTTTATTCTGACAAAGGTAAGAGTAATCATATACAGACATTGGTAATGAGTATGCAAGAAAAAAACACTAGCATTGTATTGGAGCTATGTCTTGAACAACTTCAGAGCATCACATTAGTACAATAATACCAGAGACCAAATATAGAATGGCTTTATTTTCTATCTAACAACCCAGGAATTTGATAGAGAAAGAAGACTATCAGGTAGAAATATATTTATGCTGCATTAACTTATTACCTGATAGTTTTTCAGTTCTCAAAAGTAATAGAAATAGGTCTGGAGAGATGGCTTAGTGTTTGAGGTACTTGCTTACAAAGCCAAAGAACCCAGGTTTGATTCCCCAGAACCCATGTAAGGCAAATGCACAAAGGGGCACATGCATCTGGAGTTCATTTGCAGCAGCTAGAGACCCTGGCATACCCATTCTCTCTCTCTCTCTCTCTCTCTCTCTCTCTCTCTCTCTCTCTCTCTCTCCCCCTGCTTATTTCTGTCTCTCAAATAAATTTTTTTTCATTTTTAAACATTTTTATTAATATATAATGATTCTATATATTTAAAGGGCATAGAATGATTTTTTAAATTTTTTTTAAAAATTTATTTATTTGACAGCAACAGACAGAGAAAGAGGCAGATAGAGAGAGAGGGAGAGAATGGGTGCGCCAGGGCTTCCAGCCACTGCAAACAAACTCCAGACGCATGCACCCCCTTGTGCATCTGGCTAATGTGGGTCCTGGGGAATCGAGCCTCGAACTGGGGTCCTCAGGCTTCACAGGCAGGTGCTTAACCACTAAGCCATCTCTCCAGCTCTAGAATGATATTTTGATATATGTATACAATATATAATGATCAAACCAGAAACTTTAGAACTTGGGCCATAGGGATGGCTTAGTTGTTAAAACGCTTGCCTACAAAGCCAAAAGACCCAGGTTTAATTCCTCAGGACCCACAAAAGCCAGATGCACAAAGGTGGCACATGTGTCTGCAATTTGTTTGCAGCAGCTAGAGGCCCTGGCTCTCCCATTCTCTTTCTCTCATATTTGCACCTCTCTCACTCTCTCTCTCTTGTAAATAAATAAATAAATAAAATGTTTTTAAGAAAAGAAAATTTATAATTTCCAACATTTTTATCACATTGAACAAGTATCATTTGTATGTGCTGTGAATATTAAAAATCTTCTTTGCTGAGCTGTAGAGATGGCTTAGTAGTTAAGGTGCTTGCCTTAAGTACCCAGGTTTGATTCCCCAGTACCCATGTAAGCCAGATACACATGGTCGTGTATGCATCTGGAGTTCATTTGCAGTGGATAGAGTCCCTGGTGTGCCCATATTCATTCATTCATTCATTCTCTCTCTCTCTCCTTCTCATCTCTTTCTATGTCTCAAATAAATATTTTATTTATTTATTTGTTTATTTATTTATTTATTAGCTATTTTGAAATACATAGTAATATTCTGTGTACTAAATTCACACTATAGTAATATATGATACTATAATTTCTTTCTTCTGTGTTTTGGTACTTCATATAATACCCTCTCTCTATCTCCTTACCTAATTTTCTGTTCTTTTTTATTATTATTTATTAGTTTTGTACTCAGTGAATACAGTCAAGTTGGTACCATTGTTAGCCTCCTTCCTGTCCTCCCCCATCTCCTTGGCCCTTCCTTGTTGAGGTATATAGGTCATGAATTGTGGGGTTAGAAGGAAATGTCTCTGTATATCATGACCCAACGTGTGGCTCTGACATTCTTTCTGCCCCCTCTTCTGCAAATTTCCCTGAGCCATGTTGGGTTCATTTTAAATATGCTTCAGTGATGAGGTGTTGGGAGCCTCTGTGTCTCTGAATATCTTATTTGGTAGGAGTTGACTGTTCTCTGTGTTGATCTCCTTCACCTTGTGCTGGTACCAGGTTCACCAAGAAAACAGTACCCTTTCTTGTTTCACCAATTTTCTTAGTTTCAGATGTGGCCCTTTTGAAGTATGATGGTGTGGCTCTTTCCTTAAGATATGCATCTTTCTGAAAGAGAAAAGTAGATTCTCCAATGGAGAGTAAAGTTAGCACCAGATAAATGGCATAACCCTTATTTTTTTAGAGAGAATATGATATAGGCCCTCTTGTAGCCCACGATCGGTGGTACCTTGATAATGGAAAGCTGGCTCATTTTTGGATGTGATTCTGACTTGTTTCCCAACTCCAGCTATGGGTTCCATTCCACTGAATAGACCAGTTAGCCAAATCATGAGCAGTTGGTTTCCCACCATGGCTGTGTGCCACTATTGCACTTGTGTGAGCATCACAAGTTATTTGCTGCTAAGTAGGTTAGACCATGAGTAGCTTGGACAGATATTTGTCATTTTCCCCCAGTCGCCCATGTAGCACCTTCTGGCACTAGACGTGCTGACTATTGGGGACTGACTCTCTTCCAGCTTCCAGCCATGTCACTCAATGTTAAGTGTCAGCCGCATATGGTATCTTCAGCAGTAGGGTCTTACCACTAACCTTTGGTGGGTCATCAAGTACTCTGACAGAAATCTGTCATTCTTTTAGGAAACCTTGTAGGTGTCTCTGATCAAAAGCTCATTGTGGATGATAGCCACATGCTGGTTCTGGGAGTTATAGGTCAGTGCCTATGAAGAGAAGGAAGAAAAAGATAACTTAAAAGAGTTAGAGGGGAGGGAGGAGGGGGAGAGAAAGGCTGTAAAAGATTAAGGTCAGTCTTCATCATACCCTTTCCATTGCCTCATGACTCAGGTGTTCCCTCTAAAGGCCTGGTGAAGGTTCAACCATTTGGTCTGCCTTTTAGGATGTAGAATTTTTAAAAAAATAGTAGGAATAGCATTTCATTGACACTATTGGACCTGTTAGCATATATGTTTCTTCTGATGATACAAGTGGTTGGTTAGGTTTTAGCCCATCCACTTAAATAATCGTTGTTATATTAAAAAACAAACCAATTGTATAGATCATGGGAAGTCCCAGTATATTCTAACATATATGACTACAGTGATATTTGGCTTATTGATTGGTAGAGAATAAAGTTATGAGGACACTACATTCTGGGCTTAAAAATTCTCTCAAAGGCAGAACAAGGAATGCCAAGTTATCAACTAATTATTGCAGTGTCGTAGTAACACATGGAGTCTCACTGAAGCAGAAGGGGATTTTTACATATATGCTGAGACATTCAACCAGGGGCCTCCTCTGGAACAGTTGAAACCTGCTGAGAATTCTTTTGGGGATTATTTATTAATTCAAATCTCCTTATGTACTTTGTGCTCAATAGACCCAAACCTTGTACTCGTTTTCATTGCATAGTTATGAAAATAATAAAAATTCCAGGAATTTATAAAGATTTTAAGAATCTCTTAGTTTTCAGAAGCCTCTCCACCTACTCTGTGAACACTAATGAGGGGCAAATAGCAAAGCTGCAAGGTTCTCAGTCCCTGGATCCTCAGCTCCAGGAGTTAGAGAGCTGACCTTTAAGGTCACCAAGATTAGGTCTCTCTCTTCCAAGGTCACACACCTGGTTATCAACAAGTCACTGCTGGGATTCAGTTCTTGAAATTCATAATCAATTATGTCTTCACCCGGCTCTGGCATAGTTCTGCTTTGAATGAATAAAGAAAATAGGGATTTCAGAAATAAAATCTATAGGTCTGTACCTTGTGAGGATTAAGACTTTAAAAACCCAGAATAGTTTAAGGTACTTAAGACTATAGGAAGATGAAAGTTGAGAGAAAGAGAGATAGTAAAACTGATGAACTGCATTCCTTAATAGCTGATTCTGATGGCGAAACTCCATCACAGATACAATTGTGGTGACTTATCCATTCTCATATTCTGCTTTCCTCGGAATCTTCATCCTTCCAGGACAAGAGAGAATTAAATAAATTTAAAATTAGCTCTAAATCTGACATGACTTGTCACATAAATTCCACATATCTAAACGTAAAACGACTCAGCTCTTTTTGTCTCCTAACAATCAGAAAAGGCACAGAATGAGCCATTGTGTAAGCTATACAGAATTAAGGATGCAAAAGGTGTCACTGCATCTCTGCATTTATTGACAGAAAACAGTTATAGCCAACCCCTCCTCCCAGCTTCCGTGCATTCAGAAAATGCTCCTGGTCACAGGTGTGAGCAGAGATTATCACAGCAGGGCTGGAGAGATGGCTTAGTGGTTAAGCACTTCCCGGTGAAGCCTAAGGACCTGGGTTCAAGGCTTGATTCCCCAGGATCCATGTTAGCCAGATACACAAGGGGGTACATGCGTCTGGAGTTTATTTTCAGTGGCTGGAGGCCCTGGTGTGCTCATTCTCTTTCTTTCCCACTCTTTGTTTTCTCTCTGTCGCTCTTAAATAAATAAATAAAAATAAACAAAATAATTTAAAAAAAAGAGAACATCACAGCAAACTGTTTTCTCTCACAGACCTATCAGGTTAACATTCCTGCTCCCCAAGGGTGGCAAACTTGTCATCATAATGTTTATTCCTCATCTTTCATTTTTTTTATTTTTAGGGAAACATTTATGTTACTACTATTTAAAAATAATTTTAGCTGGTGTACAGAGATTTAAATAGTGCTCATTCTGGCAATTTCAAATACAATCTTTTAAAAGACATACACCAATTTCATAGGGCTAGCATTACTGTCACTGTGGGGTTTTTTCCCCCATTGGTGAACCAATGAGTTTATTGGGGTTACTTACAGAGCAGGATAAAGAGCTACAGGAGCAATAAATGACTCAAATACAGCTGAACTGCAAGAAGTCTCATGCCATCCTGGATGATGACCTTGACGCAAGGGCAATTGTATCTCCAAAACACCCGCTCCAACATAGGGGGTGACTCATGGAAGCTTTGTCCCTGGAGCTCAACTGGTTGGAGAGTCTCAAGCACACTGTACCACTTACAGGCAGCTCAATTAGAGTGGCTCTACTTGTTTTAGTTTTTAATCAACTGAGTCAATAAGTCTCTAAATGTGCAAGTGTAGCATGTTAAGTTTTTAAGTATGGAAACAGCAATTGTATTGGAGCTAGTGAATAATATTGAAGTAGAGGCCTCATTGTTTTCATCACAGTCTTTGAGGCTGAATGAAGTATATGTTTAATATATTCATTATGATTAAAAGGCCCTTATTCCATCACACCAAGAATGAAAACACCATTCAGTGGACCAAAAACCAGTGACAGAATGTAAGGGATGCAGAGCTCGTGGCTCCTAAACAAAAGCATTGGCTCCATTAGGCTAAGCCAGGGACTGGCATATAACTTTGGTATTATGCTTAACATCTATAAGCCCCAGCTTTTCATTAACATAAGAGAATCATGTAATGTCACTCTTACAGATATATTGTAAAGATTAGATGAAATGCTGTGTGCAATAACATTCTGGAAGCAACAGAATGTTTTATAAATATAATGTATTGTTGTCAAGCAATGATTAATTGCTTCACCATGAAGAAACAAATTTCCAAGGAAATATAGAAATATCATTACAAGATGCTTATAAAACTGGGTATGTGGCCATGAGCAGTGGCATATGCCTTTAATCCAAGTACTTGGGAGACAGAGGTAGGAGGATTGGCCATGAGTTCAGGCCAGCCTGAGAGTACATAATGAATTCCATGTCAGCCTGGGCTAGAGGGAGAATCTACCTTGAAAAACAAATAACAAAACAAAAAGAAATGGCTATGTGGTGTTGGTAAAGTAAACTGGAACAGCCACTATGTAAATCACTGAAAAGCTTCTTGAGAGTGCTAAAAATAGATTTGCCATATGACCCAGTTATACCACTCCTTGGCATATATCCTGAAGAATTTACAGTTACTTTAGAGATACTTTCTCATCTATGTTATTGCTGCTCTAGTCACAACTAGAAAATAAAACCAGCCTAGATATCCATTGATTGATGAATAACTAATGAATTATGAATTAATGAATAAATTAATGGCTAAATGAAGATGTGGTACATTTATACAATGGAGTTGTATTCAGCTGTAAATAAAAATGAAATTAGGAAATTTGCAGGGAAATTGATGGATCTGGAAAAGAACATACTAAGTGAGATAACCTAGGCTCAGACAAATGCCCCATGTTTTTTCTCATATGTGGATCCTCAAATGTTTAAATCTGTATATGAGTTGGAGTAAAAGTCAATGGTAGAGGCCAGGAAGCTAGAAAGGAGCCA
This sequence comes from Jaculus jaculus, assembly GCF_020740685.1. Classification (NCBI taxonomy): domain Eukaryota; kingdom Metazoa; phylum Chordata; class Mammalia; order Rodentia; family Dipodidae; genus Jaculus; species Jaculus jaculus. Next base: position 60,315,479 of record NC_059102.1, on the reverse strand, counting down.
TGAGAAGGGAAGAGAGGGGAGGGCTTAAGGGGAAGATACCAAATAGAATGGCAGAATAGAATAGAATAGAATAGAATAGAATAGAATAGAATAGAATAGAATAGAATAGAAGAGAAGAGAAGAGAACAGAACAGAACAGAACAGAACAGAACAGAACAATAGAATAGAACATGAAAAAGATTATGTAAATTGGCCATTCTACATGAAAATTCTGAATCCATTTAAATGGATTATATAGTATGACGTGTAGAAAAGAGATACATTGAATTAGTAATTGTACAGTTTGCTGAGTCTTTTCCAAGTTGGATAATAAAACAATTTAATATAATTTTACTATATGTTAAGGTATTTATGATATAAGATTAGAAATTATCAAGTAAATTTTATTACAAATAATTTTAGTCATGAATAGATTATTCTCCAAAAGTAAGTTCTAATAATGAGGAATTAGTATTTCTCTAGAAACAATGGTTTAAAAACATAGGATGAAGCAGAAGAGAAATCTTGTAGGGGAAATTCTAGACTCTAGAAATGCCACGGTAGACAGGAAGCGTACTACAGCAATCAGTAGTTCAGTAGAAAGTGGATGATTGCATATATTTTGTGTATTTGTATGCATAGTGAAGTGCAAATAAGTAATTAGAGTAGTACATGAGTGTAACTCTGGTGAGAATGTGAGCCAGGAATTGATGTACACAGGGGTCACAGTGGGTGGCTCTCACTCACAGTGGACAGCCAAGCCTGTCACTGGACACACGTTGCATGAAGAATTGAAGAACACGAAAGTAAAGTAACCAGGGGCACCATGTCCAAAGGCTGAAAACATGAAATGACATGGTGCATTAGGAGCAAATTAGTCAAGTATTAAGTCTTACCTGAGCCTAAAGTACATGAAGACATACAAGGAAATTAAGAGGCTTAAATAGGATACTGCCAGAGTCATAATACAAAGGCTTTCAATGCTGAGTCAATCTTCCCCATCCTTAGGGGGAGCATAAGAGCATCAGTCAGAGGATGGCATAATCCCAGGCTGTAGAATGTACATGCTGGTGGCAGTGGGCTCCAGAAGCAAGTGGCCTTGCCATGTATTTTGGCCTTGTTTACATGTTAAGTGAAATTTAAATGTTAAAGACCACAGCACATTTCTTTTCATTCACTGGAATCAAATCAAGTTTAAGGGCCATTTAAGAGGAAATTTCAGTCCAGTGTGGTGGCATACCCCTTTAATCCCAGCATTTGGGAGGCAGAAGTAGAAGGATTACGGTGAGTTCAAGGACAGCCTGAGACTGCATAGTAAATTCCAGTCAGTCTGGGCTAGAGTGAGACCCTACCTTAAAACAAACAAACAAACAAACAAACAAAACAAACTACAACAACAAAACACGCACACACACACACACACTGCCCCCCACATAATTCAGCTTTGTAATCACTTTTATGACAACATTATGACTTTTATCTACAATTCATTTTTACTCTTTTTTGGGGGGGTTGGCAGTACTGGGGATTGAACCTAAGCAAGCACTCTTATCACTGAGCTATGTTTCCTGGTTTCATTCTTTTCTTTTCTTTTTTTAATTTTGAGACAGAAGTACCCTAATTTGCTCAAGGTGGTCGTGAACATATTTTGGAATCCAGAACTTGTGATCCTCCTGCCTCAGCCTCCTGAGCAGCTGACATTATAGGCCTGCAGGCCTGGCTGAATACTTTTGATGAATTTATTTTTTATATCTCTAATGATAATTTCATTCATTAAATTTCAGGTTTAGCCATTTCTTGCATATTATGTACTATAATATAGGCCAAAGTATTCAAAGCTTGACTCCTACCTGGTATTGCCCTCAAGTTCCTCTTTCAGAGATATCAATCCATGGGATGCAATCACTTTCCAGGGGAACATGATCCAAGTCATCAAATGCTTCCTAGGTTGTCTCTAGGTTGTCAGTGCCTGCATGTCTCAGTTCTAGGTGCTGGGGTAACACTGGTAACAAAGCAGAATTGCTACCCACAGGAACTTTCCTCCTAGTCAAGGACGCTGACAGCTGATAAGACACGTGGAGGCATGGCCTAGTGCAGGTGATTACAAGGAAGACAGAAGGAAGTAATGGAAAGTAATGGAAGAGAGAATGATGCCCTTTGGATATAAGATGGTTGCAAGCACCTCAGAACCTGCATCTGGACTTTTGAGACATGTGAGGCTGGAACTTTCACAGTAGGAAGAACAAAAGGAGAAAAAGCCAGAGGAGGAGAATTTGCTTGTTATGCAGCAGGTAGAGCAGAGACAAGTGAGGAATGGTGCCATGAAGCCTGAACCCACTGCCACTTCTCTGGAGACTCCATTCTATATTTCTCCTTTTCTGTACCAGGGGTTGACCAGTACACTCCAGTTTGCAGCCCACTTCCTGTTTTATTGAAACAAAGCATGCTCACTTGTGAACATGTGTTTTGGGTTGTTTTTGCACCATTCTGACAGTCAAGTATTAAGAGACCTACTGTTCCCAGAGATCCTAAAATATGTGCCATCTGTCCCTTTGCAGAAAACATTCGCTGATCTTGAATGTGGATCAGGCTTTCTGTTACAGTTGTCACCATATAAAGATATAACAGAAAAAAAAATTGCATATCTTCATAGTAATAGAATATGTATTTTCTGTCCCCAAATCTACTTGCTTCTGATAGAAATCCATTTTACTTTTTAAAAATTCAATTGTATACATAAACCTTTTAGTATGTAATTTTCAAGTGTAATGTTTCATTAAAGAAGAATTTAAAGATTAAGGTACCCTATCGTTGCACAAAGCTAGATGTGTAGAAGAGCTACAGTTAGCATTGTGCCTGTGATCATCTCATGTTAGTATTCAAATTCTCTATAAGCTATATCTGAAACAGGCTGGTAATAAACCCTTCTGGGAGCTGCATTGTTGGGTGATATGCAAGATTTTGAGAAGATCCATAGGCACAGTGGTCCAGAGTGACAAGTCTCTTTGGAGCTAATTACCTTCTTCAATCAAAGGGACCTAGTATCTATCACCTCCTACCTCCTATGAAAACACGGATACGCTGGCTTCATCTAGGGCTCCCTGTTGTTTTTTTTTTCTATTACTTTTAAGCTTTATTTTATCACTCTTATCCAACACACATCAGAAAGCATATCAACAGTGCATCTTATAGGAAGTCAATTTACAACAAAACTGAACAAGGCAATTGTGTTTACAGAAAAAGTTTTCAGCAAAAAGTACACAATACAGTCCATTGAAACGCAGTGTTCATACATTTTAGGTACATAGGAAAGTGTAAAGTAAAAGTCCTTTGCTACTCAGCAAGTAAATGCAAGTTTGAAAGACTTAAATGAAAATCAGAAATTCATGTATTTGAGAAAAGAACCTCTTAGTACTTGTACACATCTATCTACATTTATAATCCCACTTAATTATTAAAAAAAAAAACCTCACAAGACCTCACATACACACACACACACTCACACACCAAAAAAAAAAAAAAAAAAAAAACAAGAGAACCATAGTGCCAAGAAATGCCAAGACCAATAGACTACTGACACAACCTGTAGAAATGTTATAACTACTGACTGTATACTGTACTCTTGTAGTTCTGAGGTGAAGGTAAATCACAGGAGACAAAACTCCTTGAAACTGGCTTTGGTTTAGGGCTCCCTGTTTTAACTTACACAAAATGCCCAAGGCTCAAGTAGTATTATTTTTGTCTTTGGTACAGGTCACATAGAAGGAGGTTCAAACCATATTTTCTAGTGAATATTTAATTATCTTTTGAAAGGGAAAGAAGCAAAATCAAAGAAATTGGACTGGAGAGAATAGAGACAAATAATACATGGGCAATGCTTAGAAGACTCAGTATCATATCCAATACTCAAGTATTATAGTAATATGAAAAAGGTTGTATTGCAAGAAGTTGACATAGGTACATTGTTGAATCAGTCTGCATTGGGAAGATTATTGACTACTAATTGATTAGGGTCAAGGCCCTGCAACAGCCATCCTATTGCCTCAGTGATTTAGGCATTTGTGTGCCAATGTACCGCTTCCTATTGCTCTTTCCCTCCCCTCTTCTCCTTCTTCTTCCTTCTTTCCTCTGCTCTTCACTTGTAACTGTGTATATGTAGTTTTTTATGACATATACACAGTTACAAGGGAAAACTGAAAAGCAAGTGGAATAAAATTAAAAATAGCCACAACTACTATCATAGAAGGTATTCTACTTATAATCCTTGTATCTATTTGTGAACTTCTTTTTATATAACAATGCAAAAACGTATACTGCTCCATGTAAATATAGACTTCTAAAGCCTAATTGTGATCACCACATGGAATAAACCATAATTTATTCAGTCTCCTATCAATGGACTTAATTTGTTTCCATTTTTGTATCATATAGAATACTGTAAGGAGTATCCTTTTGTTCTCAGATCTTGGATGATTTGCTCAGAATGAATGCTTAGGAGTGTGGCATATGCAGAGAGGAAGAGAATGTGTCTTGTCGGGTTTTTCCGACAGGTAGAGCTGGAGGAGGACCAGGCCTGCTGGTTCCTCCTGAGGGCTTGAGGAGGAGGGTGAGTGTCAATGGCCAGAACACACAGAGCCGGGAGTCTTGTCAGCACAGGATCTCCATTTATTATAACAGGCAGGTGTGTATATAGTATTGAGAACGAAGGCAGGAATCTCAGGAAGGGATGAGGTGTAAGGGCCAATAGCATATCGTGACTTTTGAAATGATCAGTTCTAAACTGTAAGTTTTTTTTTTTTTTTGTGGAAGTAGCAGGCCAGAGGCAATTTGGTGCCCTGCTGAGTCATAGCTGGCCAGAGACAGGTTGCCAAACTTTAGCCAGGCTCAGGAAGTTCCATTAGGCCTCGCATCCGGGCCTTTCAAGGCCCAACAGTGTATCATTAAGACTGTGTCTGATTCCTGAAGACAAAGGAACTTTCTCCCACATGTGCTTCATGCCACAGCTCAGCCCAGTGTTTTCATTTGGTTCTTTCCCATCATACTATTTTATCAATTCAAAGTAACTGAGTAATTTACTGCCTCTTGTCTGTAATACAGCTTTGTTTGGTGAGAGACCAGAATAGGTGGGAATTGAGAAATCAATTCTGGAAGGAGCATAGATAGTGAAAATGGCTTAGGACCTAAACAAGATACATTTCTCTCAGTTACCATCATCACTAGTATTAATTGCATGCATAACACATTCCAGTCACTCTGATACAAAGTCACAGAAAAATGAAAATTAAAGAGTCATCACTCCCATGGATCATAGCACTCAGGACTCAGTGGTGAAGGATGCCACCTCTCATTCATAGGAAAATGTGCTACTCTTTCACTTCTTAAAGAGGAGCCTTGCCTTACTGAAATTTGAACTCTTTTCTCCCCCAGTGTGTTCACTTATCCAGTTAAGAACTCCTATTATCTAAAACAATTCTTTCTTATATGACCTTCCAACACACCCTTTCCATGTGACTACATAGCAAGCTGGAATCTGAGTGGAGCCATGCCAAATAAAAACATCAGTGTCACCACTCACTATGGAGGGCACAGCTCGTCATTCAATCAGGGAAGGTTTCTCAGACATTTCCAGCTGTCAGGGAACGGGCAGAGGATGAAAAGAGTAATCAGTCAAGTTTTGTTGACATGTAGAAGCCGTGGAAGGTCCCTGGCAAACTCCAACTTTATTCTATGTTCGCTCATGTCCAGGGACTAAAGTATTCTTTTAAAACACTGAGTTTTAAACAGTTCCTCTTTAAAGAAATGCTATCATCCACTCCGTGCCTGTGGGTGGAACAATGCCTCTTGTGTGTTCAAACTTCTTGGAGCATTAATACACTGTTTCTTTAGAAGGATTCACTTTCTGAAGCTGAACTTTCAGACTTAGAACACCTTATCACAGGCTCACAAGCCTGCTTTCTGAAAATGGAAAAAGAAAAGGTGGGGGTGGGGATGAGGAACCTGTTAGGACCTGTGCCAGTTAAATCCGATCTCTCCAATCTCTCTGGGGATTTGTTTTTCTTCTGGCGTCAGATTAGATGTTCCAATCAAGCAGTGTTTGAGGGCTGTGAGGGAATGTCCATGGGACTCTTAGTGAGGCTAATCCTGAAGCACCAGCACATTCCAAGGGGCTAATCTGCCCAAGTTCATTGCTTACTTGAAACGTCTCTTGGGGGAAGAGCCGCCCAGCTAGTGACTTTTTTTTTCCAGTGGGCGGTCATACGAGCATTATTAACGGGATGGCCAGCACTGGTCACAACAAAATGAAAGCAACAGGAGCAGCTCAGGGGACTGCCTTTGCCTCCAGCCAAAGTCAGTGAGCAGGTAAAGTGATTTCAGCTAACTTTTCTCTTGTTCAACTTAAGGATATTGATGTGGGGATTTGGAGAAAGAGCAAATTAAAGCACAAAGAAGGGTGTTAAAGGAGGCAAAGATGAGAATAAACATATGCTTTGGTCCCTTTGGATCTGTGATATTTTTCTCTTATAAAGATTGGTGTACACTAGATCACAGAGCGTGGGACCATGCACAGCACCATGGAATGCCTTTTGTAATTTGTTTCTAGAAAGTTAGTGTACTTTTGATGTTGTGGTCACTTGTCTGAGTTACTGCTCTTCTGTTAAGTTTGCACTGCCTGTGTCCATTCCCTCCTGGAGAAGGGCTAAGTGCCATAGCTGTTGGGGATGGGTGAGGAGGAAGAGTAAGTATGTGGTTATATGAGGCTGGTAGCAGAGCCTTTGTGACAAGGAGGTGAAAACTGTTCAAATAAAATAACTTAATCTTACTTCTAAGATAATATTATTTATAGGTTCATTGTGCTATACCATTTTGATGTTTTATTGACCATATATTTAATTTTCAAAAATAACCATTGGTTTGCTCCTTGAGACCAATCATTATACCTTGTACAAAATGTAGATGTCTTCACTTTTGTTTTGAAAGAGAACATCCTTTAATTATTAGCCTTTGAAAAATACCTACCTATTACACATCATACATGACTGACAATGCAGAAAAACAAGATGGAAATAATCCTTGACAAGCACAGCATGGTTACCTGCCCATCCTGTGACCAGAAAAGGAATGTCCAGAAGTGATTTTCTGAGGGCAGATAAAAACTATCTTATCTCAGAGGACAGGAGATTTCTGAGACATATTTCAAAAGAGAAGACATTAGGACAAACTATCTATTGAAGTTTTGTATTAAAAGAGAATTAATAGGTCAGCCAGAAACAGCATGTCAAACTTATTTTGTGCTCTCTAACAAGAGGCTAAAATTCAGTGCTAACTTAGTTGAATGTTGGCGAAAGGATAAAGCTTCATGCAGAGCAGTTCAAAGCATTCAGACAAAAGAAATGAGAATTAGCTTAGGCAACAAGTTAAACCACGATTATACACCAAATATGCCCACTCCAAGAAAATAAGTTTAAAAAGCTAATATTTGTCCACACTAACAAACTAAATGAAAGCACAATGAAACAAATCCTGCAATAGTCAGTTATGCATATTTTGTAGCATTCCTAATCATGTGTTATGCATGCATTCTTTCTATGATATATTATGCATTTCTCACAAACAAGAAGAATCAAATTCACTTATGAGGAAGATCTTTTACCTTCCCTCTCTCTTTTTTTCCTAATTGGGCCTTGGCAAGTAAACTGATTAATCTAATAATGAGAAGTAAAGACTGGTTCTTTTTTTTTTTTTTTTTTTTTTTTGCTAACAATGAGGTCCATTTTTGCTTTTGAGAATGTAATTAAGTTGCTAAACTGAACACAAGCCAAATTACTTAATAGGAAAGATTAAAAAGCAGGATGGCATTCTATATGTAATGATCCTTATAGACACATCATCTTCCTGAAACATCCAGGAACTTCAACACTGAAACTAAGATTATGAATAAAACAAAGAATGAAGGTGTCCTTGAAAAGTCTAATTAATAAGCCACAGTCTCCTAGATTCTTGTGTGAGGAGCTCTGCTGTGATTTCATTTCTTTGCTAAAACAGGGATAATGTCCATCCTTCTTTCACTTCTTTCTTGGATAGCTAGGTCTTCATAAGGTTGCACTCCACCCCCAAGGAGAGAGGAAAAACAGATAGCAGAGTTTATTCCTCCACATGTGAGGACTAGAAGGGAATATAATACAGGGAGAGATGCAAATCTGAACCAGCTTCCTACAAGCCACTTGATTAAGTCAGCATGGTCCTAATACAAAGCACCTCCCCAGCATTTTACATGGCTGTGTGCATATCAACATTTGGTGCCAATACCATCTCATTCAGAAGCAGTATAGAACAGGGAGTGAGACTGTGGATCCTGCAGCCTGGCCACTCAAGGTCAAGCCTGTCTTTGCCACATAGCTTTTCTAAAGCTCCATGGAGATGGTAGGTACACATGGCACAATGACAAACACATGATGAACAAATGTCAGCCGCTATTACTCTTTATTGATTACTACTATGTGCCAAGTGTTTTATCTGAATTACCTCATCTGATTATCACAAAACTTTGCAAAGCAGCTAATGATATGAGGCTCCAAGAAGTAAAGTGACCTTTCTTTATACCCTGTCTTTGCCAGCCCAGTGCCCTATGATCCTATGATTCCCAGCATGAAGCCATAAAGGGAACAGGTGACCTTGCTCATTGCCACAGAAATTTCATAGTGCCCTCACCTGGACTTCTAATTAAACTTTTAGTATAAGAACCATCCCAGAAGCTGGGAATTGGGGTTACATGACTGTAATCTCAGCATTCAAGAGGCTGAGGTAAAAGAATTGCCACAAGTTCAAGGCCAGCCTGGGATACAGAGTGATTACCAGGCCAGCCAGGGCCTACTGAGTGAGATCCTATCTAAATAAACAACAGCAACAAAAAAGCAACCCATTTTTTTTTTTCCTTTTCTTGAAGCGAAGCATGCTAACCCAAAAATAATAACCTAAAATGTCAGACATTACTATTGTGCCCAATATGCAAATGAGGAAAGCTAAGGATCACAGAGCTCATGGCTTGCCTCATCTGCCAGAGTCCCACTCAGGCACTTTTCCAACTGTAAACCTCACATCTTACCCATGACACTCCTTTTCCAACTTCCTCTCAAGGGAACTGATTAGCACTTCCTGAAATATGCAGATGTTGCCCCATAGCAAGCCTTTGAAGACCAATGAGAGTGGTCACAAAAAGAGTTGGGAAAGCACACTCTCCATTTGCTGCTCCCTGAGGTATAGGGAAAGAAAGTGGGTTTCAAATGTCCAGTGAGGAGCATTTTCTTTCTGCCAAGAGATTATATCAACAAAAGTATTCAGTGTTTAGGGAAAACCACCAGCTACGAATAGTTTAACTTACAGGCTTTTTACAGAGATAAAAACTGGTTATCTTTGCCGCCCAGTTCATTTTGGCTGCAAAGATGGTGCCTCTCATTTTTCATACATGTTTGAGAAGTAAAATCTTTGAAATAGGCTTTTCATGTTCAGCTGACCAACAGAACTGCAAATGTCTTCTTTGTAGCATGAGCAAGCAGAGGCCCACCTGGACCTGCAGATCTTGGTGGGAGTGTAGGCAGAGAGGACATCTAAAAATAAAGCGACCCAGTTATGATCATTACTGACACAGAATACAGTGCGGTGATGGCCCTAAACCATGCTCCATGTGAAAACTATTTTCTCTCTCCTAAAACTCTTCTGTGACTGCATGTATGTGTACTTGTCCATGGCACGTGTGTGTGGAGGTCAGAGAACAATGTCAGGCATCATTCCTTCCTTGCCTTCTGCCTTGTTTGAGGCATGGTCTCTTGTTCACTCCTGTGTACACGAGGCTGGCTGGCACCCACGAGCTTTGAAGGATTCTCCCGCATCCATCTCCCACCTTGCCATAGATCTGGCTTTATACGTGGGTTCTCTGTATCTGAACTCAGGTCTTTATCTGTTGCCCAGTAAACACTTTATCTACAGAGCCATCTCCCCAGCCCTGAAGTGTGTATGTTTTCATTAACAATAAGGAACTATTGCTGTTGGTGTCCTATGCTTGCGTAGACCTCAGTTGTGTGAGTTCAAGAAAGCAAGCATAGACCAGAACTCAAAACAGTACCTGCAGTTGTGGGAGTCCCCGGCAGACAACGCCACCACCAAGCACAAGCTGGGAATACATCCCGGCAGTGACTGACAGAGGTCAAGTAGAAGTTGCTTCTAGCAACTTCCATCTGAAATACTTTTGGGAGGAATTTTCTGAACAGCTTACTGGGTTTCACAGGAAAGTTTCTACTCTTTCAAATGCTAGTGAAAGAAGGATAGACAGGTTCAGAATGGCAACTCTGCCTCATGATTTTAAAGTTCCTTCAGTTTGCCAAAACATCCTTTGTTTATATGGGAACCTCATATGGATGGCAGAATTTTTTAGGCGGAGGGTCCCAACAATGCCATTCTAAGAAGCTATACTTTCTGTATGTGTGTGGGAGGGGATTGCAAAGAAAAAAGAAGTATAAACTTCCTTATCAAGAATTACCTGTGAATTCTGAGACTGTACTGAGACGTTACCTTCTTCATCTTTCCACCTCTCCCCTATTCTTAAGTATTACTGATTTAAATTTCAAGAGAACCTTAATGATGTAGCAAAGTTTTTGAGTTATGTCATTTAGGCCAGTCATCTTCCTGTCTTTCCATAAGGAAACTCTAACAGAAGCCTCCACCAGAAAAACCTAAACTTTTTTTGATATGCTGCTTCTAACTCATGAATATTCATTTTCTGTAATGTTACAAGCATCATGTTCCACCCCTCCAAATTTATTTTCTCTAAAATAGTATTGGATTGCTATCCTTCCTTTAAAAATATTTTGAATTTGTCTTGCCTTTAATATTCCATATCATGTTAACATAATTTATAGGTTATAGGAATCACTGATTTTATTATATACAGTGTGAAATAAGTTTATTATATACTAGGTTACTATGTCATTATGTAATTTTGCTTCCAGGTGAAAAATCTTTAAGTTTTGTTTAATTTTCCCTTACTCTTTCTCTTTCAGGCTCAGAAATCCTGGATAGAAAGAGCATTTTATAAAAGAGAATGTGTTCATATCATACCCAGCACCAAAGACCCCCATAGGTAATCTTGTTGTCTTTAATGTATTAAGAATGTGAAATAGTAATTATGGGGACACACTACAATAGTAAGCACAACCCATTGTAAGGGAAGCACTGTCAAATTGAAGGTATTTTGGAGTAGCCATCTATAAATACATTGCATACCATGCATGCTTGCAGGCATCTTAGTCTAAGAGTCTGTTCAGAATAACAAATCTGTCAGTGCAGTACGAACCAAACACTTGATATAAGTCTAGTTTTTGTTATGATTACTGGGTTTTCTTTCTAAGTATTTTGTCAAAATGTTTCATTTATAACAACTTTTTTTAGGGATGGGGTGATGGCCCAATGAGTAAGCATACATAGACATGAAGCCATGAGTTCAGATCACACATAAAGCCAGAACACAGTAGCACATATGTCTGCAATACCGTGCTCCTATGGCAAGATAGATGGAGTTAGGAGAATCCTTGTAAGCACACAGACCAGATAGCCTGGTACACACAGCAGTGAACAGAGACCCTATCTCAAACAAGACTGAAGGCCAGAACTGTGATCTAAGGTTGTCCTTGGACATTCACATGCCCATCATGACATGCACACACCTGTACTCATCCAACCATGTATACAAACACACACGCGCGCGCGCACACACACACACACACACACACACACTTTGAATAAGAAACTCATAGCAAATTAATGAGGGTATAAACCTTCATATTCTCCTACATATTTTCTGAACTTTACTTACCCTTCTGAAAATCAGTGTTATATAAATGGGAAGCAAATTGGATAAAGTAGCCTATCTACATTTGGGAATGTATCCTTAAATAAACAATTTAATAAAGCAATTTGAAATAAAGATTATATAGCCATAGACTAACCATGTAACCTTGGGCAAGTTATCTAAATTTCAATACTACAATATTTTATCATAAAATGGGTACTAAACTGTTAATGTTTAAAAATGGAAGCTATGTATGAAACTATTATTACAAATGATTTTAATAAAGGTGTTATAATGTGTGAAGGTCATTTGCATGGTAGAAGAAACAAATATCTTTTATATATTTTTTCTATTATTTCTTCCAGATGACTTAAACCTGAATATTTTCCTTCTCAGAATGAGCTATTTGATGTCAAATGTCAATTAGGAGCACAAGCTAGATTGTGACTTACATATTAGTGATATTCCTTACTTAAAATCCTTTCTTCAAAGCATGTCAGTGTCCTTTATAGGAGTTTTGATATTTGATAGATAGGAGTAATGAAAAGTAGAAATACAGATGAAACCCAAAGTCTATTCATAGAGGTTCATTTCTTTCCTTCTAAAAAAATGTTAAATTTTCAAGTAGAAAAAAACAAGAGTGGAAATGAGTTGTTCCCAGTTGTCCTACCCCAAACATTATACCAGGAGAAGAAGGTGCAGATGGAAATGCAAGGAAGCGTGATTTTACAGCTAAAAGAAAATGGGGAAGGAAGGAAAGAGCAAGAGATAAGGGTGTCACAGAATGCTTCCGTTCCCCATCAGCTGCATTCTGGGATTTTCCCAGATACTTGACTGAAATGGGTCCATATGGATTGTGGCTTTCTACATCTCTGTTGTCTGGTTGTGCCTTCCAGTAGTGGCTGATACAAGGGTTCACTTTAACTCTTATGTTGTAGGTGTTGCTGTGGGCGTCTAATAGGCCAGCATGTCGGACTCACCCCCAGTATCTCTGTGCTTCAGAATGAGAAAAATGAAAGTCGCCTTTCCAGAAATGACATCCAGTCTGAGAAGTGGTCTATCAGCAAACACACTCAGCTCAGCCCAACAGATGCTTTTGGGACTATTGAGTTCCAAGGAGGAGGCCATTCCAACAAAGCCATGGTAACCAGAACAGTTCAGTTCCTCATTCCCACATGGGACTTCCCAATCTGTGGAGGAGTGATAAGAGCCTGGGACTTAGGCTTCCTGCCTTGTCTGATTTTTGCTGCTTTCTGTGGGCTATCCTTCTCTAATTACCTTTCCCTTTGTCTTCTTACCTGTTGCTCTATCAAACAGGGGAAAGAAAACTTTCTACTCAGGATATTTAACATAGTTAATATAAGATCAGATGAGTATCATTAATAATAGGACAAATAGTTTTCTTTTTAATAATTTATTTTTGGTTAATGTATCAATTGCACATGTTAATGGGGTTCAGCATAATGTTTACTCATGTGCATGCAGCAAGCACAGACACTGATCAGATTCAACTCTCTTTTCTTCAACTTCCCCATCCTTTTGCGTTCAGATCCAGTATTTGTAGTGTTCACATATGAGAGAGTGTAGAGTACTTTTCTTTCTCTCTGGCTTATTTTCGTTAGTTCTTACTGTTTGTTATGATATTTGTTGCATCTCACCCATTGAGACTATTTTGCACCCTTCTCCACTCCCTTTGGTGAAAAATGTTACCTCTACATTTCCATTTTTTTTCCCCACTAACCATCAGCACTCTCCTTCCATCCAAGGTAGAAATGATGGTCCCAGCCTGACCTTTCTGGTTCTAACAGAACTCTTGTCAACCACATCAAGTGCTTTTTCTCCCAGCATCTGGCTTCAATAATGTGTGCCACAGGAAGATTGCATAGGAAAATAATTTTTTTAAAAAGGGGGGGGGCCTTGGGAAATACATAACTTTTGATTCTAAGAGTTGTCACTTTTTAGCTTTTAAATCTCCTCCTGATCTAACTTCCTATGTGGCTTACAGATTTTCTTTTTCCCAAGGACTAAAACACAGCATGTGTTTTGAAAATTTTGGAAGTTGTATAGTATAACAAGTTTACTTCTAACTGTGAAGAGTTGGCTGAGGGTGGGAAGTGGAAGGTAGCTTTTCTTAGGGACAACATTGTGTTCTGGATTTAGAGGTAATTTCACTGAGGACAGCAGACCTCAAAGTTTCAAGAGACTCACTTATAGGAGCTAGTTTAAAAATATGCAGTGAAGTTTCTCTCTCTTCCTCCCTTCCTGTATCCTCTCCCCTCCTCTCATGTAATAATTTCTTCTGCAGAAATGAATCACCAAACTTCTCCGAAGTTCCTCCCTCATAAAACTAATTTTGAGTTATATGTTCAATTAAAGGAAGATAAATAGAATTAGAGATTCTCATGTTTCTCATCTACTTAAGGGATATATTTATCCACACAAAATGATGAATGGTCCCCAACTCAGAAAAGCCCCCATTCACAGGACTGATTGAACCCATTTGTAGCATAGGCCTTCGGGAACTGTGCACTTGGGAATGAGTAGCTGGGCAGTACACTTGACAGAGAGGGGTAACCAGCACCTCTGTAGGTGCTTGAATGGTTCCTGTAAGCCCTGTGCCATGAGCCCTGCAAGCCTGTGGAAAACGTTTGGTTATGCTTCACATTCTTAATGTCCAGTGTGACCACGCTCATCTCCCTATAGATCCAGGTGCTGGAGAGACTTTAATTGCCACGATGGTGCCGTTTTCCAAAAGCACGCTGATCTGTCTTTTAAGGACTGCCTTCAGCTAACTCATGGATCACAGAAGAAAATCAGTCTAAATTTTTACCAAACATAGTTTGGACAGAAAAATTTACTCTGGGGCCTTAAATTCATGAAACTTGGAGCTAAATTAGAAATAACTTCTGCCAATTTTGAAGATAAAGTTTCCCTGTACTGAAAACAGTTTAAAGGCCGAAGGCTAGACTATAGTGTGGATTCTGAATCCAGAATTCAGCCAAGGCTCTTCTTACAACTGTCTCATAAATGCTATATGGGACAGTGAACATTACTTAAATTTTCTTGATATCAGAAGTTAATTCTACTATCATAAGTGTTAAATAAGATGACAAGTTAGAAACACTGGCACAATACTGGGCGCATGAATAAACATTAACTGATTTCTCTGCTACTTTTACTAGCATCCTTATTTCTCCCAGGCTCTGAGTTAAATTACAAACACATTTTCCTCGTACTTTGAAGTATACTCATTTGATCTATATGCCTTTGCTTACTATTTTAAATAGTTAATATGTTTTACAATATAAATACAGTATATAATACAAGAAGTTTTTACATATAATTTTATATAATTCTAGAAGTTCTGAATTTGCAACCTACTGGCTGACCTAACTGCAGCCATATGAATTTTTTTATAGCGAGGTGCTGTATCTTGCTGGCTCTATGACTGTCTAGTTTACTAAGCCTGGTGCCTCACTTTCCTCATGTCTAAAGTGAGGATGGTAATTCCAACATTATAGTGCTGTCTCAAGTATGGAATGAGTCACTGTATATTAAGGGCTTAGAACAGTGTCTGATGTTAAAGCATATGAAGTTTACTCTTGTTATGTTCTTATGAAGTGGTTATTTACTCAGAGAGAGGCCTTTCATCAATTAAAATGCAATGTGTGCTCTTGAAATCACATAGAACTGGATAAATTATTGAAGTCAAATAAAACTGGATAAATGCTCACTGTCTGACTAGAAAGTCTTCATGAAGCCATTTAATTTTGAAAGCCTCATTTGATGTTGCCACATTTGATGTTTATGAGGATTAACTACCAGATAAAAGGCACCTGGTAGACAGCAAATTCCCCAGGTTTTATGAAAATAGAAAGTACTTAGAGATAGGGCAGAGCCATAAGACTAGAATATTTGCACAAGAGCACCAGGTTGAGGCAACCTACAGTCTAATCTTTGTTCTGTGAACAAAAGCATTAGTGATGGTCACCAACAGGAGCAACAAGCTAGTGGTGTGTGAGCCCCCCACACTACACTCCTTTATGTCTACATTTAGTCATCCCCTACATTCACTCATTCTAGCAAGGGAGAATACGTTTTGTTCCCTGCCATCTTCTGTGCCTTGTTCCATATACACTTCAAGTATACTGAGCAACACCCATGGATATCTATTATGATGAGCACAGAGAGGACTCTTGTTAAATAATTTTCCTCGCCAGGAGCATTACCTAATACCCGGGAAATGTCTAGCAAATTTGAGAAGCTCCTAGAAAACTGCAGAGTGAAACTCTAAATGAGTTTATTAGAATGTGGGCCTTTCAGAGCACTAGCTAAAGTACTGTGGAAATTTCTTTTGGTGTCTGTAGTAAATGATAATCATAATCACAAAAGAGCAACTAAAAGGTATTGAACACTCATATCACTGCTGCTGTGCCAAGTACTGACAATGTCTCATTTGTTTATGGCTGGGTATTTTTATCATACATGGTAGACTCACACAGTGCGACCCAGCATTGTTAAGTAATTTGTCCCACGTCCGGTCAATATGTGTTCTGTGGAGGTTGTGATGTTCAACACTGGAGGGAAAGGCTGGGAAGAAGGTGGAGGTTCAGTATACTCCAAAAGAGCAGACACACATGGATGCTGCAGAGTCTGGGCCCTTTAGATGGTGAGTAAGGCTAGGTAAGGCCACCTATGCAAGTTGTATGGAGTAGAGGGAGAGTGGAAAATGAGAAATTAGAACCCCTTTAGGGAAATAGAAATCCATTCTCTCTTCCTATGGCCAGCGCCCCAGCTCCAGTGGACAGCTGTCATACCCAAAACATTGCAACCTCTACACTGTGATGTGTTCAGTCTTTACAAAGGCAAGGCATGGTTAATCACTGACCAAGATTGCAGTTAGGCCAGTAACCTAATATGCCTTTGGTCCCCTGCTTCTGACAGGAGCACTTGTGGTTGAAGTGATTTTTAACGAAGTCATCAAAACACTCTGGGGGCTGGATGACTTTAATCCACTTTTAAATATGTAAGATGCAGCATTAACTTTTGCCTTCAAGCCATCCTAGGAGGAGCCCTGTCACCCTTCAAATGCCAAGGTGGACTGAGCACATTGAGGCCGTCAGCAGGCCTTGGGGCAGAGACTATAATTAGGGGGAAAGATTCATCATTGAAATGTTACTAGTTGCTGAGTATGTATCTGTATACCTTTCCTACCACGTAAGTAGAACAGTGATAGGCCTTCAAGCTTTTAGCATCAAAGACACTTGAAGTACCACACATAGTGTTTCTCAACTTGGAGGCACAGACTAATATATGGGACCATCAGAAATGCTGAATCCAGGTTTCATCTCCAGAGTCTTTTTATTTAGTTTGAGACAGAACCTAGGCATGTCAGGTTTCTTTGTTGCTTTTTGTTTGTTTGTTTGTTTTAACTACCAAGGTTATTATACTGTTCAGCCAGGCTTAAAAAAATTTAATTCCCAGCCCCTTTACTGGTGCCCCCCAAAAGTTAAATTATTTCCCAAAGAAAGTTCTGGACCCTAATCAACTGAGGATCCCTTTTCCATTCTTTTTTGTTTTCTTTGCCATATGTGTCTGGAACAGGTTAACTGTAATTGTTTTGTTTGAGAAGAGGCTTGTAGATAATTAAAAGAAAGCTCATTGCAATTATGTTATTAGATCTTTCATAAGGGTTTTTGAAATTTTTGTAGTGGTATCATAAAGTCACTAATATTTAATGAAGTGAATTAAATGCTAAAGCTGAAAGCAGGAAGATGTCTTCATGGAATTCTATCCTGGTTAATAGGATCATTTTCCAAGCTCTTTTTCCAAGCACTTTGTGTTGTTGGGAACTCAATATGTAAGCTTCACAAGCTCCAGTGAAATAGCAGTGAAGCCAATGCTTTTCATAGAGAAATGGTGACACAGTAAGGTGATATGCAAAGCTGACAATGGGGGAAGGTCTCTGTCTTCCTTCCTGGTCCCAGGCTGCTTCCTACCCAATTAGAGGTCCAGAAGCATCCATCCTGGGCTTCCTGGGTACTAGAACTTTATTAGGACACCTCTCAATTTAAAAACTGCCTTACAGAAACAGAGTAAGTTGGCCCTGTCAGCAGACATTGTGAGGTTTCCCCCAGACTCTCCTTTACTGAGGGCTCCAGCATTATTTGGAAAGGGAGACAGCACTGAGCTGAATACAGACTACATCTTACTTGCTTACTTGAATGAACTCCTCCAATTAACACTGAGCTGAATTGTGGGCCAAATAAGTCTAAACCTAATTAAGCACATGTATTCAAACCTCAAGTTAGCCAAGTAATTCTCTTCAGGGTTTCCCTTACTGTTTACTCTCCTTATTAGATCAGGTGGAGTCCCTTTATTATAGTTTTCATACAATTTAAGTAATTATTCCTAGATGCTGTTGTCACACATAAAGCTCTAGGGAGACAATCAGAGTGAGTCTTGCCCTCTGAGCATCATGGGAGGCCAAGAGGCATACAAGGCAAGAGGATGATGTTATCAGCATATTTAAAGCCACATTCTCTTAGACAGCTTCAGGATTGAATTTGAGATTTCGAAGTTTGTCTACCTTTGCATTCTGCAGATCTGATCTGGGAATCATTGACTGATATATGCCAGGTAGGAAGTTAATAATACACACACACACACACACACACACACACACACACACATGGCTAATCACTACACAGTAGGTAAACCAGAAGCTTTACACATCATGGTAAGGCTGGTGAGAGGTGCTGTAATTATTCTGTTGATTTCTAATTTGCACTTGGAATTGGAAAGCCACTGAACTGGCAGTCCATTTGGATTGGCTTTCTGATATTAAGAATAAGACTAGCATATTTCATTTACCTTTCCCATCCTAATCCTAGGTCAAAAAGAAAGAGAAACCAAGCCACTTTCAAGAAACATCCTGCCTCCTGGCTTCTATAAAATTTTATGCTAAATAATTCTGGCAGGTATTTCATAGCATGCCCCCTATGACATGTTTATATGCTTAGTGAAGCTTTATATTATTCCTCCATCTTCAGTTTTGAGTTATCCTAATTCAACCCTATGCACATCTTATATCTCACATTGGGGAATTATAATAATTATGTTGTGCCATTCACTTCCAAAGTTTTATGGATCATCAAACTTAAAATTGAATAACAGTGAATGAAATTCCAAATATTTCCTTCTTAAAGAGGTATTTTTCTATCAATTAAGCCATCACCCATGTTCAGTCTTGGCTGTTAAACAGGACTCTGTGGTCTTAGAAGGCTGGTGTTGGAAGAATTACCTCACACTCTCATGTGACATATTCTGCTTGGCCACAGCTCTAATTGCAAGGGCCCCCTAATTATGGCTACAGAAAAATAGGAAATGGAGGGAATTAACATGGGATTTTTTTTATAATCATGCAAGATGCTAATAAAAATTTAAAAAAAGAAAAATAGGAAATGAAATGACATATTTGTCAAAAGAAAGGAGAATGGTACAAATTTCTCAATACAGGCTTTGACAGGAGGGTATTACAAACAGTGTTATAATAGATCTAGCAATGGTAGGTCCATTCTTCAGAACAAACATGAGCTAAGAAGCACCAAGTGGTGATTTCCAAGAACTAATGATGTCTTCTCAGTGAAAGGAGAGGATTTGTCATCAAACATTCCCAAGCATGCAGCCAGATTTATTGTTCTACAGCCCATTTCCATTTCCATTAAAACAGTTGTACAAAGTTACATGGGTAAAAGTGTAGGGCTGAAGAGGTGACTGATGAATTAGAAAAACCAAATTGCTCTGCAAAAGCATTAGTTGAGAATGGAAGATTTCTTTCTTTCTCTTTATTTTTTCAGGAAACAGCCCCATCTATTCTAAGTAGTAACAGTGGTATTCCTACCCTCCCAACCTTGGCTCCCTGTGGTGAGGGAAAAGGATACTGTGATGCGTGAATGGCACCCTGTGAGAGCTGCAACACTGATAAGTAAATAGTATCATTTCTGATGAGGAAGGGGCCAAAGTGGATTCAGTGGGAAAATAAAATAAAATCACCTCACAAGCAAAAAGAACATGACTGTCAGATATAGCCCAATCTCCAGTGATGTGACCTAGCCCTCTACCATTCAAGTGAAATAAAAGCCATGTTTTCATAGAATTTAATTGTTTTATAGAATTTAATTTCTGTGTCTGCTGTATGGTAATAGAAGTATATCTTTACATGAGCATAATGCTGGCTGTATTGACTTCTATAGTTCCTAAAACTGGATTAAATGATACAATTTCAACTAAACCTAGCTTATGTCATATGCAGAACATGCCAAATGCCATTCACTCATCATGTTTGGGCTTCCTACTGCCTGCCATGAGCACTAATGACAGGAAGGGAAAATTAGGGGGTAATTGTAGACATGGGTAACTTACTTGATCTCAGCTTTTCTCTTCACAAATTGGGGACCTAACAGCCTAGAAAAAAGTGTAATTCAGGACAAGTTCTTTTATATCAACTAGCTATTTTGAAAAGCATTCTGGTTAAAGATCTAAAGCAAGTTACTTAAGCCAGTTGTACACAGGAACTATATGCATTAGTGAATGCAACCTTGGGCAGTTTCTGCTTATTGAGGTCTCTTGGTTCTACACATTCTATGATTAAATCCATATAATATCCTGTACAGTGGTCAGGATCACTCCCTTTGAACAAGACCAGATGCTCACCATGGCCAAATGTCTGACACCGTGACTATGTGATTTAGCAGAAATCACTAACCAGAGCACCGGGTCAGAGTAATGGCCAGGGGACCATATTTAATGTGCACATTAGGAAGAGTCCTTGTTATCTGAAAGGTGATCCCTCAGCAATTAACATCAAAATTGCTTGTCATGACAATTAAGATTGCTCCTAATTTCAAATCTCATTGACAATTTAGCAGAAATCAATTAATTGCTCTGGGCTCAATCCTTAGGAACGTGGAGCTGCTGATTCAGCACACAGGTAGCTACGATATGATACATAACTGGGAAGCATAGAGGACAGTCTCATTTGTGTGTGTAAGAATACAGTGCAAACACTGGAGTCTCCAGATAACCTTAACACATTTTATCACTTGGTTTGATGGCCCCTTTATCTTCCAAACCATTTACTTCATTTACTAAACAATAACCAAAGAAGAGAAAAAGTAGCAAACTGGTTGATTCATTTAAATGCTTGTCTTTTGATAGTACAAGAGAAGGGAAAACACATCACAGATGATGGGCAATAACCAAGTACGGCGGCTGTGAGCATTTGTGATGTTTCTTAGCTTCTGGATAGTTAGGGGTTCTGTCATGAATAATTTTCTGTGTAAGAACTGGCTTGGGTTAATAAACATTAAAAAAAATGGAGTAACATTACTGAATGTGCCTTAAGGAGCTTGTTAATTATTTATTGCACTTTTCTTGTTACTGTGACCTAAAATTCTTCCAATATTTCCCCATATTCTTTTTGTTATTCATGTAAACTACTAAGCATGCTTTTCTTATTTTTGACTCAATAGCAAATACCAAACACATTGTCTTGATCATATTTGGTACTTCTTTAATAGAATACCAGAAACGGAGTAATTTAGTAAGAACAGACATTTATTTCTTATACTTATGATGGCTGAAAAGTCAAGGGCCTCAGTCCATGATGCAAGTAAAGACCACCTTTTCACATTATCCCATTGCAACAGGCAGAAAGGAATGTGAATGTGACATGTACATGCACAAATGTGCATACAAGGGGAGTTCCTTTTTATCAGGAACTCATTCCTGCAACAACAGCATTATATTAATCCACTCAGAAAGGCAGAGCCTCACAACCTGATTGCTCTCAAAGATTCTGCCTCTCCACACTGCTGCATGGAAGATTAAATTTCCAATACAAAAACTGAGCACATCTTCTTTGAATTTTTTTCTTTTAAAAACATTTTATTTTTATTCATTTATTTGAGACAAGGAGAGAAAAAGGCAGGTAGAGAGAGGGAGAGAAAGAGAATATGGGTGCATCAGGGCCTTCAGCCACTGCAAATGAATTTTAGATACTTGTGCCACATTGTGCATCTAGCTTATGTAGGTCCTGGGAAATCAAACCTAGGTCCTTTGGCTTTACAGGCAAATATCTTAACTGGTAAGCTATCTCTCCAGCCCTTGAATATTTTTTTTTTAATCTGGGCAATAGTTATATTCCCTATGTACACGTTGGCCCCAAGAAGCTTTTAGAAATACAGAAGCCCAAGTCCCCCCCCCCCCAGACCTGTTGAGTCACAGCCTGCATTTTTTGACAAGATAGAGCTTTGCACATATTAAAGGTTGAGAAACACAGTGTAACTGGCACCCTTTAAGCTAAGCATCCACTGAAGAAAAAGTAGATCATTAGGACTTGGGGACTGGCTGGTATGGGTAAAGGAAAAGGAGAAGTGTGGAGAGAGAGAGATCTGTCTTTGTAGTCAAGTGATAGGGCTGTGGAGTCAAACCTGGGTAAATCTAGTCATCATTGCATATTAGCACTATGAATTTGAAGACATCATAGATCCTTTCTGTCTTCATTGGTAAAATGTGGATGATGCCATACTCTTTAGTTTGGTAGCACAGAACATGTAGAGTATGCAATATAAATTTGCCTGGATTGATCATGCCCCAAGTGATAGTTCAGTCAATAGACAATATATTTGAAGATGGTCTCATACAATTGCAATGGATTTATGCTGGGCTGGAAATCAGCCTTGGAACTTCATACATGTCAGACAAATCCTCTACCAACCAAACTTCATTCACAGCCCCCATGCAGCAGATGCACATAAGAATGCTATAGGGTTGGATATAGGACTTAGCAAATAAGGTGCTTGCCTATGAAGCCTAAGGACTCATGTTTGACTCTCCACATCCCACGTAAGCCAGACACACAGTGACACAAGTGCATCAGGTTGCACATGGATATAAGGGGTGCACATGTCTGGAATTCAATTGAAGTGGCTGGAGGATCTGACACACCAATTTTTTCTCTCGCTTTCTTTCTCTCTCAATCTCACATTTTTAAAAAAATGCCAGTCTGTTGGGCTTGCCTCAAAAAAATTTTAAAAATGGAATGCTATAATTTTCCTCAGTATCCATCTAACATACTGTATTGTATATAAATTATATTTATCCTTTTATACTATAAATTAGACATGATCATTATTTTATATTTTACAATCTATACAGTTTTACATTTACCATATTGCTCCTAATATCTTAGTTTACCATGTCACCTCACATTCCAGATCATACTTCTGGATTATATAAGCATACTATATACACTATTTTATTTTCCCCCCTACTCTGTAAAACATCCGATTTCACCTGACATATTTTCTCCAGGTGTGGAGTCAGGCAGCTACAATCAGCAAAGACCAGCAGCCACTGGCAGTCCAGCCTGGCTCCCTAACTTATGGCCTTTCTTCTTTTAGTATGTGCGAGTCTCTTTTGATACGAAACCTGATCTCTTGCTACACCTGATGACCAAGGAATGGCAGCTGGAGCTTCCCAAGCTCCTCATCTCTGTTCACGGAGGCCTGCAGAACTTTGAACTCCAGCCCAAACTCAAGCAAGTCTTTGGGAAAGGACTTATCAAAGCAGCCATGACAACCGGAGCGTGGATCTTCACAGGAGGGGTTAATACAGGTATGGAGTGGGACCGAGAAAGCAGCATAGGGCTATGGGAATGTTATGCCTGAGATAATTTTACCAAAGGTTTAAACTGCTCATTTCCCCACCTTATCTCTACCTATTATGGGCATGCTCACTGGCTAATTCTCCTCTCCCTGCTTCTCCCTCTTTCCTTTACCTAAGGGATAACCTATAAGATTATTTCTCCATGAAGAAGACCTGCATGTAACAAATAAGTTTACTGATCCGTGGTTGATTATATATTTGTATACACAAGTAAGGGTTGTTCTCAGGATGTTTTTAATAGCTCAAGTTGGCATATGAGAATCCACTAAGTTTTTTTTAAGAATAACTTTTGGATTAAACTAGAATACCTGTCTGTCTCTGCTTTATAACCAATGTCAAGCTTGATGCTGAGCAACATTAGTATTTCAAAATTCCACTTCAATCTGGGATATGGATTGTGATGCTAAGTTTAAATTATTATGTCTTTTTAAATTTTATTTGCTGAAACATTCTACACTAACAGATTACTCAATTCCTTATGCATTCCAAATATATTTTCCTAACTACCTATTAATTCTTATATCATGATTTATGGGATCTGTCAAATCAATCCTTGTAGGCTCACTTACAGTTAGTGCTTACCTATAGAACATTATCACTACAACAAATCGTAGAGGAGATGTCTGTAATATTTGTTGCCATATTTCCACAACCTTATTCAGAAATTCCTATTTAAAGTGTACCAGCAATCTTGTAGTACAATGATGCTAACTTATCACAAGGCTCAAATTCTACACATGTGGACATGTTTGAAGCTAATGGGACATTTTAACATAACTTTGGGCCAACTAGTTTTAAACAGCATGGTATCTCCATATTATTTTATTTCAGATGGTGTTTTGAGTCTAGCCTGAAGTAAGGGCTTAGAAGCAGGTAGTGACCTAAGCAAACACACAGAACATACAAGGCAGATATAGCATGAAAGAGTCCATACATGTTTCAATAACTTAATTGTGAAACAGTTATAGGATCAAACAAAAGCTCCTCCAGAGCTGGACTTGTTGAGCAGTCAGCACACACTCACACAGGAACATTTTGGCAGTAAATTCTGCAGACGGCTCAGCCCAGGGTTATTGTGTGAAATCCCAACTCAGCTCATCAACTGGCATAATCTTCTGTAGACCTGCTCAGTCAGCTCTTCACTGTTTATCCTGCAGTGATCTAATACCCAAAAGACACCTTTCGTTCAGTGACTGCTCAAGTTTTAGACTCTGCATTTTATTCTCCTCTAGGTAGAAACACTTACTTGTAATTACTTAGTCTTTTCTTTTCCTGACATAAAGAGAGCCACACAAAGGATTCTAACAAATCTTCTATATTCAGAAAGCTGGAGCATTGCTTATAGACTTTCTTCTCTTATAATATGTGTTTAATATCAAAAGAAAATTTATAGCATAAAGGTTATAACATACAAAGTTTGTACCTGCTTCAATGGTTGAGATTCCAGTGATGCATGCCAAAGTGAGGTGGCAGATAGTGAAAAATCCATGGCAGATAGATACCATCCAAATAAATACCATGCAATTAAACTTCCCACCCAGAGTTGGCCTTCATATGTTTTGTATGTTAACATTAATATACACATTTAGATAGACTGTAGCTTTGTTTTTAGCAGTATTCTTTCTTAAAAGATCCACAGACAAACAAACAGCTCACCATGGATTAGTGGTCATTTGCACTACTTTGATTTTGTTTAATAAAAAGGCTCTTTTTTTGATTTTATAACTGTTTTAAAATTGAGTTATTGAAACATATATGATCTCTGTCATGTTAGATCTGCCTGGTGTGTTCAGAATTTTGCTTATTTCAATGTGTGGTTTCTTTTATAAAAAGTATTTTTATTCTTAAATTTATTTGTTTGGCAGAGAGAGAGAGACAGAGAGAGATAAGCAAACAGAGAGAGAATAGGTATGCTAGAGTCTCCAGTCCTGCAAATGAACTCCAAAAGCATGTGCCATCTTGTGCATCTGGCTTACATGGGTCCTGGGGAATTGAACCTGGGTCCTCTGGCTTTTCAGGAAAGCACCTTAACCACTAAGCAATCTCTCCAGCCCCAGGTCATGGTTTCTAAACCCCTACTTCTGGCTGGTCTCAAAACACCAAAGTTTAATGACACACTGACAATACAGCCTTCCGTTCAGGAAGTCTTCCTGTAACATGTGGCTGTTTATCACTGGAGGCCACGTTATGTGGCATATTTAAATCTTCAAGACTCACAAATTTTAATATGTGAAAATGGACAAAATCAGCTCCACCTAAATGTTCATAGAGGAAATAGCACTGAGTATGATTTTTTTTTTTCTTGAAGAGTTGGCAGAATTTCAATAAGTGGAAACATCTTATTATAGGAAATGTGTCTTACAAGACTTCCACAGCAATGATTATTTTAGAAAGAGGTTAAAAGGTGAGAAATTGCATATGCTTTAGATGCTTATAAGGAGAAAAGAGGTAGATTTCCTACCATTTGTAAACTAAATTTATTTACTTTTAATTTTGAGGGGAGAGAATTATAAAAGAAGAGGGAGCTAATTAAAATGGAGCATTAAAGGTATACTTATACACTTCAACATAAATTTCCCACTAATGCACATTACAACTAGGCTTCCATATTATGCAGTGTAATAGTAAGATGCAGCTAGCATTAATAAAAAATCATAACTAAAAAGCCATTCAAATGACCCTAATTTATTCATAGACTATAGTATTGATTTGATATCTTGTTATGTATGTTGCTTTTTTCAAGGACATAGTGAAGGTGTCATTAGTCATACTAGCAAACCATTATGCATATGAGAAAAGATTCTCTAAGTTGAAAGAAACCATATGTATTCTTTATAGACTCTAGATGCTTTGTTATTTTTCCATGTAAATTGGAGTAAGAAATGCATCATTGGAGTTTGTATCAAATCTGACAAATATATCCTGCATTATCACCACAATGGCATGTACTCTCTCCTAATATGTGTAGGAAAAGTGGATCAATATTGCATATTCAATACTTTTCTCCCAAGATGAAAAACATGCACAGTTTCTTTGATTAAAAGACAATATTAATGCCCCTCCCTCTGCTCTTAGGTGTTATTCGTCATGTTGGTGATGCCTTGAAGGACCATGCATCCAAGTCTCGAGGGAAGATATGTACCATAGGTATCGCCCCTTGGGGGATTGTGGAAAACCAGGAGGACCTTATTGGAAGAGATGTAAGTCTTGGATGATTCACTTTTATGTGACTTCTCCTGGAAGGGCTACCACAAGAGTACCATTAGTGTTGTAACATGCATAGGCTAGTGCACTCTGCCCCCACCTCCCAAAGTGAAGCCTGTATTTGTTTTACAGAGTGAATTATTTGGTTTCCAAAATCTATCTGGATAAGCACCATATCATTCCAGAAAGGTCAAAAGACTTATCAACAACTCTTCTCTGCTTGCACTATATTCTGTTGGCATGGCTATATCAAAATGAATTTATACTATGTAACATTTGGCAACATAAACTGACTGACTGGTTCATGAAAGGAGGGTTCTCCTCCCATAGGACTGCAGCTTCATTTTTACCTGCATTCCTCTTGCCCATCTCTGGACAGCTACAGGAAGTGATGCTTTCCATCTAGTTTGTGGCTTCCCTGGACAGCCTTTCCTATAACAAATGCTTAGCTAAAATACAGGTATAAATAGATTCTTTATTTTCTGCTTATTTCAAAATGACTTGAAAAAATACAGCAGTGTGTCAGCCTCTATCTTCTGTTCTGATGTTTAGGGCCTTAGTGGAGAGCTACAGCATTTTCCCCCATTTTTTATGGGTCATCATCTTATTTCTATTCATTCTTGGAATCTCCTTACCAAATAAAATAAAAAGAAAGAAAAAAACAAGACTAGCAGCTTACCCTAGGGAATGTTTCTTTGTCAGCAGACATTTTTTTTCCAGTAACACTTCTCAAAAGCCCATAAATAAAAATTGTAGTACCATTGTGTATACATATTACCATACTTTGTCTACTTCTTTTTCCCCCAATAACTTTAGAAATTTATTATTAATCATTGTTCTCTACAATAGATCAATGCCCTCCTTACATTATAATCAAGGCCCTTCATGGAGTAAAACAAATAATGTAAATATCAAGTTTAAATATCAGATATTTAAGTATCAGTTTAAATATCTGTTTGTGACAAATCAGAGGAAAAAGAAAGGCTAAGGACCAACTTTAAAATTGATTATTTTATTGTAATGTACTATAATGCAATATATACATCATTGAAATGCAACACAGATCAGGATGTAATGAAATAGCAGTACACACTCATGAAGCCCCTGACAAACTGTAAGTGATAGCAAATGTGTTTGTGTATATTAACACTACAAAATTACACACAGAACTGCTAACTTATCCAGAGGGATACCAATTTTATCAGGATTGTCATTTGACAAGCTGTTTTATATTATAGATCTTTAACTGTCTTTACCAGCACTTCTTAAACTGTCATGTAGACAGGATAGAAAAATAAGTGTTACTAATATGTCAGAATGTCTGAGGCTAGTCTTTCACAGAATAAATTTGCCTTAAATTCCAGAAATTGCTGATTTTGAATTAGAAAAAAAAGTATCCTTAAAGAATTAGAATATGCTAAAATGGAAAGCATTTAATAATGCATTTTAGAAATAAATTGATAGAATTATTTATTTCAAATGATCTGATGATGCAGAAGTCATTGTGAAAGGTTCATAGCTTCAGGACCTTTTATTAACTTAAACTAGTACTCAGTAGACTGTTAGAATCATGTAAACTATGAACAAGTGACAGCTGATTGTCGTCAAGACCGAGTAATAGAATGACAACCCAAGTTTTCTAAACTTTCACAGCAGATAGTGACCTATAACCCAATGTATTTGCTCATCATGTAGATATTATAGGACTCAAGGAAACATGACATCTCTAACATTTATCTGCCCTTACTGATTAGAAGAATCATCCCTAGTTCCATTTCCTCCGATTCCATTTGTTGTTTCTCACTGTGTCTCATCATATGTGAGAAGACACTTACAAATGCAAATGGGGCTTAACAATGTTTCCTGGTGTCCCAATTTAAATGCTCTTGGTCCTAGCACAGAGGACAGAATAAAAGCCACTCATATATTCAAAAAAAAAATCTATGTGC
This sequence comes from Jaculus jaculus, assembly GCF_020740685.1. NCBI lineage: Eukaryota > Metazoa > Chordata > Mammalia > Rodentia > Dipodidae > Jaculus > Jaculus jaculus. Next base: position 60,286,775 of record NC_059102.1, on the reverse strand, counting down.
ATTTATCTCTCTTGCTCCCAGAGGTCTAATAAAAACAAGTCATTGCTCACAAAGAACCAGGTGAACTGGAAAAGATATCAAATGAAAAGGAAATGAGAGACCCAAGTTCTCTGAATAAACATACCCAGTATTTACCTCTTTACAAAGGACCAAATCATTTTCCTGCAAATACACAGGGTACCAGTATCAACAGCTGTCCTATGAAGGGAGTTTCTGTCTGAGTTTGAACTGCCCAGTGGTTAGAAACTCCTGCATATTCCCATCCATCTCTAGGACTCTGCAAACACCTAAATTATCCCAGAAATATGACTGTGACCTAAGCTCATGGTATGCACTTTAGAGGATAGTGATTGTGACAAAATGGAGAGCATGGGGAACTGAAGTATGACATGATGCCTAGCTGGAAAAAAACCAACATCTTCATAAGAAAGACACTCCCTAAGGAGTCATCCATAAAAGTGGTAGATACCTGCTCAACAGACATGCTCATGATATCAAAGGAGTACAATATAAGAAAACAAATATGAAAGGGTATGACTTTAGCAAAGATTAGAAGAAACTGAGAGACATAAAACATCTGGTAAAGAATTTTAAGTGAATGATTATTATAAAAACTCAATGGGATCCAAGAGAAGACAGCCACAGTTACAGAACATTAGAAAGAAAAGACATAATATGAATGGAAATTCCAGCAAGAGACATATATGTTGACAGGGAACCAACAGAAGGCTTAGAACTGAAGAGCTAAATAAGTCAGACAAGAAGTTCAGTGGAGGGGCTGGAGAGATGGCTTAGCGGTTAAGTGCTTGCCTGTGAAGCCTAAGGACCCTGGTTTGAGGCTCGGTTCCCCAGGTCCCACGTTAGACAGATGCACAAGGGGGTGCACGCGCCTGGAGTTCGTTTGCAGAGGCTGGAAGCCCTGGCGCGCCCATTCTCTCTCTCTCTCCCTCTATCTGTCTTTCTCTCTGTGTCTGTCTCTCTCAAATAATAATTTAAAAAAAAAAAAGAAGTTCAGTGGAAAACTCAACAACACAATAGTTCAAGTGGAAGAAATAATGTCTAAACTTGAAGGCAATTCTTCTGAAATATCCCCATTAGCCAAAAATGAAAAAAAAAAAAAAAAAAAAAAAAAAAAAAAAAAAACGAGAATGAAGAGAGAACAGTCTAGACCTTTGGGACCCTATTAAATGAACAAAACTGTATACTTGAATGGCTAGAGGTAAGGAAAAATATGTTAGTGGCATAGATAACCTATTCAGTGCAACAGCAGTAGAAAACTTTTTAAGTCTCATGAATGATATGAAGATATGAACATCCATGTTACACTATAATATATGTCAATGGACTCTGGAAATTTCTTTCAAAGCACTCATCTAAGTGATGCAAACACATTTTTTATCAGCACATGGAACTTTGACTAGACTAGACCATATATTAGGCTACAAACAAGTGGCAACATATTTAATTAAACTGAAATCAGACCCTGTATCTTGTCTGATCACAAAGGAAGAAACTGGAAGTGAATAACACACTAAATTATTGAAATTGTATAAATATATAACAAACAAATTTTTGTACAAACAGTGGCTCAACCAACAATTCCAGGGAAATTGTCTTGAAGCAAATAAAAATGAAAACTTATGGGACATAGCAAGAGCAGTACTAAGAGAAAAGTTTACAGCAGTATCTACATCAAAAGAACATATTTTAGGAGTCAGGGAGGTGGCAACTCAAACAAAAAAGTACTTGCTTTACAAGCTCGAAGACCAGAGTTTGAATCTCCAGAGGCCGTTTAAACCCATGGATGGTGGCATTTAGTTATCATCCTAATAGTGGGAAGGCAGAGACAGGAAGATCTCTGGAGCTTGCTGGTTAGCTAGTCTGGCCAATCAATGACATGTAGGTAAATAAGAGAGCCTATCTCAAAATATATGGTGAAAGATTATGAAGGAAGATATGACATCAACTTTGGGCCTCCACATGCATACACACACACACACACACACACACACACAAGAATTTCAAAAAAATGGATAAAGAAAATGTGTCTTATATACACAATGGAATTTTAGTTTTAGTTTTGTTTTGTTTTTGTTTGTTTTTCAAGGTAGGTTCTCACTTTAGCCTAGGCTGACCTGAAAATCACTATGTAGTCTCAGGCTGGCCTTGAACTCACAACAATCCTCCTGCCTTTTCCTCATGAGTACTGACATTAAAGGTGTGCATTGCCACGCCCAGCCCACAATGGAAATTTTTAGCCATAAATGAAGTAATGTCATTTGCAAAAAAATAAAAATAAAAGAGAGAGAGAGATGCAACTGAAGATAATCATATTAAGTAAATTAACTCAGTCTCAGAAAAACAGACAGAACATTTTTCTCATTTGTAGGTCCTATATTCTATAGAGAAATATAACATCAGAGAGGTGGGACATAAAAGTATTAGGGGAATAAAGGGCAGTAATGCGAGGGAGAGGAGAAAGGGAAGGTAGGACAGTGGGGGATACACTATAAACACATTATGTAATTGCAATAAAATAGCTCTAGGTAACACAGTATATTATAATATAATTAATATAATATGTAAATAGAAAAGGTATGTCAATATAGATTTCAAATAAACAATCTAAGAACACATGTCAAGGATATAGGAAAGCAAGAACCCAAGGCCAAAAATAGTAGAAGAAATGAAAAAATAATCACAATGGAAATAAAATAGAGACTAAGAAAATAGAAAATGTCAAAGCAAAAAGTTATTATTTCAAAGATTTATCTAACCAAGAATAAAAGACCCAAATAAAATCAGAGAAAAATGTGGAGCCATTATAAGTGAGGCCACAGAAATACAATGGATCATTGAAGACTACTAGGAAACATCTAGAGCATATAGACCAATTTCTAGATGCATATGACATATAAAAGCATACCTTTGAGGACATGAATAACCTAAATAGACCAATAACAAATAATGAGACTAAATCACTTAAAAAAATCTCCCAAGAATCAACATTCTCTCTCTCTCGCACTCTATCTGCCTCTTTCTCTGTCTATCACTTTCAAATAAATAAATAAATAAAAATTTTTAAAAAATTAGAAGGGCTGGAGAGACGGCTTAGGGATTAAGCGCTTGCCTGTGAAGCCTAAGGACCCCAGTTCAAGGCTCGGTTCCCCAGGACCCACGTTAGCCAGATGCACAAAGGGGTGCATGTGTCTGGAGTTCATTTGCAGTGGCTGGAGGCCCTGGCACACCCATTCTCTCTCTCTCTTTCTCTCTCTCTTTCTCTCTCTCCCTCTTTCTCTATCACTTTCAAATAATTAAATAAAAAAAGAAAAAGAATCAAAAGTAGAGATTAGAAGACTTCATTTCCAAACTGAAAAACTTGAAAGAAAAAAATCTCATGCAAATCCCAATTTCCCCAAAACAATGGAAAGAGAGGGGGCCTTCTAAATTCATTCTTTGGTGCAAGCATAGTTTTGTCACAACAAAAACCAGACAAGAACACACAGACACAAAGAATGCCACAAAGAAAGATTCCTGTTGAACATAGATACAAAACTTCTCATGAATATTCTTTGAAATCTAATTCAACAGCACATCACAATGTTGAAATTGGTTTCATCCAAGGAGAGCTAGGATGGTTCAGTAGACAAAAATCAATACGTAAATCATATTAATAAAATGAAGGATAAAAAAAATCATATGATCATCTTAAGGGAGGCAGAAAATACTAAATCCCTTCCATGATAAAGCCCTAAACAAACCAGCTACATACGGATTATACCTTGACATAATAAAGGTCATATGTTACAAAGACAAAGTCAAGATTGTGCTGAATGGGGAAATAGCAAAAGCAGGAATAAAGCAAGGATGTTCACTCTCACTGCTATTTATTATTCAACATAGTACTAGAAGCTTTAGATATAACAAATTGGAAAGAAATTAAAAGCACACAAATATAAAGGGAAGGAGGTCAAGCTATCCAACTGTAAATGATATGATTCTATATGAAGAATAAAGTAAAAATTCTACCAAAAGACTATTAGAATTGATAAGTGGATTTGACAAAATAGTAGGAACAAAAAAATCAATGGCTTTCCTCTTAATTATTAAAACATCTTTATTAAAATATTTATACTAGTGAATATATCTTGTCTATGTGGCCAGTTGTATAACTTGTAGAGCCCATTAGTGGTTAAGACCACTAATGACTTTTCTCACCCAGCAGACGGCATAGATCACACTTTCCCACATTATAACCACTAATCAGCAGGAAGGAGGCATCCAGCTCAGTTCTAGATTGATTTCTATGTTTCCTGCAAATGATTTGTGGCATTCTTTGTGTTTTTGTGTCCTTGCCTGTTTTTATTTTAATTTTAAAATATTTTTTGTTTATTTTTATTTTTTTATTTGAAAGTGACAGAGAGAGCAAAAGAGAATGGAAATGCCAGGGCCTCCAGCCACTGCAGACAAACTTCAGATGCATGGGCCCCCTTGTGCATCTTGCTGATGTGGCTCCTGGGGAATCAAGCCTCGAATTGGGGTTCTTAGGCTTCACAGGCAAACACTTAACCACTAAGCCATCTCTCCAGCCCCTTGTCTGGTTTTGGTTGTGACAAAGCTAATCTTGCATTAATATTTTATCTTCAGCAATATGGACTTGCTATCTAGTTCTTGTGGGCTACCAAGATCCTTGGCAATAGTTGATATTGTTTTGGTAACCTAAGAGGCATCGCTGATCAACAGCTCACTGGGAGGTACCTCCACCCTTGCACTGAAATCTTCTGTAAAAACCTATGGCTTCTGGGCACAACATTTACAGGTGCCTGTACCATTCCACCCCCTAAACTTGTCTATCTAGTATCCATTTCCTAAGTCCTCCCCACTTCTACCTCACTCATGGCCCTTTCATTGTGGTCTCTTCTACTTACTCTTATTCCAACTCACATAAAAATCTTAAGATTTGAAGCAAGGATCACACATTAGAGATAACATGGAATTTAGCTCTCTGAGCCTGGATTACCTCACTTTAGTGTAAGTTTTCCAGATCCATCCACTTCAGTCTTCTGTACAGCTAATAGAAGTCTCTTATGTATATGTACCGCATCTTTGTTATCAATTCATCAGTTGCTGGGTATCGAGGTTGATTCCACTTCCTAGCTATTGACCATAGAACACTGGTTAACGAACATCTCTGCAGTAAAGTATGTGCACTTTAGAGGATATTCTCAGGAGTAGCATAACTGGGTCATATGGTAGGTCCATTTTCAGCTGTCTCAGAAACTTTTACACTGATTTCTATAAAGCTTATACCAGTTTACATTCTCACCAGCAGCAAATAAGGGTTGCTTTTTCTTTACATGCATGTCAGCATTTATTGTCATCTTATTTCTCGAGGAAAGCCATCAAAGTAGTTTTAATTTGCATTTCCCTGGTGGCTAAGAATGTTGAACACTTTTAAAAATATGCATTGGTCACTTATATTTCTTCTTTTGAGAGCTCTTCTATTTGGATCTATAGCCTAGTTTTTTGATCATTTTGTTTGATTTTTTTATATATGTAAATAGTGAATTTGCTGAGAAAGAAATAACTAAGTATCTAATCCACAACGGGTACAAAAATAACAAAACACCTATGAATAAGCTTACCCATGGAAGCAAAAGTTCCAAAATACTGATTGAAAAAAATAGAAGCTGGGAAAACATAGAGGCCTCCCATGTTCCTAGATTAGAGGAGTTTCCATCATTTGCATATCCATCCCACTGAAACAAACTACAGAGTCAGTGCAATCTCCACCAAAACGCCAATGGTATTTTTTACAGAACCATATATAACAATTCTAAACTTCAAATGAAAACATAGAGGACCCCAAGTAGCCACAGCAGTCTTGAGCAAAAATAAAAAGGCTGGAAACAACATAATAACTGACTTCAAGACATACTATAGAGGATACCAAACAACATGGTATTGCCATAGAAACAGTCACACAGAATAATGGAGCATGATAGAAATCCCAAAAACATTCACCATGTGATTATGAGGGCATAAAATGTTCATCCAAATGTTAAATCAAATGGTGGCAAACCCAATGGGAGTTTTATTTACTTTTTTTCACCGAGTTTTTTTTTCATAAATAGAAACAATTTTCTTGTATTTGTTGTGTATGAGATATTTGAAATTCACCAAAGAAAACTTCAGTCATTAACTTTATTCTTATCTTGGTACTTTCAAGAGGTAACAGCCGCAGAATGCTTTACCATTTTACTCACAATTAACATGACTTCTGAGATCTTGTTTTAAGACTATGGAGACTGTGCATTCAATTAAAACATCCAGTCCAAAATTGGCCAGCCTTTATCAATCCTGTTATCATCACTCTTATATGATCTTTGGTGAGGACAAGGATTAGACACAGTTATAGCACACACTGTGGACCAGCAGTCATTTTGATAAAGATGGAAAGTTAACACAAAGAAATATACCAAATAGCTAAAGATATTAAGCACATGAATAGAGATCTATTCAACTGGAACTTATAAACATTTGAAATGCATAATTTTTAAAGATGCCACTCATACGGCCAGCCAGTATAATCAAATGAATTTTAAGATTATATTCTAGGTGTTATAAACATTTTTAACAGTATAAGTAATTAAATTCAGAAAATAGATTTTCACCTCATATTTAAAGAAAAAAGAAATCCCAGAATTAAACCCATGTGCCCATAGCCTACCAAATCATAGGCACCAAAACATACTGGGGAAAGCACAGCCTCTACAATAAGTGGTGTTGAGCAAACTGGAAATCCACATCTGAAAGACCGAAACCTGACCCTTAGTTCTCACCTTGTACGAAAAACAGCTCAAGAAGGATCGTAGACACAAATTAAAGTCCTGAAGCTCTAAAACTACTAGAACAAAACAAAGGGAAAGCACTTCCAGACTTTGGGGGAATTTCTACATAGACCCCAAAAGCACAGGAAAGGAAAATAAAAATTGGCAAATGAGATTATATCACCCTCTAAATTTCTCCACACCAAAAGAAACACAGAGTGAAGAGAAAACCTACAGGATGATGGGAAATACTTGTCAACTGTTCATCTGACAGGGAGTAATATCAGAACAATATAAGGAACTCAAAAACCTTAAAAGTAAACAATCCTATTTAAAGATGGGTACATGGTCTAAGGAGACACTTCTTTAATACATGAAAATGATGAGTGTCATTAGCTGCCAGGGCAATTGAAGCAGGACTAGCATGAGATACCATCCCACTTCAAAGTATTGGAAAATAAATAAGTAGCAAATGCTGGCAAGGATGTGGAGAAAAAGAACTCTTCACACAGCTGGTGGTGATATAAGTTAGTCTAGCCATTACACACAACAGTATTGAGGGTCCTCAAGAGAAACTAAAAGTATATCTTCCACATGATCTAGCTATCCTACTACTAGGTATACATCCAAAAGAAATGAATTCAGCATTCCAAAACCTTTAGCACTATTAAGAGCAAATAAGATAAGTATTAGCCTCCATACCCATCAACAAGTGAAAGAATAAAGAAAATATGGAGTATATCTATACACAAAGAAGTGTTATCTATCCATAAAGTAGAATAAAATTCTATAATTTACAGCAATGTGGACTAGACAACGTGGTTAGGTGAAATAAAGTAGACATGCAAAGACAAATGGTGCATGCTCTCTCTTAATTGTATAAGCTTTAAAACATAGACTTGATATGAGAGTAGAATAATTATTATGAGGAATTGGAAAAGTGGAGTAGGGGCTTGATAAAGGGATTGAATTTGATCAATGTATGCTATATGCACATATGGAAATATCACACTGAATCTGTTGTATTGAGTATATCTTCAAAAGATCAATATTTTAAAAACAATTTGCTGTTATAAAAAGGACATTGAAATGGCAGGTTGTAGGGTATACTAGAAAAATAGATGCCATCTACTTTTTAGGACATCTGTGTATGACTAAGTTTTATTGAATTTTGACCATTCTGCTACATTTTTTCCATAATTGGTAAACAGGAGCATACATGAACTTTATTAGGCTCTTTGTGATAATAGTTTGCTTTCCAAGGTGCAAATTGGAATGAAAGTTCTATTTTGATGTGTAACCTTTATTACATCTTTATGGTAAATTTTTACATGTGCTCACGATTATAATCTCATTATATTATTGTTTAAAAATATTGACATCAGGCTGGGCAACATAACAGGACTCATTTTCACAGACTCAAAAAAATAATAATAAAGAAAAGAAAGAAACATGATTCTAAATCACCACAAAAAAGCATTTGTATTAAGTGTGCCACTTCTAAAAAGCCCCTGAAAAACCATCAAATTACAAATGATATCTGGTTAGTACCTTAAGTAACTATAGAATTTTTATAGCTGACTAAGTATTAGATTTTCTATCCTTTTCTCCTATTTTATGTAATGAAACTCACATAATCAACATCAAAAGGTGAAATTCTTAGCATCAGATATTAAATAGCACAGAAAAGAAACATTTAAAAATAACCTTTACCATTGTAAGATTTTATCAAAGTGCAATCGTGTGAAAAATGTAACATTGTTACATTCTTGATCCAGTCTACATATTCCAATTAATGTTGGTGTGGTGCCAAGTAGATGTCAGAGAATTCAAGGACATTTATTTGAAGTGAAAGTAAATAAATTGATGAAAGTCACCATTTCTTACATTTGATATTTTATTACACTGGATTTATTTCAAATCAGATGGAAGATACAGATGATTTTATTTTTGTAAGGCAAAATTCTGATGAGCACACTGAATGCGTATGCAAGTGCACATGCCATTATTTATTAAAAGTATTAGATGCAGAAGACATTGTTATTCATCTTAGAACCTGAAGATTCCTTCGGAGTGGTACTATAAAAGCAAGCACAAGTCCTAGACATGAAGGAGAAACCTGAACTTGCCTTTGGGCCTTCTAGATGTTCTGAAGCACTCATTTTTATTCTAGTCTTACTCCTCCCTGAGCTTTCAGGCGCTTCAGGGCAGGATCTTCATAACCCAACTACAGCCTCAAACTTAATAGATATTCCATATATGCTCATGAAGATGGATCAGGAATGATAGACGGTAGATTTAACATGAAAAAATGATGGTAACTCTTACTCCCCTGATGGCCACATTCCCAATGTACATACTATATTTGGGGGGGGGGGTATTTCTTAATCAGACACCTTGGGTAGCTAACAGAAATTTATCATTTCATAGTGCTGGAAGCTGGGTGGTGTCTTTTCATGGGACCTCACGTGGACAAAAGGACTACAGATCTCACTGGGGTCCCTCTTAAAGGGATTCTTATCCACTAACCTCCATATTTGAAAATTCTACCCTCATGACCTAAGGATCTCCCAGAGGCCTCACCTCACATTCTCACCTCAAGGGTTAAGATTCAACATATGAATGGGGAAGGTATAAACACATATCTCAATGCACCAATTTAAAAGTGCCTCAGAATGAGATTTGATTAATTTATTAAATCTTAATGGAATACTTTGCAGGGACATAAGTCATTGATAAGTAAATTAAACACTTATTTCATTTCTTTATCCTTATGTGAACTATAAAGTCAGTTCTCTGTTGCTGTATAGCTTCTATGATCATAACAGTAGTGATACTAATTACAATTTACTGAGATTCTAATTGAGTAAGTCTGGTTCTGGAGTAGACTTAGAAGCTATGCAATTACGCTCATAGTTATGTAATTTAACTACACATTAGAATCAAAAACCAAACTGTTTCAAGACCATTCTTGTAACTATTAGCAATCAAGTGAGTTGTAGCAGTGTCTCAGTGCTCTGTACCTATCCACTTCTCTCTCTACTACCACTGGGCCATGTCAACTCTGGGAGTCTGGAACTATATCGTGGTATAGTAATTGAGTATATCTATGGGCTAAGAGGAGAGAAGGCGACCATTCCCTGACTCACACTTCTCCACACCACCCAAGAGCACTCAGTTTCTCTCTCCCCATAAAACCTACTTCTCAGCCCTCATTCACTCTTTTCTTACTACAGGTGTATGTATCCCCTGCATTGTCTGTCTGTCTGTCTGTCTGTCTGTCTGTCTGTCTGTCTCTCTCTCTCTCTCTCTCTCTCTCTCTTTTCTTTCTTTCTCTCTTCTCTCCCCCTTTTCTATCTCTCTTTCTTTTTTCTCTCCCTTGTCCCTCTCCCCCATTACAATAAAGTCTTAGGTACAAGAATCTATCCATCTTAGTCCTCTATTGCGAACCCTGAAATCTAACATGAAAAAATATTCATTAATTTTTTTGGGGGGGAGTGGTTGAGTTAGAGTTTTATACTAGGCCAAGCTGAACTGGCATTCATTATGTACTCTCAGGCTAGCCTCAAATTCATGTCGATCCTCCTACCTCAGTTTCCCAAATATTGGGATTAAAGATGTGTTCCACCAGGCCCAACAAATAATTTTAATTTTCTTGTTAGTTTAGACATTAATAAATGTGTTACACTTATATAGAGAGCTTGAAATAGATTCATTGTGTGACTAAAATCCTTTCCTTTGTCCTGAGAGAGTTTTGGCCTAGACAGATGATATTGAAAATATAATCAGTGTAAAGTCAAGAAGAATGTACAATTAATTTTAATTTTCACACAACACATTTTAAATTGAGGTCTCTTACTTTAGGAAACAACTTGGCCAAAATTATAGTGGGTAACTGAACAATTCTTGAAGATTTTATTATTTGCCTATAGACAAAACCAACAAACCAGGCACATACCAACTTAAAAATCGAGGGCTGGGGCTGGAGAGATGGCTTAGCGGTTAAGCGCTTGCCTGTGAAGCCTAAGGACCCCGGTTCGAGGCTCGGTTCCCCAGGTCCCACGTTAGCCAGATGCACAAGGGGGCGCACGCATCTGGAGTTCGTTTGCAGAGGCTGGAAGCCCTGGCGCGCCCATTCTCTCTTTCTCCCTCTATCTGTCTTTCTCTCTGTGTCTGTCGCTCTCAAATAAAAAAAAAAAAAAAATCGAGGGCTGGAGAGATGGCTCAGCTATTAAGGCACTTGCCTACAAAGATTAAGGACCCTACTTCAATTCCCCAGTATCCAAATAAAGCTAGATGCACAATGTGGCATATGCATCATTTGCAGTGACTGGAGGCCCTGCATGTTTATTCATTCTCATTTTCTCTCATTTTCTCTCTCTCATAAATAAATAAATGTCCATAGTCACAAGATATTTTTTCATTTTATTTGAGGACAGACATTATGTTTGGCTACTTTTTCTAACATATCATCTGATCATTAAATTATATTTATATTCACTGTTCTACTTCCATTAAATTACAAATTTATGGCACAGAGTTTATGATCTTTGAAACTTCTTATGCTTAATTGCAAAGTACTCTTTTTTTTTTGTTAAAACCAAGAAATGTCAAGGTCAGTAACACAAATAATTGCTAATTTGGATGTAATTATCAACTCAGTATTTTGTCAGTTATCTTTGAGATAAATCAAATATGACTCCATGTTATAAACTCAAAAACTTCCCAATGGCAACTCAAGCATGAGTCTTGTTGGATTTCTGTAACTTAGATAAGATGTGCCCAGAGGATATATGCAGGAAAGGCCCAAGACAAAACAAACCTTACTAAATCTGATAGCTACACAGAAGAAAGAGAATGTTTGCTGACCCTAGAGCATGCCCAGAGTGTGGGCTCACTGCCAAGGCAGCAGTTACAGTCACTTACAGAGGAAATACAGCTTTGGTGATAGCAAGGGTGAGTTTGGATTTGGGTGTATTCATTTTGAAGTTCTTTTGAGATGTTTCCAAGAAAATGTCTGCCAGGCTAATATATGAGGCAGAAGCAGAGGAGAGAGATCTGTGTACACACTTAGTTTTGGAAAGCATCTCGGAGGGGTGGCACTTAAGGCCATCCCAGTGGATGCATCACCAGAGACAAGATGAATAGTGAGGAGGAATGGGTCCTAGTGATCTCCAATATTTAGTGGCTGAGCAGAGGGGAAAAAAAGTCAGCAAAGGAAAGCCAAACACAAGACCAAAACATAAGCACAAAATGATCGAGTCAAGACCACAATGTGCTTCAGCGAAAAGAGGTGCCAAGTGCCACTGAGAGGCTGAGGAAAGTAGGGACTTGAATTGCCCAACCTCTTTGAGACATATGCCTCTGGCATTCTGGTCAAAACTGTTTCAGAGGAGTGACCGAGAGACACGCATGTTCTTCAGAGAAGCCAAGAAGCATTTAGAGGTAACAGGTAAAAGTAATAGCCAATGAGATTTTTTTTTTCTCCAAGAAAAGACAAGTTTTCTTACATGAGATAGACAAAAGATAATATGAATCAAGTAAAATGAAAGGATAAAGAAGGGTGGTGTGGTGATGGAGTCCAGAGCTGCGGAGGACAAAAGCCTCCTGTACACTTGTGAAGGGAGCAGAATCTGCACATAGGGGTTGGTGTCAAGACAGGAAAGGTTTTAGTTTAAGATTTTATCATTTATCACTGAACTGACAATCATTTTGTACAGTTTACCAAATGTTAGTGGCCTTCAGGTACTTTCCCATAAATTCATTTGACTTTCACAATGTTGCTCAGGATTTATTTTATGTTATTTTTAAAAACATTTTTATGTATTTATTTGAGAGATAGATAGAGAGAGAATCAGATAGAGAGAAAGAGAATGGGTGTGCCAGGGCCTCCAGCCTTTCCAAACAAACACCAGACACATGCACCACCTTGTGCATCTGGCTTATGTGGGTTCTGGGGAACCCAACCTGGATCCTTAGGCTTCACAGGCAAGTGCCTTAACTGCTAAGCCATCTCTCCAGCCCCATTCTCCTCATTGTGCTAATGGTAAGACATTAAGTGCCTAATGTTCTATGACAGGTAAAGGTATTACTTTTCCATCATAGGAGGTATCATAGATTTAAATGTATATGTGTTTATATTTCAATACTTACAATACTAATACTCCTAGCTTTATGGGGCTATGTTCCACAAACATTTTGTAATTCACAAATACTAAAAGTGGAAAGTGTGTTTAATATACCTAAACCACCTGACACCACAGCTTGGGCCGATCTACCTCAAACCTGCTCAGAACATCCACATAAGACTGCAGTCCAGCCTATTCTGTAGTGAAGCATTGGGGCTGGAGAGATGGCTGAGTGGTTGCATTGGATAGCTCATATAGGTTCTTTACCACAGTACACAGTAGAGTACAGCATTAATTGCTTAGCTTTTTGTATGGCTAACTGAAAATGATGGCTTGCTGCCACTACCCAGCATCATAATAGCATATCATCAACCTAAAAGAGCAACATAGTACAGTTTCTACTCAATCTGTATTGTCTTTTGCATCAAATGCAGCTGAAAACCATAAATTGAACCATTTTGAGTTGGGAATTGTCTGTATCTCATTAGGCTGATTATAATTGTTATTCCTCATTTGCATATGGAGACACAGAGAATAAATTGTGCTTAGGGTCACCCAGTGGATACAGAAGTATGAGAATGGAAGTCAGATCATCTGCCAAGTAGAGGGGAATGGAATTCAGGTCAGCACTGTGAGGACATTGGAGAATGCTAGTGACCACCCCAGTGGTATAGCCACTAGAACCTTGCAAAGGGAAGGGATGCCAAGCAATATTGAAGGCCCAGGGCTAGAGACAGGAGGCGGGGGTAGAACAATAATCATGATATTATTTGCACTAACAAGTCCAAAATAAAGGGAAAAACATTTTTGAAGCTCAAATAACAATAAAATTTAATAACACACATTTGCTTTATCTAATGATATATAAAAAAAATTATTCTAAACATAATGGCTTGAACAAATACTGAGTGTTTCATAGTATTAGTTGGTAAGGAATTTGTGAATGGTTTACTTGACCAGCTCTGGCATAGGTCTCTCTTGAGGTAACAGTCAAATGGATTCTGTTCTATACCAACTGAGGGCCATATGAGGCTATAGACCTTCCTCACAGCTCATTTGCTCACTGGTTGCTGGTAGGACTTTCTAGCCAAATGGATCTCTTCATATGGTTGTACCAATATCTTCCCAACATGGTACTGGATTCCCCCAGAATAAGTAATCTGATAGATTAGCTAAGAGGAACCTTTTTAGAGTCTAGTTTGGAAAGTCACACACCATTGGTTTTATTTCATCCCTTAGAGGTGAGTTACTGCATTCACCCTATACTAAGGAGGCATTTCAAAGGATTTTTGAATGGGTTTAAAAACACCCCTAGTAGAGAGGCATAGCAATTACTAAAGAAAAACCCCTTTTGGCACTCCAGAGCCTTTTCCACTGCCAATAGTTGAATGGCACATGGCTCCCCTCAGGACGGACCAAAAGGAGGTAAGTCCATGTGCGTGCAAGGCATTAAATGAGCACCGTGGAGCTCTCTGCAGGATGCACACTGAGGAACACATTTTCAAAGTGCTGCAGGAAGATGTGATTGATGCCACTGTGGATTTTAGTGAGACTTACACAGTTATGGGATCTGAGTGCCCTTTGAAAATGGGCCCTTGCATTTATTGGTTCCTTGTGTGGGCTGCTGAGCTGAGTGGAAGCAAGTGACCTGCTTTGTACCTGAACTTAACAGCAGCACTGCCTGAATAGAACATACCCAGCTAGCACTCTGCTATCTGCCGCCTCTCTGTGATTGGGAGGCCACACAGAACTTCTGCTTTTCCTCATTTTATTCTCAGTCCCATGTTCCTTTGTCTCTGACACAAAAAGTGCTTCCCACTTCTTTCCCAGCCAACATGGATGGCTGCTCCTAAGAGATGTTCACCCCTCGTTTTGTATCTGTCTTGCCAGAGCACAGCCCCATGTTTCTAACTGCTTGTACCTTTCCTGATCTCTAGAAACAGTTCTAGATGGCTCAACCACACATGCAATAATCCAAAAAATTCAAAAGGCAGCTCAGCCTATAGAAAAAGTGTCCAGCAGCAAAGCCACCCACAAGATCCTCTCCACATTCAACACCAGCCTCAGCCCTGCTTCCTTTCCTGTCAATGTGGGCAGGCTTACAAAGGAACTTCAGCTCTGTGTGGCTAGTGGAGCACAATGGGTCAAGACACCTCACTTCTGGGAGTCCCACAAGTGCCCCCCATAAAATAAGTATAGAATGCATGACTCCATAGTGTCTGGCACGCTAGACGTGGCCAATGAGTACTCATTTTTATCTGGCCTAAATTAAAGCCATTGTGCTAGTGGGAGAACAAAGATGACTCTTTAGGCGGTATGTCCCCTACCCTGCTGTTGGCCTGGAACAGGTTGTTGTACAACTCAGTAGGTAATGGGTGTGGAATTGCAGACAAAACTCTAATTTAGCCCAGCGCAATGTTGTCAGGAAAGGGGGTCCCAGACCTGCTGTTAAATTGTAGAAACACCATAATAAGAGAAGGGCGCACTCCTAGAAGGTCATTGTTCTGCCCTATCTGGAAAACAGCAGGTGTGCTTTGTCCCACAGCCTTCCACACACATTTGAGGCAGAAGCCTTCAGACTACAGTTGAGTCCTGGCCTCCACAGAAGAGAAAATGATTTGCACAAAAGTTTCTTTTAATGTACTTGGAACATTTATTGGGAAATATTATCTAGACATATGGTCATGCATCTCCTCAAGTCAGCACTGTATCACGTACTGCATTTCCTCAAGAGATTGATCCAAGATACAAGTTAGTTTCTATAGGAACTATAACTCTAATCCTTATATGCTGATTTCCTGCTTAACACTCCTGGATGAGCCCATGACGTCTCATAAAATACTTAACAAAAGCTACAGCAGGTGTCTTAGATCTCCTTCCAAATTACTGCCATAAGCCCATCCAAGATATTTTAATGTAGCAGTCTAGTACAAGTCCATACAAAATTCAGCTTTGCCTTAACCTTTCTGTGTTAGTCTCTTTCCTGTACTGATGGTGTCCATATTATTGCCTTATATAAACTCTTCACACAGCCTCTGTTTCAGAGCTATGGTAAACAGAGGCTTTGAAACCAGAATTGAATCAGTCAACCAGGGCAATGACATGCAATGGATTAATAAGTAAAGAATGTTCTCGAGTTCCAGGTCAGTCTGGGCTAGAGTCAGACCCTACATCAATAAAGAAAGAAAGAAAGAAAGAGAGAGAGAGAGAGAGAGAGAGAAGGGGGAAGGGAGGGAGGGAGGGAGGGAGGGAGGGAGGGAGGGAGGGAGGGAGGAAGGGAGGGAGGAAAGAAGGAAGGAAGGAAGGAAGGAAGGAAGGAAGGAAGGAAGGAAGGAAGGAAGAAGGAAGGAAGGAAGGAAAAGAAACCTCTCCAGGAGAGGCCAGCAAAAGACTGATATTCTTTCTTTCCTGCTGCTGGAGCCAGGAGGCCTAGATATTCTCCCTGTCAACTGTAGGCTTCATGGCACCTCCCTCCTCTGCATTAGGCAGCTCCTCAGGTTGGTAATTGGAACATGAGTGGAGGCTGGGAGAGAGGAGGAAGTGGCTCTACCTCAGTGGCTAGTTCCTGACCTACGCAGGGTTGGCTGCGGCCAGAGATAGGGAAATAAATGCAGGGAGATTAAATTAAAAAAGAAAAAGAATGTTCTCATTCACTTTTCAGGCATAAGAAAGGAGGAAAATGCCATCAATTACAGGAATTGTGGCTCATGATGCCCAAAGATAGTAAGGGTCCAAAATGTATTTCTAAGTGGATTCCTCTTCTAGGTAAAGATCCTGCCATTCTTACTGATAATAAAAACTAGCCTGATTTGAAGGTCTTTGAGACATCATTCAACCTTTCTCAATCAGGCTCTTTCTCTGAAGTATGAATCACAGAAAATTATTTGTATGCCTGTTTTCTCAATTCTTCCAGAGCTAGTACACGACCATCCTATATTCTTATGAGAAAGTGATCTATTATGTATGATGGAAACTATAGAGCAGTAGATTTAATTTCTCACAAAATCTGGCTGAGGAACATACTAAAGTAGCCCAATGCATCTATACGTTATGAAAACTTCATGATCTTTCTCTCCAGCAACAACACACTTGAAAAAAAGTTGTCTTCTTTTTGTGGACTCTTAATGGAAAAGGGCTTAATAATATTTTTATTAAAAATAATTTTTTGCTATTTGAAAACCAAACCAGAAAAATGAGCACATCATTTTTATATATGCAAATTGTAACTCAGTCGGAAGTAGGCTGAGGAATATTTGTAGTGAAGAATATTAAGTTGACTTTATGAGTTAAAGTCTAATTTTTTGAATTACTTCAATGTTATTTCCAATTTTTCAGTTAATCAACAAATAATTCGACCATTACCTGCTTGGGAAGTATGACGAACAAAATAAGCTTTCCATATTTTACCAACAGATGTTTGATTTTTTTTCCCCCTTCCTTACGTTGATTTAAATCTCTTCTGTAAAATAAAAGTCAATGATTTGTCTTATATTATGGTTCAATTGCTGGTTTACAAGTTGAAGTTCAGTTTATACTTGGTAATATAGAGTTGGTTAAGGAATTAGTGTCACAGAATGCTTGCTAAGAGTCAGGCATGGTGCCAGCTACTTTGCACAGATAATCTCAACCAGTCCCCATGAGGTGAGTGGTTTGATCATTTCCTTTTTATAGATTAAACATGTGAGACTCAGATTCACACAGTCATAGACAGAACCGGGATTCCAACAGCTTTCCTTGATTTCTGTATTAAAGGATGAATTCTGTACATACTTTTCCAGTGAAGACTGAAAAATAAATTCTGGAATTTTACTTAGTTTTCAGACTTCTATTCCCTACTGCACAGCAGAAACACTCTCTGTCAGTATATAGTCACCTTTAACTTCCCTACCCATAAGACCCAAAGAAAAGGGCATCCGTGTGCTGAAGAAAATAAAACTTGACTTTTCTGCCATGACCAGTTCAGATGTACAGTATTCCCAAAGAGCTGCTGAACTATTTCACCAGAAAAGAAGGTCAAAGTCTGAAGACCCAAGGATCAGTGTGCTCAGAATTCAGTAATGAAGGACACAGATATGTTTTACTTAATGACTTTATTGTATTCTCAGACTTTGGTGAACTTTCTGCTCAGCTCAGAATGATTTCAGTCCATTCTTTACTTTCACTGTTACTGAGAGTCTTTAAGTAGATTCCCAGGAATTAAAAATTCTATTTGTGTCTGCGTCTCTTTGTCTCATTGTACGTGTGTGTATGTTGTGTGGAGGGGGGAGGGCAAATGTCTAGGGTTTAGCCACCTGTAATTTAACCTTCAGAACATGCAGTGTCCCCTACCTCTCACAGAACTTTTGTGGGTCTCCCCCCTGAAGTCCCCCTCCGGCCCTCAAGAACTGCTCATAGAAGAAAAGACTGTGGTACCTAAAGCAGTTTCTTTTGTCCAAAAGCATAATAAACAGACTCACTCAGAACAGGAGAAAGCTTTGCTGCTAAGACTTTTACCAAAGCATTAATATTTAGTAACTCGAACACCCCTGTGGAATGAATGTTTTATGATAAAAAGTGAGTAATACCAAAATGGGCATTTCAACCACTAGAACCTAATCTTCCAGGCATGGAGAGTCCAGGACAGGATTAGATGCATTGATTCTCTGTTTGGAGAAGTCCCACCCGCTGTTCTAGACAAGGCAATAATTAATTATTGTCCCATGAGGTTATTACTGAGGACAATAAAAGTTATAGTTCTTAATTATCTGTAATAATCAGGTTAAATAAAGTTGAGAATTAGCATAATATTAATGCTACATTTAAAATAGAGTGTACCTTAATAGGACCAAAGACTATTTCAAAAGTTCAGAATTATATACATATTTTAATTTTAAACTAAATCAATTCTCAATTCAGAAAAGAGAATTTTTTCCAGATTTAAACAAAATTCTGCCTGTCCCTAGCTTGCCTATTCATTCACTTGCTATTTATTGAGCACATTTTATTATCCTGACACATGAGACTGTGGGGTTTTGAATCAGCATTACAATCTTTAAAAAAATGACTTACATGAGATCTTCACAATTGAAAACTGCCCTTACTAAATCACTTTGCAATTCCTCTAACACACTACTCGATCTTACCATAGCATGGTGAGTTATTACCTACTGAAAAAGACCAAGAGTGTCTCATCTGTATAGTTAATGAGCTTGCTGCACAAAGGCCCAGAATAAAAACCCAGTAGCATCCATGTCTACCCTTACACCTCCAGTGATTCAGTACAGTGATAACTATATGGACACTGGGTAACAATAAGCCTGTTAAATGGTCCCTTTTCATCATCTTGAGAGAAATTCTTAACTAAATATCTTAGCAATAGATTTCCAACACATGACTGTGTCCCCTTGTGTCTAATCAATATGGGAAAAGGAAGCAAGGACAGATTTTGGGATCAGAACTCTCTGTGAATTCTGGTTATATGTATAAACTTTTGGACAACTTACTTTCCTTTTACATTTATGTTTCTTGATCTACAATGAATATACTATGTACCTTATAAAATTGTTGTAAGGAACACAGATACTATATAGAAAGCAATTCACAGTAGATACACTTCTATAGAAAAAATATGCACTACAGTGGACTTGCTCTACTTTAGATAGTAGATAACACAAGTAACCATGAAATTAAATAAAACAAAAAGAAAATCTCCAACATAGGTGAACATCTTAAGCCTGATTTATTCTCATCTCATGTGGTAGTTCTTTTACATGCAACATATTTCACACTTAATTAAAGTGTATACTAATAATAGTGTTGGTTTTAGACAATGGGCCTTTAGGTCACCAAGTGTGATTGACCAGAAAACTATATTTCTCTATTACTAGCTCCAATCCCCATGTTGTATAATTATTTCTTAAATATGGCTATTTAAGAACATTAATAAAAGAGGGGATAAACAAGAAACAAATTAACTAAAGTTTAAAATTATTTTTGGTTTATTAACAAAATAGCCATTTCAAAATGTAACAATCATTGACATAAACACTTCTTTAAACAGTATTACTTTAAGCCGGGCGTGGTGGTGCATGCCTTTAATCCCAGCACTTGGGAGGCAGAGGTAGGAGGATTGTCATGAGTTCGAGGCCACCCTGAGACTACATAGTGAATTCCAGGTCAGCCTGGGCCAGAGTGAGACCCTACCTCGAAAAAGAAAAAAAAAAAAAAGTATTACTTTGAATGGGACATTTGTCATAAATCTTACTGCTACTCAAATCAATTCTAGGAAGAGGATGTTGAGTATGTGTACCAAAGAACTGGTATCTCTCTGGTTCCTGTATTCGTTTCCCCTGACTTTTGCCTCTTTCCTTTGATGCCTGCAGGTAGTCCGGCCATACCAGACCATGTCCAATCCCATGAGCAAGCTCACTGTTCTCAACAGCATGCATTCCCACTTCATCCTGGCTGACAATGGCACCACTGGGAAGTATGGGGCAGAGGTGAAACTCCGGAGACAACTGGAAAAGCATATTTCACTCCAGAAGATCAACACAAGTAAGTAGGCCACTGTACCCATGGTTGTGCTTCATAGAGAATATATTCAAAGTGAGCAAGTTTAAGTGTGCGAGGCAGTGGCACTGGGGAAGCCTAAGGAAGCCATGGGCACAGGCCGTTCCTCCTGGGCCAGCAGGTTGAATGAGGAAGATATTCAGGAGAGGACAACTCCAACCACATGAACTAATGATACAATTATTGGGCCCAAACTCATTGATCACAAATGTCTGGGGTTTGGGAATGCAGCTAAGCTTTCTATCAAACTTTCCTACATCCTTTACACAGTACTCAAAAGAGCAAACACACCCCAGAGAAATTGTTTCTATCTATTAAGCCTTCTTTAAAATTATCTTTGGTGGCTAAAACAAAAAGAGCAAAGTCAAGTTTTGATCTTAGTACAGCTCTAGCTCTGCAAAGTCATCTCAAGGGGAACAAATGTTACGGAAAACCATCCTGATGAAGCTTTGACTGTCTCTTAATGTTGTGTGTGAATGCTTTCCTGGGTTCCAGACGTGCATATGCTGTGATGCACGTATTTATGGATTCCACACAAGGTGGTGTTTATCTGATAGCTACATTAACATCATCTCCTAAGAACTCCTGAGCCCTGTGCTGAAGTTATCATGTGAGCACTAAGCTGTGAGAGGAAACAATGCCTCCCCTCAAGGAGCAAGTCACATTCAAAAGTGATAAGCATATGACAGCAATCTGTTAACTACACACAAAATAAAACTGAATTTGTTTTTACAAAGTAGCATGTGAGGCTCTGATGGCAAACTCAAATTCTGTGGTGATTATATGTGTCAGAGAAACTTGCATCTTACTTCCAAAGCCTGTAATGTCAAAAATCAATATATTCTCTTTTGCCATGTTACTTTGTTACTATGTTACTTTTACTACCAATGTGATGTGTTTCAGCTTTTCTAAATCCCTGTTCTCTGTATCTGCTCTACATGGGTCTTCCTACTACAATTCCATCCTCCCAGAGCTGGCAGATTAGACCCCTCTGGCCATAGCTTCTTCCTACTCCGCCTTCTCTGTTTTCTTCTCTTAAGAATTTCTAGTGCTTGATTTCATCCTATTTAGAGTGAAGTCTGGAGTAATGAATTTTGGCTTTTCTGAATTAAAAATTAGAGAACTCCTTTTGAGAATCTTTGCAAAGAACAGCCATAGTAATAGCCCAAGCTAAGCATTTTCTGGGGGTAAAAAGTAGAAAAAAAAAATTAAAGATGGATCCAGAGGCCAGCAGGGAACAACTATTACAAAGCAGTGTTATCACCAGATGATACACTTTGCTGAAAATACTCACACTGAGCTTCCTGACAATATTCAATAGAATGAGCTGGAAATGCTGTGGAAATAGTACTACCTTTCACATTTTTATAGACTATAGCATTACTTTTGTTTTTCCCTACCGGCAGGTTAAGAGTAAGAGCTTAAAGAGGAATAAGCTGAAGATGAAAAACATGGCAGCAGGGAAACAAGGAATTTAGGGTCAATGTGAAACTGTCTGGACCAGTAAAGCATATCACTGTGTCAGGCCCTGGCGGCAACTGGGCCAGCTATTCAATAGTGTGGGAAGCAAAGCTATATGCATGATTGTATGAGTCAAGTACACAGGAAAGGAGATTGAAGCTGAGTTAAGCCCAGCCAGGGCTTAGTCAAGCCTTATGATGATGCCTTACAGGCTGCCCAAAGCCAGAGGTCGCCTTTTACAAACTGCTCATCTCAGATAGTAAGTAGCTCCTGAGCTCCAGTGAATAATGTTAGTAGTTTTCACCTCCTCTAGTTTTAGCCCTAAAGTGAAGAGTGGCAGGGTGACCAGTTCATCATGGTGTGTCTGGGACTATTTCCTGGATCCCATAGTTTTTTAAAAACTGAGACAATAGATCACCCCATAAACAAGTAACTCATAAGCCATAATGTCTCCTTCCTTCAATATCCAGGTAGAAAAAAAAAAACAAAACCAGAAACCTCTTTAGACTAAAGGATGACCCAGGCTCCTCAATGAAGAGCTCCACATTTTGTTAGAGTTAGAGAGGGTAATTTTTGGTGTGTTACTTATACGCCCAAGGGTTGTATATCTCCAAAGCCTGCAAAGGTACACTGTGTGTGGATAGACAGCAGGGAAGGCCCATGGAGGCTCTTGAACCACAGCCTGGCCTCAGTTAGCCTCACAGCCTAGCCACATGCCGGACAGGCAGCCAAAGAGATGATTAGGGATGGTGAAGGGGGCCCCACTAGATGCTGCTCTATGGGTTGGTTGCTCACAAGAGGCACACCAATCTCATGTATAGAGACACTGGTCCTTTACTTAACCATCAAAGTGGACAGTAGCATAGATGCAAACCCAAGCAGGAGTCCAAGGTATAAAGCAGAGAAAAGGCATGAGCCCAGGTACCAGGGGACTTAGCTGCTGCTGAGGCATCATAGGCGCCCATAAGCTCCCACTCAAAGGATATAAGCAGATGGTAAGCAGGGGCAGGGAGGGAACAGAAAGTTCCTCAGATGTAAGGGGTAACTCAGGCTCCCAACATAGAGCTCTACATTCAGTTATCAGCAAGGAAAATTGCCTGTGGGGATCATAGAAGCTCCCAAAAACAGAACTGAAAAGAGGGCAAATAGTGGACCTGATCATTGCATGAACCAGCCAAGGAAGAAAAACCCTGGCGGTCCTGCTCAATGTGAAAGACACTGCTCTACTTTCTGGTCTGAACATACTTTCTACCTTTCGTCGTAATTAACAATTAGTGGTTCTTCCTTTCAATAGGTTTTATGCTACAAGTTTGTTCTAAAAATTCCATTTACGTTTTCACTTGCTGCTTTAAAATCTACAGTGTACCTGGTAAATTCAGTTCCCTGAACATTAGGCTCTCTGTCACAGCCACTATGCCATCTCTTACATGCACCATGGCCCAGGGGTGTCGTACAAACTCAGCACTTTCCTCACCAAACCGCCAGGTCTCATCACTCACAAGTGACATGCACACTGCAGGAATATTCCACAGGCCTGTTTACTACATAAATGCATCACCTTCTGGAAAATTCTTCTTTTATATATAAAGTGAATTCTGCTCAGGACTCCCATAGGCCCTTTCTCATCAACATGCCAATTATTAATAAGAACATATTGTAAGAGCCAAGTGTTTTTACATTTTACATGTACTATGACATCCACTATTTCCTGCACTGCCCTCTCTCTGATCTGACATTTTACCATTAAACATCACATGTAGAGAGGTCAGAGGCTGCTTTTAGGAGGCTATTGCAGTAAGGCAGGGGAGAAATAACAGTTGTGTGAACAATGCTGGAAGCAGGAGATGTAGTAAAGCGTGATTTGATTCAACACATAAAATATATATGTGCTGCTCCAGAAAGTAGCATCTAGTTATACTAATGAAACTTTAAAGTTCCAAGTATATGTTTTAAAAACACTATTTTAATATTTCCACTATGTGCAAAATTGGAGCATATGACACTAATGAAGGTATTACTATAACTGTCACTCCTGCATGCTATCCATGGCAGCCACTATGTATGCCAACCTATGACTGAACTGGTTTCCTCTGGGTACACACTCACCCGCCTGCTACTCGGGAGAATGTGAGGAAACTGACAGCAAGTGATTTATGGTTCCATTCATAAATATTTCAGTGCCAACATATTTAAACTTCTGTTGGCCACACATTGGCTAGATGTTAAAAATATTTCTTGAACTCCACAGAAGAGTAATGGTAAATATTTTTTAATTTTTTTATTACTTAGTTTTGTATTCAGCAAATACAGTCAGTTTGATACCATTATTAGGCTCATCCGTGACCTACCCCCTCCCCATCGGTCCCTCCTTGTTGAGGTATATGGGTCGTGCATTGTGGAGTTAGCCCTCAATTATGGGAAAGATAAATGTCTCTGCATATCATGACCCAACATGTGGCTCTGACATTCTTTCCACCCCCTCTTCTGCAAAATTTCCCTGAGCCATGTTGGGTTCATTTTTGGTCTGCTGCAGTGATGAGGTGTTGGGGGCCTCTGAGGCTCTGGCTCTCTGATTTGGTAGGAGTTGATTTTTCCCTGTGTTGGTCTCCTTCCCCTTGTGCTGGTATCCAGTTCATCAGGAAAATAGTACCCTTACTTGTTTCGCCAATTTTTCTTAGTTTCAGCTGGGGTCCTTTTGAGGTATGATGGGGTGGCTCTCTCCTTGGGATCTACATATATCTGAAAAAGAGAAGCAGATTCTCTAATGGAGAGTAAGTTAGCAGCAGGACAAATGAGAATAATGGTAAATATTGATCCAAGAAATCTTTAACAATTTTTTGTGAAGTAAAAATTATGAAATACACTAGCTTAGAATCAATCCCCAAAACACAGAGAGGAAGAATTCATTCTTGTTTTCTGTAACATCAGCTATTACTTAAAGCAACCTCTCATATGTTTTTAATGACTGAAAATAAAAAGCATATGTTAATGTTCAAAATAATCAAAACACTGATTACTGACTTATTATACATTGTGTACCCCTATAAAGATGTACAAAACTTAATTAAAAAATCCTATTTTCCTGCTAAGATTTGCCTTAAAGTTAGACGACCATCTTTTCAATTGCCAAATTTCACCCTCAGCTGACCAAAAACCACTTAAAAGAAACAATCACATTGCAATTTTCAAAACTAAAGGTTAAAGAAATTCCCAGCAGCTACAAGTTTAATAGTTTAGAGAGAGGAATATTACTCTGGAGAGAAAAGAAAGGCTTTTCTATTATACATGCTATAAAATACAGAGGCAGGTAGGCCCGGGAGTACAGATCATCTGGGTCCTAAAGGCTAAATAAGTTTTTGCTTTGCTCTTAGCCTTGTTTTTGTATCCGTGAAGCACTGTAACTAAATGACTCAACACATGAAAGGATTCTGCTGTGAGGTGGTTCTTACCCTTGGTCCCATTCCTGCCTTCTCAGAGGGGAGCCATGGACCATGTCTATTTAGCATCACTGCCATGGTTCCAGCCTATGACCCAGAGCCTCTTCCTCACTGCACATCAGAGCCCTATATGCCTCTGATTAGAAAGAGTCCACTTCTCCTCCAGGCAGAGCGAGGGTCCAAACGGAAAAGTGGGGTTTCATATTATACCTACACATATATCACTCGGTCTCTATGAATACTACTTACTAAACAAAGTTGACATGAGCTCTTGGTCTCTCTACTAATAAGCAGAAAGCTTTAATTTTTTCCTACATTGTTGAAAATACATTTGTAACCTGGACCTGAGTAAATAGAGTATAGGAAAGAAAACAGAAGCTGCCCTTGGAGCCTGAAGTTCTCTCTGTGTGTAGCAGGAATCATATGGCTGTCAGCTGAATTGCTGAGTATTCTACTTATTTTAGGCTGAATTCAGATTGGGCTAAAACCAGATATAAGCCAGTATCAGATTTCCTTCTTATAACTTACCAAGAAACTATTGAAAGGACCAGCCTAAATGCATGCTTTTTTAGGGCTGCATTTGATTAGTGCTAGTTTATTTGAATAGTAGTTCAGATTCGATGAATGCAAATTATATTTGGATTGTACATCTCAAAGTATAGTGGGAAAAAATCTCAGGTCTGGAAGTTCTTTCTAAGCTATAATTTTCTAATGTTGCCTGTCGATTTACAAAAGAGCTCTGTACATCAGATTCAGCCCATTTTCAGGAGCCTTCCCCGTGCCGCACCAGCGCACAAGCTTTGTGATCATGCTCATGGCGGAGGCTAGAAGGGTCAGCTTTCCATAATCAGTACTTTGAAGCTTGCTTGAAAGAGAATTTGATGCTTGAAAGAGAATATGATGCTATTCCTCCTTCTTTTTTTTTTTTTTGCCTCAATATAA
Organism: Jaculus jaculus; assembly: GCF_020740685.1. Lineage (NCBI taxonomy): Eukaryota > Metazoa > Chordata > Mammalia > Rodentia > Dipodidae > Jaculus > Jaculus jaculus. Next base: position 60,260,429 of record NC_059102.1, on the reverse strand, counting down.
CATCTGACATCTAACTGTGGTCTCACCTGAAGAGGCCCTCAGAGCACTTGTCTCTAAAGGATCAGAAATGATTGCAGAGATCATAAAGTATAATCAAATTTGGTATTTGAGGATATTGGACTTTAGAATTCCCTGGGGAAAATGTTTTAGTATGAAGTTCCTCTGGCAACACACCTATTCATTTATGATTCTGTGCTTATTCACACAAACTAACAAAAATAATAATATTTGTGGGAACGTTTCTGAGTAGGTCAAAATGATATTGTGAGGGTTTTTGTGGGGAGGGGGCAGCATTTCCCTTTGTACTGAGATGTGTGATAGTTGAGCACTGTGAACATGCTGGACCACAAAGTAAGTCAAAGCCAGTTGTTTCCAAGAGATTGGTGAAGTCCAATTATTTAAAATTAAAAGAAAACTGGACTTGAAGTTGGTATATGCCTATGAGATAACACACACTGACTTACAGCATCTTACGGGGGTGAGATGCCCATCATCAGAAGGACTCATGTCTGCATCATTCATGTCCTAGTGTCATTAGCCCCACGCTTAACAGTCACTCCAACAGCAGCTGGTGCACATTTGTCAGCTAGGGTGGCATGGATTCCCTTAGGAGGTACTTAATGTGGGGAAAGGGTGGGCTGGGGATGTAGCTCCATTGGTAAAGTGATTGCCCAGCATGCACTTAGCCCTGGCTTCAAGCCCTACCGCTGCATAAGTCAAGTATGGTTGTTCATGCCTGTACTCCTAGAACTTAGGAGGGATAGACAGGAGAATCAGGAATCCAAGGTTATCTTCAGCTACATAGTGAGTTTAAAGCCAGTCTGGGCTGCATGACACATTCTGGAGCTTACTTTGCTATGAGAAAAGGGGCAGGAATGTTAACATTCTATATTTATTATACAGATAAATTTCTTAGGAATATCTGCCTGGCCCAAATATCAAAGGCATACCTGAGGAAACAACATTTGAATATATGTAGAAAACACATCATTAAGAAATAACATGAGATTCCAAGTATTTATCAACCTACAAAGATTTTGATACCAAAAAACCCATCGTAGCACAAGCTGGTACAGCCTAATATCACTGGCTACTAGGAAGTTCCTCCTAACATCCACCTTCATTCATGCTGAACATTCTCTCATTCAAAGCCAGGCTGGGCTTTGTCTGTATTAGAACTCTTGCCAACAGGGAATGGACTTGAATTGACCTTTCTGTCATTGTGGCTGTCAGGAAACCACTTTTCATACAAAGAGACACAAGGTCTGCTTAACAGACAGAACTTACTCATGGTGTAAATCAGGTCAGAATTTCCAATTTTGCAGCACAGGCTCCTACCGCCACTGCTTTCTGTGTTTCCGCCTCAGTGATTCCAGAAGTATCCTCAAGGCCAGGAGCTTTCCTGTCACAGTCCTTGATGCTCAGCGACATCCCACAGTCCACAGTTGTTAGCTATCTTGATGGAAGAGACAAGACCCCAAAAAGGCAGTTACCTTACCCATGGGCCTGTAACAAGCCTCCTCTCAAGATGACATTGCCCAGAAAACATTTTAATAAATCACAGTCCTGCTAGAATAGAGTTTAACACTGAATAACAAAAATGATAAATTTTTGGTCTATAAATTACTGAGAAGTATTTTGTAAGAGATAGGGAAGTAACATAAGTATGAGCAAATTCACAAGGTAAGCACCATTAGAGGTGGTTTTTGTTTCAGAAATTCACACTTTATTTCTGGTACATATCTTTCCTATCCATGAACAATAATACACCCTACATATGTATTAGTGTATTTATATTACTAAATCATTAAGCCAATTTACTGTGGAAAGTTGACATAGATTAAAGAACACAGTTGACATCCTCAATAAATCTATCAACCTTTCTGACACCATTACTGACTGACATTAATGTTGGACTCAACAAGCATTTAGGAACAGTTGCTGCTCCAGCATGATGGAAGCTTAAGCAATCAACCCAATTATATATTATTACAAGAAATGTGTAAATTTACAGTTTAATATTTTCCAAAGCATATTTAACACTGCCATTATAATTGAAATAAATGTGGCCTATATTACAAAGCTAACATGACACTTTTTCCTAATATACAACAATAGATATCAGAACCATTTTCCTTAGCTAGAGCCCAGGGTTTGCTGCTGTAACAATGACCCAAAATAATGATGTGTACATGAGACAGATTATACCTTATTCACATGCCATTCTCAACACCAGCATGGATCTGATGCAACCCCCCCCCCATACTGAGGACTCATATTCTTTCTTTCTTTTGTCCTGTGTCACTGTTTGGTGGTCCACGGGAGTTTGCCAACACATCTAAGTTCTGGCTAGAAGGAATCAGAGAAGAGGATCAAGTGAGGAGCATCATAACCCTTCCTATTAGACTAGGGATCAGCAAATGAGTCACACACACCATATTCATTTACATTTAATTGATCAGAATTTTTCCCTGTCTTAGCAACTTGCTGAAAGGGGGGATAGATATAATCTAAATGCAGGGCAAAAACATAGCAAGATAAAACTCTATCACTAGGATGGGAATATATATATTTGAAGACAGTTGGTAGTTTTGACCATGACTCTTAAGGCTAACATTCCAGATAGTGATTGAAGATTGGCTACATATCTGCCTTTCATAAATAAGACATGCTGGTATGACCCACCCACTATGCTCACTAGGGAAACTCACTTGTCACAAAGAAGTCATATATTTCCCTTTCATTCTCTACCTGTGAGCTCTTGAGTATCTTCTCATAGGAATCAAATTAATGCTAGACCATTATGAGTCAAACTGAGTTGCATCCAAATCCTAATTTACTTAAATTCTTAAGCTCACCAAATAAATTAGATCAACTTATCCCTAAAATAACTATATGTGCTGTACAATGCATAAATCTATTTTAGTACACATTACTAGGCAACAATTTAAATTGAAAAATATTTTTAAAGTAGGGGAAAAAATCTGTGGTTTCATAATATTATTTTCCTGATAGGAATGTCTCAAAGACAAATCTCAGAAAAGTTCTCATGTGATCCACAAATGACTATTATCCTGGCAAAAGGAAGTAGAAGATATCAGAGGGCTAAGGCCTCTGTGGGAAGGAAAAGAGACTCATTTTAGGAAATAAAAATATCCCATTTCTCAGGCTGGAGAGATGGCTTAGCAATTAAGTGCTTGCCTGTAAAGCCTAAGGACCCTGGTTCAAGGCTTAATTCCCTAGGACCCACGTTTGCCAGATACATAAGGGGGCACATGTGTCTGGAGTTCATTTACAGTGGCTGAATGCCCTGGCACACCCATTCTCTCTCTCTCTCTCTCTCTCTCTCTCTCTCTCTCTCTCTCTCTCTCCTTCTTTCTCTCTATGTCACTCTCAAATAAATAAATAAAAATGAACAATTTTTTGTTTAAATCCCATTCCTTGACTCAGTGGAGAGATTGTATGATGAGGTTCTGGAAAGAAGATAGGATTTAATATTTTCTTATGCCAATTACCCAATCTAGCTTTTTACAATTTAATGGCCCTGAAGTAATAACTAGTGACTCAGCAATATGCAGACAGTGCTGGGGAAGGGATGCCTGAAGCCCTCAAAGGTTAGTAAATATATGACTAGGGTGTCTGCTAATGACAATTTCTAAAATGACCCCTCATACACAGTTCATAGTTTCTCCTAATGTTAGAGATCAGTCCTAGTTTTCCCTTTCATTTTAGTTTATACTATTCAGTCAAGCCAGATGGTCAATCTATAGATAGATGCACTTCCCTGATTCAGTGAGTAAACAAAGCCTAGGTATAGTTATTGTCTTGCACATTTAGTGAAGACACAAGCAATAGCTTTGAAAATAAATCTTTCATTTTCTCTCTGTATTTTCTATTGTACACAAGTGTTTTGCTGTTTCTGGATAAGAACCACTTCCAGTGATCATTTTCTAAAAGTCTGAGTACATTTATAATCTCAAATGCTTGAAACACAGCACTTCTGTTTTGAAATTTGGGGGATGTCAGATTTTCAGATTAGGGATATTCAACCAACTCCAAACTAACTGTAGCTATTATGACTCTTTCATTCATAAGACAGCTTTCTATAGGAAATATATGCTTAGAAGCATTTATTAGACAATACAAACAATGAATTCAACAGACAAATAGGCACTTGAAGAAAATATTAGCAACTATGACAAAGAGCTAATTTCCACAGTATGCAAAATATTTATAATATATATGTGCAAAGCCCTATAAGAAAATGATCCAAATATATCAACAGGAAGAGCCCAGGAAGAAAAATAAACCTCATTCAACCACAGCAAAATATTTTACCCCATTAGATTGGCAAAACTCAAAGGTCAAAATATTTAATGTCAATAAATAAATATGGAAATATGGTGCTGATACATTTTGGTAACCTTTTTGACAGATAGCTTGTCCAGCCCTTTTAAACATTAAGTGTGTATGCCTTTGGGCTCTATAATTTTACTACTATGAACTTGTTCTGTGTACATTAACTATAATATATTTTTAGAATAACAAAAAAGAAACAGCCTAAGGGTTGCTCAATAAATAATTAAACATATTATATGTAAACATAGTGAAAGACTCAAATTATTATAAATAATGAGATGATTTTATTTTGACTTATATAGAAAAATATCTAAAGGTATTTTTACTTAAGTTAAAAACCTATTGTAAAATACAACTGTATGCTTAAATTAGGCACATTTTTATATTTTATATTCATGCACTTATGAAATACCTAAAAATACACTAGTCAAAAGATAGTATTTCAGTGAGACCTATGGGGGAAGAAGAAAGACAGCTAGAGACACTATAGCTCTAAAACACCTTAGCATTGATTCTTACAGTGAGAAGATACTGCTTTTCCAATAGAGTGAGATCATGACCCTAAAGTTCTCTACATGGTGCCTTCCAGTATCATGTATATTTAAGGTATATGAGACAAAAGTGTACGATATAATGTAATAAGATGTTACTGTAGTGGAACCAGTTAATACATCCATCTTCTCACATAGCTCCTCATCTCTACCGACAAAGAGAGCAGCCATAACTTACTCAGCTAGCAAAAGTCCTGACTACAGCATTCTATTATTTACCATAATCCTCATTTTGGTTGTTATACATAGGTTTGTTTGTTTGTTTGTTTGTTTGTTTGTTTTCAAATTTTCCATCCAACTGTGTGATCCTTTAAAGCACATCTCTTTACTCCCTATCCCTGGCTCTGGGGTGACCCCTATTATTCCTGACCAGTGGTTAAAGAGCCAGCCTAGCTGTGTTCAACATACCTTCTTTCTTCATCCATGCAATCTTTGGTAGTTCTTTGCTCCTAAGACAAAACAAAACAGTCAAGGCAGGAATCCTAAGGAAAGAGAGGTTGGTTATGGACAAACACACAAAGAACAATATTCTTAAATCATGTACAAAGGATATATTAAAATCATGATGTGGTCTGGAGAGATTGCTCAGTGGTTAAAGCATTTTCCTGCAAAGCCTAATGACATGAGTTGGATTCCCCAGTAACCACATAAGGCCTGATACACAAAGAAGTGGTCCATGATTCTGGAGTTTGTTTATAATAGCTATGGGTCCTGGTGCTTTCGTGTTCTCTCTTGCATAAAAAAGAGGCAATTTGTTGGGCTTGCCTCAAAAAATTTAAGAAAATCATAATGCCAATGTAACAGACTCCATCTTTGGATTTGATAATAGCTGCAGTCAAAACCTAAATCATCTTCCCTCATTGGAGTTGGTGAACTTCAGAACAGACTCAGCTTATTCCCAATACTTAGTCTCACTATCATAAGGGAGGACTGAAAGTGCTCTACATCTCTACCCCAATCTTAAGGACAACCCAGCAGAGCTGTAACCACTCATTTCCCTTCATTACATTCCTGGGCATCTCCCTTTCCCTCATCGTAAAGCTCATTCAACAGCTCTCTCATGTTGAATATTGTCCATATGCTCGCTGTGGAAAAGTATCTGCAATACACTTTATTCCACTAAAATTTCAAAATGCTTGCCAGACACCCAAAACACATGTTGCATTTCTTTAGCTTCTCAAAATGTGGCAAAAGCCTGTCATTTAAAATAAGCCATGATTTCTCTCTGTTACATTTCTCTTTAACAATAGTTATTTGGTTTTTTTTTTTTTTTTTTCCTTTAGAAACATTTGTCGTTGTGCCTAAAATATGTAATACACTGTAGAGGTTGCAAGATGAGTAAGGCATGGCTATGTGCTTGAAGTACTCAGTCATAAACACATTAACCATACCTTGTGTTTGCTGAGTGCTATTCCAAGTAATTTACAATAAATGGTTGATTGAACCCTTACAACTAGCCTGAAGTATGTACCATTCTTTTTCCCATTACCTGGGTACAAAGCAGCCAAGGTATGCACCACAGGCCAGAGTGTTATTAAGGCAGACCCAGGAAGAAAGTCTGTTTCTGAGCCTGCATTTGTACCACACTGTTCTACGGCTTCTCTTTGTGGGAAGGCTGAACTATACAGCAGCATGTATTTAGTGGTCTTTGGTGATACAAACTACAGTGTAAATTCAGACAAAAAACATTTCTGGGTAGAATATTCATAGAAATATTTGTCAGAGGGATTTCAAGTATGCTTTGGCAGGCAGAATAGGGCAATTCATTTGCAGCACAGAGGAAAAAGCTTTCAACAGCTAGTTTAGTGCACTGCATGTAGTCAAATTTTTACTTTTGTTACTTTTTTTGCCTCTGTTGGCACAGAAAAAAATTCAGCTGCAAGCATGAATGAGAAAAATATACTAACTAAGGTTTGTTTTATAGGAAATATAATCATCAAAGCCATTTTTGTTTGAAATATATGATTCATTAACCCTCTTCAATTCATTCATTACTATAGGATGATACTAAGGTAGAATGCAGAATCATAATATCAATAGGAAATTGTGTGTTTAAATAGGATAGTGTAAATAGATAGACAAGAGATAGAAGAGATGAAGGTGGAAATAGAGATATAGAAATGAAGTATAGATATCATCTAGCTTACTGTTTTTGTTTTCCAGATAGGAAAGTCACTTTGCAAAAGTCCAGTGTTCTACTTCTATCACGCAGTGTGTTATCTGGCAGAGTTCATACCTGAACCCAAACCATAAGTTCCTACTTTGCTTTTTCTTTGCTCGCCATCACATTGCTATCTTTGTTGGGGAGGGGGCACTTTCTCTGTTTGGTACATAAAAATTCATAGAAGAAAAATCTCTCTGTATACCTGAGCACATATACAAGAATGACTCTTAAAGTGTCAACCTTGTTTCAGTGTAAAATTTTAGTGGAAAACCTTTTTACCTCATCTCCACACTTACTTATCTTCTCTCCTTTGTCCTGAAGGCAATTGAGGAAACATCGAGACAACCAGGGACACAATCATGCATACCTATCATCTCAACATCTCCATTTTTATAACTTTTTAAATATAGTTGCAAGCAGAGAAAGAAAGAAGATAAACGCACAGAGAGAGAGAGAGAGAGAATAGTGCACCAGGTCCTCCAGCCACTGCAAACAAACTCCAGATTCATGTGCCACTGGATATGGGTACTGGGGAATCAAACCCTGGTCTTTAGGCTTTGCCAGCAAGTGTCTTAACCGCTGAGCCATCTCTCCCTCATGACATCTCCATTTTTAAGTATTCCATTAATCTCTACCCCAGCAGATCTTCATGAGGGTGTCATATAAGCTTTTCTGGAGAAAGCATAAACTTAAAATATCAGCATGTCGTTCCCTATGTGGGAAAGACATACCAAAGCCTTTCATCCCCTCAGTCCCATCAACAAATGCTTGTGCTAAATTTCTTGGAGGGTTTGTATGGTTGCTGTCTCCCTAGAGCTTTGCTTATATTATTTAGCAAGTGGTCTAATTAGCAGCCACAATTGTAGAATCACTTGCAGAGTGTGTTTTTGCAAAATGAATTTGTGTTCTCAGAAACACTAATTAGGAACTTTCTAGGAAATGTATAGTAGTTACCCTTGGTTGATAGTTTATGAACCATGGAGAATCAGAAATAACCAAACTTTCATCCCATGCTTCAACGGATAGCGCTTTGTGATTTTCCCAAGAGTTCGCTGTTATGGGCGCTGAGGAATGTCCTACAGATGTTCCATAAGAAGTGAGAACTAGGCCTCTCACCACCCAGCTATTCCTAATTTACCCTACACCCTAAGAGCTGCAACACGTGGAGGCCTCTCTAGAAGTCCAGCTCAGTCCTATAAGCTAGGGTCCAAAAAAAAAAAAAAAAAAAAACCCTAACATGAGAATGTGGGGTCTTCACTAAAGGCTGTTCCAGGGAAAGAACAAAAAGAAGACAGAGGGAGAGATACTTAAACCTGTGTTTAAGTTAGATGTTTTCTGAACCACCTAACCAGAAACTAGCAACTCTAGGGACATGGTATGACCATCAAACTTATCTCCCAGTTGAGGATTTAAAAACCCAAGTTGGTATTAAAAAAAAAAATTAAAAACCACACCTATTATACTGAAATGACTGATGACTTCACACACACACACACACACACACACACACCCCCTTGGCCAATGAGACAAAGATAAGAGAGAGCAATGGGAATCAGTCAGTAAACTCATTGTTCAGGTTTAACAATATATATATTTTTTCTACCTCTTTGTAAAATGTCAAGTACATCAGTGTTGCAGTCAGGTCCACATTGCTAGTAGAAACCACCTGACCAAAAGAAGCTTCTGGGAAAAAGAGGCTTATTTTGGCTTACAGGCTCAAAGGGGAAGCCCCATGGTGGCAGGGAAAACGATGACATGAGCAGAGGGTGGACATCACCCCCCCAGCCAACATAAGGTGGACCATAGCAACAGCAGAGTGTGCCAAACACTGCCATGGGGAAACTGGCTATAACACCCTTAAGCCCACCCAAAACAATACACTGACTCCAGGAAGTATTAATTCCCAAATCTCCACCAGCTGGGAACCTAGCATTCAGAACACCTAAGTTTATGGAGGACACCTGAATCAAATCACCACATTCCTCCCCTGGTCCCCATAAACTGATAACTATACATGATGTAAAATGCAATGCATTCATCTAACTTGAAAAGTCCCCATAGTTTTTATCACTTCCAATGATGTTCATACATCCCCATAGTCCAAGATCTTTTAACTGATCCATAATACCAACAAATAACCTCAAAAAGCCCATAATAGCACAGAATAAACATTCACACTGCAGAAGATGGCATTGGGCATAGAAAAGAAACATTCAGCCAATAAACATTTAAAACAACCAGGGAAAACATCAAACTGTAACTCCAAGTCCACCAACTCTAGCCAATGACAAATCTCCAAGTCCAATAATTCTATCCATTAACAAGTCTCTAGAATTCCAATTCCACTCCTCCAGCTAGGATACTCACAGTCCTGGAAAATGTCATCAGGGACGGCAGCTTTCCTTAGTAGCCATCTCATGGTCCCAGCATCTCCATTGGGTCTTTACTGCAATCCATGGTTCATTCTGACAGCTCCATTAGGTCTCCATGCAGGCATCCAGCAAACCTGCTTCACACTGTCCATGACCATTTCCAAAATACAGATCATGTTGCAAACTCAATGACCCACTCTTTCCTGCATTTCTTATACTCCACAATACTAGGTAGGGTGCCAATTTGTTAAATCCAGGAGCAAATAAAGCAGACTTTGAAGAACAGGACACTTCTTGAGAACTCAGGCCCCTCCAAAAGAGTCTACATTCTTCATGTTGCCCCAGTGCAGGTCAGCTAGCCCAATCTGAAGGGTTGTAATCTCTGAAACAATTTGCAGGTGAATGGGCAGCAATTTAGGCCCAAATATTTCATTTTTTTTTCTGTGCCATATCCCTTTGCTCACACCAGTTCATTTCTATGCAAAGCAACCCTGCCCAACTTCTCAGGACCCAGGCATAACAGCAAGCTTCCCACACAAACTGCTAGTCCGGTCCAGGCACAGCTCTTTCTCACCCTCATAAGCCAAACTTCACTGTCCATAGTTCTTAACTGCATTCAGGTCTTTCAACTCTGACCAGAATAGTCCATCAAGCTGTATTTACAGCACTACAAGGCATCTCTTAGGCCAAGGTTTCAAATCCTTTTGCATTCCTCTTGAAAATCAGCTCCAAAAGAGCAAAGCTACATAGTCAGGTGTCTAGTAGCAACCCCACTCCTGGGACCACTTTACTGTTGCAGTCAGGTTCACATTGCTGGTAGAAATCACCTGACCAAGAGCAACTTGTGGGGAAAGAAGTTTTATTTTGGCTTACAGGTTCGAGGGGAAAGCTCCATGATGGCAGGGAAAACAACGACATGAGCAGAGGGTGGACATCACCCCCATAAGGTGGACCATAGCAACAGGAAAGTGTGCCAAACACTGGCATGGGGAAACTGGCTATAACACTCATAAGCCTGCCCACAACAATACACTGCCTCCAGGAAGCATTAATTCCCAAATCACCATCAGTTGGGAACCTACCATTCAGAACACCTAAATTTATGGGGGACACCTGAATCAAACCACCACCATCAGTCTGGTAGTATTTTAGATCATCCATCTCATTTGACAATGGAATGTTTACTCCTGCAGAAATCACAATTTTTTTTTAAAGGAAGAAAGGAGTGACTCTAGTTCTTGTTCTATTCTGGAAGACACAGAAGGGAAAGATTCCCAGTGATCGCCATAACTGACAAGCAGCAATTAGCATGTCCTATGCTTTCCCCACGTGCTTGGCGTTGGTATGAGTACTTAACATGAATAACTTCAACCCTTTCAATATCTGGAACTTTGTCCGTGGCTGAAACAGAATAATAAAGTGTGCCTTCTCTGTCAGAGAAGGTGTGGATCTTAAGAACCTGTTGATGTTTGCTTTGAGAATGCCTGAGTGATACTTTGCATAGTTCTGAATGTGCAGCATGGGTTGAAGTCACACATACAAACTTATACAAACTGGGTAATCCATCTGCTTTAATAAAATGTTTATCCAACCATCAGGTTGTAGAAATTTCAAAGATTTTATTTTTTGACAGGATGCCTGCCGTTTTTCTCTCTTGAGTCCCGCTTGTTTTATTCATTTTGGGGTAGTTGCCAATTAGACCCAATTGGTAAGTATAATTAACAAACAACTTGAATTTCCTCTGAAACTCCAACCAAGAAAATTAACTGTAGATGCCTTCATTTCCTTTTTAAAAATTCCTAACATTATCACTCTTGTTCTGCTCTTTATCTCTTCTAAGACATCCAACCCACCAGAGATCCTAAAGATAATGCACAGGGTCACCTGACAATGTACTAGGACAGAAGAGAAAATAAATAAGCATTTCCCTATGTTCCAGGCACTAGGCAAGGCATTTTCATACATACTTACTCTTTTAATACACTCAAAGGCCTTCAAGGTGGGAATTATAGTCCTTTTCTAAAGTTTATAAAATGATAGCTCAAAGTAGTTTTGCCCTTATCTTATATCCAATTAGTCTGTCAGCTAAGTGCAAACCCAGACAGATGTAATTCCCAACCCCTTGCTTCTTCCATCCACATATGGAAGCCTTCTCTCATTCAAGAAGAGGCTCTGTATATTTAGTTACCTTGGAAAGCCTGAGCGTTATTATTTCATACAACAATTATTTGAGCACCTGCTCTGTGCCAAGCTTGGGTTAAGCATTCATTGCTTTGAGTGAGTCATCAAGCAGGACTTTGGGGAGAGGACATGGGTCAGTGGCAAATGGTGGAGAAATGACACAAGCAGGGGATGAGGAGGAGACACAAAGGAGGAGATGAGTGAAGGCAAGCAGAGCAGCTCCTGACCGTGTGCCCATGGCTACAGTCTTTCTTCCTGTGACTCGTGGACTTCCCTTTGTCATCCTATGCCTGAGAATATATGAAGGAGGCTGGGAAGGCAGAGGGACGTTCAATTGTCATCACTAGCATCTTTTTTGATCATTGCACCATCATCAAATGCATTGGGAAAACCATGACATGAAATTTTCCATCACTGAGCCCATACCTGTTCTGGGAGGGTTATAACAATTCTATATATTAAAGTTTGTAGGACCTTGTACAAAGAATTTGAGAAGTGGGAAGGAGTGAATTATACTCAGACTAACAGCCCCAAGTTCAAACTCTATGACTTTAAAAGGGAAGTTGAACTTCCTCTGAGTGGGTATATGAAGAACATCTTTTTACTGCCTGTGGATTATTAAATATGTTCAGTCCAATCATGTAGGCTTTCTCCTCTCTCAGCCAGTCATGGAAAAGACCAAGGCCAAACACTAAATTATAAATACCAAAGTCATGAGTAGGTCACTGGCGATAGTAATGTGACATTGCCATTGTCCAAATGCTCTCCATGCCCGTGTTGTTCGAGCTTTCCTCTGCCTTGCAAACGATCTTTCCTCTAAAGGATAATTCATGGGAAGAAAATAAGAATCTCAGCCCTGACTTGTCTTCATGTGATAGAATGACTTAGCACAAGTTGGCTGTGTTTGCTATTCTGGTTAATTAAAAGTCTCTTTGTCAGCCAAGATAATGAAGTCAAAATAGCTTTGGGGAACAGAATAAATTCTAAAAATTGTTTCTTGATGTTTGTCTATCTTGTTTATTTGAACCTTTTCTAGTTCAAGCTAGAAGCCCTCTTCTTTTCATCAGAGATATCCACTTTGGTATTACTTGTTCTGGGACTGGGAAAATTCTTTTCAACAAGTCTTAACAGGAAATTGTTCAACATTCTAATAATATCTCTTAGGCATTTTTCCACTGGGGAAAGTACTGTGAAATCTCTTTTCAAATTAGAGAAATTTAGATTAAGAATGCTTAATTGAGAGTCTGCTCACAAGATCAGCAAAGTTCACTATTGCTGGTCAGATACAATAGACTGCTATCATGATAACAGACATTCCCAATGGGATCCAGTCCCTTATTTCTTTCATTGCTAAGTAAAAGACTTTCCGTGTTTTTCATCTATCTCTTTTCTAGCTTCTTTTCTGCCATTATGCTAGGTAGATATTCTGACCCATTTATTCTAAGATGGACACAGTTCCTCTTAACCCCATGGATGTGTTTTTGTGTCTTTTTGATTGCTATTGAAATAGTATCCTCTGATAATTGTGCTAATTGTCAGTGCTAATTGCCACCACCTACACTCCCTCTAAGTCTCATCTTAAGAATCTCTTTTCTCTCCATCCAAATTCCTTCCCCTTCTCCCCTGATGATTGTCATTTACCCACATTCCCCACATCCTCCCACATTCATACCTCACTCTCTAAACCTCTGTCTGTTGTGGCATCACTTCTCTTTCTGGATTGATTATCTTATCTATCCACTGCCTTCTAGGTCCCCTGTCATCTGCATCTGCCAGTAGTGAGTTGATTCAGGGGAAATCCCATGTCTTACCCATGTTTGTCATCCTGAGAGTTCAGGACCCTGTTTGGCACATGCAAGTAGTTGCTCAGTTAATTACTTTTATAAATGTCAATGCTTGATTTTTCTGGCCATGTTTTTAGTGTTGATTTCTAGCCTGTCATAGAAATTTAATAGAAGGACTTAAATAGTAAAAGCTAGAAAGGAAGCACAAATAAGGTCACCAGCTGAGAGAAAGGATTCCAAAAGGAAGACTAATTAAGAGCATGTACAAGCAAAATCACTGTGAATACCTCTAATTCATGGTTGGAAGCATTTTGTCTGGGGAATGTGGATCATAATTGCTAAATCATTTCCAACTAAAGAATTTAGAAAACTGATAATTTTGTATTAGTCAAGGCCATTGTGGCCTTAGTACTTCCACTTATACAGAAAGAAAAAAAAAATAGCTATTGATTTCTCCCCACATACTCAGTGATGATTGGCCTAGCTGCTTTTCAGTCTATGCTAGGATCAGTCCCTTTGGTAGCACTGCTCAGCTAACTTTAGAAAGTTAGACAAACATAATATCAATGGGAAAACTTGTGCTTTGAGAAGTCCTCTGCCACAATCAACAATTCCACAGTGAGAAATATATATTTAGAGAAGATGTGGTATCTCATTCCCCAATAGTTTCAAAGAAAAATGGGTTGAGATTTTAATTTGCTTCAAATGGTTATGGTTAAATGATTTATCATGGGATCCTTCAAAGGCCCTTCCTAGGCTTTGTAATAATTTGTTAATTCTTTCAAAATATCATCTGTAACGTGTCAAGGTCTTGAAATTAATAGATATAAAAGTGAAATATAGTGCACATAGTCTTGAGGAATGATTAGCCATAAGGTTCCTGGATGTCACTAATAAACTCAGCATGTTTTTACCAGAATAAGACCTTGGTTTTGAACTCTCAGCTCATTAATCCCTGAAAAAATGGAGAAAAAAAAATCTGAGATATTATGCCCTAGTAATGGCCAAATAAGCAAGCAGCTGATTTTTTTTTTTCCCTCTCTCTTGGCACCCATGGCTGAAACAAACAAGCAGCTCTTCCCCTCGCTGAGCAGGCTGTCCCCTCTCTGCACAGAGTCCAGATTGCCACAGCTCTGCAGTTCCGCATGCCACAACCCAGCAGGCTCACGTCCTAGAGTGGGCGGAGAAATGCACTCTCATAAGACCTGGCCTTTCTGGGCCCACAAGGGCTCCTGTGGGCAATTCTTGTTGGAAAGAGGCAGCATGAAAACATAGGTGTGCTTTTAACAAAGTAGAAAGTGAGAATTGAAGAGTCAGCTTTTCTGGTCATCAAACAAATCTGAGCTGATCTCAGGCTCATTAGCAGCATTTCTTGAACCCAGAGGGAGAACGCAGTGGTGCACACCTATTGCACTGCTGTTAGGGTTTATTGTGAGCCCCCCCCCCCCCCCGAAGAGTGTGCAGCCAGCAGACTGAACATGCCATGCCCACATGAAATGTCTGGGCGGAAGTCATTCACTTTCCTCCTGCTTTTCCAGTCTCAGTTCCTACCTGTTGAAATGCAGCTGGATTGCTTTTTTTTCCCCCCTAATGATGTATATGTTCCCATAAGTCCATTAAAACCTGCTGAACATAGACAGACATGTGGTAAATGTCACATTGGAATTTTTTTTGTCTTTGATTCAAATTAGTCTACTTCCAACATCCTTTCCATGAAATTTTTGGTAAATTCAAACTGAATCTTTATTAGTTTTTTCCACCCTAAACCTGTTACTAGTCAGTTTCCCATCACTGTAAGGAGCACCTGAGCTGGGTGGGCCTGATGCACTCCTGCATACTTGTAGCACTTGGGAGGCTAAGGCCTGGAGATAGGAGTGCTGGGCCAGTCTGGGCTACAAAGCAAGATCCCTATCTTGGCAACAAAAACAAGCAACACAAAACACGGAGATAACTAGTCTATAAAGAGTAAAGGTTTCCTCTGGCTTTCATTTGTCCTTGAGTGGTTGGCTACATTGCCACGGGGCTTGGAGTGAGGCTGTTGTCATCACAGAAGGGGCAATGGTAAAGGACAGCCACAGAGTAAAAGAGAAAGAGGAGAAGTTGAGGTCTCACCATCCCCCTTCAAGGGCATGTCAGCAGAAATCTAAAGATCCCCAACTAGTCCTCTTCTCTTAAAGGTCTTTCCACTTCCACACTGTGTCACCCTCCGTACTAAGCGCTTCACATATGTACCTTTGGGATCCAAACTGTAGCACTTCCCCACACATCCTTCCATCTTACTCTCTCATGCTTACAGAATACTTTGAAAATTGGGAAGAGCCCTTTAACTTCCTTTGGCCAAGATTACCCTTGCCACAGCAGTTATCCAAGGCCATGAGATCTCTCTAAGGTGGGCAGCTATGGTGCTCCCATGCCAGGGAAGGCCAGTGGGATTTTTGCTACAGCTACAATTGTTGGTCTCGGGGATGAGCTGTTTCAGATTCAGCATCCCATGGTGAACTTCGCAGCAGATCCCCTTAGACCAAGAACCTGTGCAAATTTCCAATCTTTTAAAGCTTATTAACAGGAAAGAAGTCACAAGGAAGAACAAAGATAGATAAAAGTAAAATGCTGTATTGCATAGTGACAAGTGTGAGTGAAAAAAGACAGAGAAGCCAAAAAAAAAAAAAATGGGTAAAAGAGAAGGAATTTTCATTTTAAATAGAGGGTGGAAAGCACATGAAGAAACAGGGTGAGGTGGACTAAGATGAGGCGAGCTCTGGAAACCAATCCCCGCATCAGAGGCAAGATGGATGGACCAGAATCAGTGAGGGGGGCAGAGAAGGAGCAGCTGGTAAGGTGAGTGGGAAAGCAGGAGTGCCCGAGCCAACCTGAGTAAAGACTGCTTTTCGGAGAGAAAGAAGGAGGGGTCAGTTCTGCTCATGGGGCTGCCACACTCTAAGAGGGGTCCTGGGAATTGAGTAACAGGGTGGTTGAGTCTCCTTGTTGCAGGGTTACATACTGTCTTCCTATCTCACCTGCTCCCACCTGTCCTCCCCAAAACCCTTGCCTCCCTCTTTGCCCCTCCCCCAAAGATTAGCAGTCTTTGTTGTTGTTTTTTTTTTTTTTTAATTCATCAGAAAACTTATCTTCATGGCTGGGGAGATGGCTTAGTGTTTAAGGCATTTGCCTGCAAAGCCAAAGGACCTCGGTTCAATTCACCAGGACCCATGTAGGCCAGATGCGCAAGAAGGCAGGTGTCTGGAGTTCGTCTGCAGTGGCTGGAGGCCCTGGCACACCCATTCTCTCTCTCTCTCTCTTTCTCTCAAATAAATAAATAAATAAATAAATTAATTAATTAATAAATAAAATTTTAAAAAGAAGAAAAGGAAAACTTATTTTCAAACATTTGTGCTTTCAGCAGCTCCAGTAGCAACACAAACCTCCTACAAACTGGGATAAAAGACCCCTAGTGGTCCTTTTGAAATGTGGAGAGGGAAAACCAATGGAAAAACAAAATCTAATCAATAACTCAGTTAAGTCATCCTTGTTAATAAAAATCATTAAGTATATTCTTTATTTTTATGCAAAGAACAAAATAGGGAATGTACATCTTCAGGCAGTTATCACTAGCACTGCCAAACTCCTATCTGCATGTGCTAAATGCATTCCAAATGGTCCCAGATAGCCAGGTTTAAGGGCTGACATGTAAGAGAGCTTATCTGCCAATAAGCTTCCTATACCAATCACATGCAGCTAAAATGCTTGACTTACACAGTCAGATTTCTAACTTAGTTTCTCATTGCACACACAGGATTAAAGAGCTAACTGATGTTGCCTTATGTGAATGCCTTTGACCACATTATTTCAGTTCAGGTGTGGACAAACCATGGTCCGTGAGCCAAATCCAGAACACTGTCCATATTTATAAATAAAGATTTACTTTAAGCTGGGCATGGTGGTGCATGTCTTTAATCCCAAGACTTGGGAGGCAGAGGTAGGAGGATCACCATGAGTTCAAGGCCATCCTGAGACTGCATAGTGAACCAGGTCAGCCTGAGCTAGAGTGAGACCCTACCTCCAAAAAAAATTGATAATAATTTACTTTAACCTAGCCACACTCATTCTTCATGTGGTGTCTCTTGGTGCTTTTATGCTATCACTGCAAAGTAGTATAGTTGCAAGGGCTCATGGACCTGCAAAATTGAAAATACTTGTGTGTTTGGTCCTTTGGACAAAAGTTTACTGATGCCCAGTTTACACTTTAAAATAGACTTCTGGGAACACTATGCATGGATGTTTCAATCCTATTCTGTGAACTTTGGCCTTTATATGCAGGGAAAATCTTAGATTCCATTGGCAAATATCTCTTCTCTCTGAAGCTTTGTTAAGGTACTGGTTCTAAAAGTATAGTCAGTGCTATTATGTAGAAAATGTTTGGAAACACAAATTCTCCTGTCTCCTTTTAGACCTACTGATCTGGACAGGGCATGGGGCCAGCAGCGTCTTTCAACAGCTCCCCATGTGATTCTGATTCGTGGTAAAAATTAAGAGCCATTGTTCTAGAGCAGCCACTGACAAGAGCCAATAATTTGGCATGGGGATTTCTACATGTTTGCCCTTTCTTGTGATAAATTTCATGGACAAACTACTTTTTGCATATTAGAAGTGGGATTTTTTAAGGAAAGCCCTGAAAGTGCCCTCATCTTACTTGTAACCTAGCATGACTCACTTTCTAGATAAGAGTGTTAGCACTTATTATTGCATTCAAATAGAATTTTGTGTGGGCAGCAAGAAAATCTGTTTCACACAGACATACAGAGTAAGGTAATGAGATTAAACACATCTGTGAATAAGAGCCCAGAGTACCCATCACATACATACCTCTGGGCCATAGCTGTCTCCACACTTCTCATCATTACATACTGGATGAGGTTAAGTGATAGAATATAATGAGGTGTTTATCTCCTATTGAGAACAATACAGGGATTTATTTCCAACACCATCAAGAACATGAGAAAAAATTTCACCTAATATCCCTGCCATAATTGATGTAGATGTCACTGTTTTGTCACTGCCTTGCTTTGCTTGCTGATTTAATCCTTCCCAACACCTCATCTCTCTGGATATGTGGAGAAAGCAATAGCTCAGAAAAGCCAACAGTTGTGTTTTAAGTGAAGGGAGAAAGCTGATCCCAGGAAAACAGGAAGATAGCAGTGAACTATCTAATATTAAATATCTAATATTGGCATCAAATTTTAAGAGTAACAAGAATAGACTTGAGAGCCTATCTGTACATACTGGTTTATGCAGGATTAAATAATTCAAGTTTCTGCCTGCAATGGCAGAGTAATTATCAATGGTGACTCCCCCCCACAACACACACACACACACACACACACACACACACACACACACACACACTGGCAAATGTGCCCTGATTATATAAGTCAGATGCTCTCCTTAATTATAGGGCAACCAAGTAGACTTCACTACAACCCCAAAATTTATAATCAACCCTATTTTGGCTCATTTGGAGTTACTTTTTTTAAAAAAAAGAATTGTCAATTGCCAAAAAAAAAAGTGTCAAAATTTATTAACAACCCTATTTTGGCTCATTTGGAATTAACTTTTTTAAAAAAAATGTCAATATTGGTTGCTTGCAAGGAGTTATAATGAATCAAGAAAAACAACTTTCTTTCAGAGAAAGCTATATTTTCATCTAAAAACTAGATTTACATTTCCAAAATGGAGCCCAAGCTCAGGTTTGTTCCATGCTGCTGTGAAGTAAATACCAGAAATGCCAGAAGCTGGAATGGCAAGACTAGCTCACAGGAGTTTGAGGAAGCCCAGTGCATTGGACCTCACTCTCCACAAGAACCAATTGAGTCACGGACCACAAACAGACAGATGAAAATCAAATTGTCACCTTTATTAATCACACATCACTAGAGACAATGACTAACTGTGACAAAACATAGAATCGCTAACCTTCACCAAGGTCACTGAGTAGTATTGTTCCTCTCTAAGGAAAAAAAAAGAAATAGAGTTTATTTTTTTCCAACTCTAGAAGCCACCTTCTCACAGAGGAGTCTGCTTTCATTCCCTCTTTTACTCTGAAATGAACTTTCATCTTTTAAAATGAAAATAAAGAAGAGAGAACTAAAATTCCTTACCAAAGGACTTTTAATGACTCGCTTTCCTTAATCAAGAAGTGAACAGTAGAGGCTAGGGAGATTGCTCAGTGATTAAAAACTTGCTGCGCAAGTGTAAACCTGAGTTTGTATCCCAGACGACACTGTTGTGAGTTTCTGAAATCAGCACTCCTGCTGCAAGATGGAACATGGAGACAAGAGAATTTCCAGAAGCTCATGGGCACTTAGCCTTGTATACACAGTGGTAAACAATAAGAGGCCTCAAACAAAGTGGAAGGCAAAAGGACTCATACCTAGAGACTGTCATCTGACTTACACACACACACCATGGCATGCACATACCAACACTCACATACAAATACACACACACACACACACACACACACACACACAAACAGCGACAATAACAAAAAGACGCAGATGATTGATTTATGCATGCTGGTGAACTCCTTATAACCCAGCACTTGGGAAGCTGAAGCAGGATAACCATGAATGAGGCCAACCTGAGCTAAATCACAAGAATCTCTCAAAAAAAATAAATAAACAAAAGGAAAAAGCAAACAATAGTCACACTAATCAGTAATTCAATTCTGGATGGAAAAAAAAAAAAAACAGAAAAAGGTGGTCAGAGGGCAGATGTATCATGCTATGAACCCAAAGACGAGATGTTTTACCTCACACTTGTCTCATATTTGTCACTGAGGATTTAGAAAAAGATTAATCAAACTAAAAGCAAATTTCAGATGTGCAGATAATCAGACAAAAATAATATCACTTTTCCTATGTTGGGTCAGAAATTAGATTCATGACAGAACATTCAAAATGATCAAAATACTAACTGATCTGAAATAATCAGTGCCTTTCCTTAGTCTTGCACATAATAATGGCAGCCTGTTATCTGAGTACTTTTGATGGCCTTGCTGGTGAATGAAGCTCATCCCTAGCCTACTGCTAAAACACATTAGTCAACCTAATGGGAACAGATTTAGGTTCAGTTACATAGCTCCTATGCATTTCAACTAGAGGACATAATACCCTCCTTGGCATCCTACCAACAAGGAGAATAGTGTAAACCTTTGTTTACAACTTTCTCTCCAATGGCCAAGACACTCTGTCCTGCTATCTGTATCCAATTCTGAGAACAGCACAGATTTCAAGTTAAAAGTACTGGACAGTTGAACTGAAATTTGCTGTTGGGTCTCTACACATCACTTTTTCAGTTGCAATTCAAATTAATAAAAGCAGTAACAACACCCACCCAGGTCATGCAGCATGTCTCCTCTGGGTCTCTGATCAATGCTAAGGCCCAACCATGGAGGCCTGGCAAAGGGTATACCAAAGGGCAACCTACAGGCCTGGCATCTCTGCTCCAAACAGGACACATCAATAGCTTCAAGATGTGACAGTCCCTTTGTATCTATCAATGCATTACTGTCCCTTGAACTTTACTAGTCACAAAGAATGCTTCCTAGTATTGTGCATTTTATTTTAACTTTACTTCAAAAGCATTCATTTGAACTACCTTCTGATTGTGAGGTATTTTATGAACCAGAATGTCACCTAAGAGCAGTGGGGAATCCCTGTCAGAAGAAGTTTGCAATTTGCTGGGAGAAACTTTCATTAAAACTAGACAGAGTAATTGCCCAAGGACATTTCTAAATGAACAATGGAGCCACAAAGGAATGAAAAATTAATACTGCCTTCAGAAACTGGTAACATTTAAACTAGACTTTGAGCTAGAGTCTCTGAGGAGCCAAAATAAATAATATCCCTCTTCCTCATCCAAGTTCTAAACAGTCAGAGAAATAAGAGTAGTGTTGGGTAGAACCCAAAATAATACTTTTATTGCTCATAGGGAGCAGGTGGAAGAATGTAGCTTTAGATGCAGTGGCCCAGTAGACTGAATGACATCCCACAGTTAGACAGAACCCCACGTGTGTCTTTCCCCATCCCTCCTGCCTGTCTTCACAAAAGGCTCCAGAAGGAGCTGGGTGTCTTGGGCTTCTTGCAAACAGGTGGTTGCCAAGAGGCAAAGGCACCAGACAGCTGACCAAACACACTTACTCTTTTCAATTTTATCTGGGCCAAGTGAGTAGAGGGCCAGAGAAAGTCCTACAGTGTGCTTAGGTTCACCTCCTCCTGAAGATAGGTATGGGGAAAGATATTGCTCTCTGCAAACTAGGGTGGCTGAGAAGTTTTAAAATCATATTGCATGGAGGATTGTGAGGACAGTGTGAGAAAGCACGGTCAGTTGAGATGTCTGGGTAGTAATGCATCACCCTGCCTTCCTGCCCTTCCTATGTAGGCCAGATTTTAGTGTACTACATACAGTACAACAGCAAGAGAATTGTGTTGCATGGTGCACTACTGTAGTGGGCTGACAAATTTGTAGTGCATAGTTATTGATATGAACTTTTAAAAAACATTCTAAGATCACACTAGCAAAAAACGGTTAATTCTTGGTAAATGTGGTGAAAGAGAGGAGACTGCCAAAGACATCTTTGAACCTGAGAACAGAAAGCTTAGTTTTTTATAAGAGGAGGTCAAAAAAAAAAAAAAAAACTAAAAAAAAGTTTCCCTTAAAGGCATTTAGAGTGGGGGAATTAATCATAGTCTCCCTTAGCTGATACAAAGCAAAGTAAAATAATTTGGGAAGGGACGATTAATACGCATTAACAGCAATATCATCCTTACTTCAGCCATTTGCCTCCCTGTCAACTCTCCCCTATGTCACAGGCTAGATATTCCCCTACTTTTGCAATCCATTAATGCCCCCAGCTGTTTGGTTCCTTATTAATTTGGCCAAGAAATTTGCATGAACTGTAGACTTAGATCTTGGCAAGTTTGAAAAAGAGTGTGAGGAAAATATTTTAAAGTAAAATGAGTTAGAATGACTCGGTTACTTCACATATGAGAAGGGGAGGTGGACCTCTTGATGTAGATTTTGAACAGAACAGAGACTAAGATTATAGCTTTGTTTAGGGGAGTTTTCTTGTGGACTCAGATCAGTTACATTAAAACATTCAGTCTTCAAACAATGCCTCCAAAGAAAAGAATGCTGGCTTTTTTCCCTTTTATGAAAGTAACACTAGCCTTAGAGCCCATGAGATTAGCTAGTCCTTTCTTTTGAAATTATTCATAGCAATGCCACTTGGATGGCCTAGTGGCATTGGATGTTGACATCAATACCAAAACATTTCAATCAGAACTATCTGGTCATAAGGGAATAACTCTTTTCACCAACAAGTCAAAAGCTAAGTAAGTCATAAGCAAACATATAACATACTTGGGCTTTGGTTATGGGTTTGGTATTTCTTTCTCTTTTCAAGCCCCAACACTCAAAAGACTTAAGCTGATTGATGGACTAAGCATTTAGAAACTTGCAAAAAAAATTTTATTAGTTTTGTGCTCATTGAATACAGTCAATTTGGTACCATTATTATTCTCATCCATTACCTACCCCCTCCCTTTGGCCCCTCTTTGTTGAGGTATATGGGTCATGCATTCTGGAGTTAGCCCACAGTTATGGGTAGGATAAATGTCTGCATATCATGACCTAGCATGTGGCTCTCACATTCTTTCTGCCCCCTCTTCCACAAAATTTCCCTGAGCCATGTTGGGTTCATTTTTGGCCTGCTTCATGGATGAGGTGTTGGGGGCCTCTGGGTCTCTGGATCTCTGATTTGGTAGGAGTTTATTTTTCTCTGTGTTGATCTCCTTCACCCTTGTGCTGGTACCTGGTTCACCAAGAAAACAGCACCCTTGCTTGTTTCACCAATTGTTCGTAGGTTCAGCCAGGGCCCTTTTGAGGTATGATGGGGTGACTCTCTCCTTAGTACCTACATCTACCTGAAAAAGAGAAGCAGATTCTCCAATGGATTAGCACCAGACAAATGAGATAACCCTTACTTTTTTATAGAGGATTTAATAGGTACAGGCCCTCTTGTAGCCCACAATTGGTGGTAGCTTGACAATGGAGAGCAGGCATATGTTTGGATATAGTTCTGACTTGTTTCCTATGGGTCCCATACCACTGAGGGGATCAGTTAGTAGAATCAAGAGCAGTTGGTTTCCCACCATGGCTGTGTGCCACTATTGCACTTGTGTGAGCATCCCGACAGGTTATTTGCTACTAAATAGGTTAGACCATGAGTTGCTTGGACAGATATTGGTCATTTTCCCCCAGTCACCCATGTAGCACCTTCTGGCACAATACGTGCTGACTGTTTGGGGACTGACTCTCTTCCAGCTTCCAGCCATGCCATTCCATTTTATGTGTCAACCACATAAAGTGACTTCAGCAGTAGGGTCTTACCACTAACCTTTGGTGGGTCATCAAGTACTCTGACAGAAGTCTGTCTTTCTTTTAGGAAACATTGTAGGTCTTTCTGATCAAAAGCTCATTTTGGATGATAGCCACATGCTGGTACTGGGAGTTAAAGGTCAGTGCCCACTAAAAAAAAAGAAGAAAAAGATAACTAATATAAAAGAGTTAGAGAGAAGAGAGATGGAGGAGGGAGAGAGAGAAACTATAGAAGATTAAGGTCAGTCTTCACCATATCCTCTCCAGTATCTTGTGGCTCAGGTGTTCCCTCTCAGGGCCTGGTGAAGGTTCAGCCATTTGGTCTGCCTTTTAGGATGTAGAATTTTATGGTACCGTTACTGTTTGGGTCTAGATTTGTGTTTCCCACCCACTCCATTGCCCTCTCCTCCCTCCCCACCCATCCTATTGTCTAGTCCATGAGATGCTTGCTGGGTATGTAAGGCATCTTGGGTAGATTCAGGTTAGGTGCTATAGATGGGTGAGACTATGTGGCGATTTTTTTTTCTGTGATTGGGTAAGTTCACTGAGAATGATCTGTTCCAGGTTCAACCATTTTTCCTCAAATTTCATTGTGTCATTTGCAAAAAAATTTTTAAAGGTCATCTACATGAAAGCAGAAGACTTTAAGCTTTTGGATACAAGGTAAATGCATATAGCTTTCTCAGCATACTGTGGGTCTGCAGAAGGAAGAAGTCAAACTAGAGAGACATATTTCATGCTGTTTGTTTGATAGAACATCCTTTGATTTAAATGTAAACAAATGCATTCATTTTTCTTCCATCTTTATGAATCACTTATGTATTTAATGCAGAAAACTTTATAAGTTTAGTAAATATAAAAAACATTTTTATACTAGTGTTCATTTATCCAGAAAGCTCTAATTGAATGCCAGGCTCTAAGTGGTTTATAAATAATAGCTCATTCATTGCTCAAACAACTTCATGGGTCAGTTTCATACTTTGCCTGCAACATACTGTGCAGAATATCAAAATATATTTTTGACATGGAAGATGTTAATAAAAACTTTAAAAATATATATTTTTGGTACATCTGTATATCAAGCAGTGTCTCCCATCTTCTAGGACATGCATGGGTCCAGGCGATGTACAGTTAGTTTTGTGAAGTTTAGCTATGCTGTCAGTTTCCAGTAGTGGGGGGTGCAGGTAAGGGATAGACTAGACATAGACATGCTAAGAACCAATAAAGAAAAAATGTGGGTAACAGGAAGCCCAAGATATTGAGTGAATATTGGCCCTCTTGGAACTAAGAACAGAGGATGTGAGGTTTTCCAGTGTTAGGCAACCCAAGACCTAGGGAAAACCATCCTCCATAATAGTCAAACAG
This sequence comes from Jaculus jaculus, assembly GCF_020740685.1. NCBI lineage: Eukaryota > Metazoa > Chordata > Mammalia > Rodentia > Dipodidae > Jaculus > Jaculus jaculus. Next base: position 60,235,216 of record NC_059102.1, on the reverse strand, counting down.
AGCAAGGTCTCTACAGTATGTTTAGAGATGGTAGTCTGGTGAAGCAAAGTCCTCCCAGGAAATCCCCTAAAGTCACAGCAAGACCCAGACTTGAAGCATAGTTTGCCAAGCTGAGAGTAGGCAAATATCCCAGACTCAGGGAAATATTGAAATTGAGTCTATTCTCAAGGGAGAACTGAGGCGACTTGGATAATGGGCTCTCTCTGTCCCTCAGTTGTTTCAGTCTCTCCACCTCCTTACTTCCCTGATTCTCTCCCTCTCATGTGGATCATGTGACCGCTCCCATCCAGGCTGCCTCTTCTCCCTTTCCTTCCTGCATATGGACATTTTTACTGGTCAGGCTTCACTTTCTTGTGGTGTCATCACAGCTATTACTGAGGCTTCACTTCCCAAGTAAGTATTTTCTCATGGCTCACCTCCCAGACACTATCCTCACAAATCTCCACTCCAACTCTACGAAGGTAGATCTGGCTCAGAGCCAGTTTTCTGTCCAACCAGCTTTGAAGAAAGCCAATCAAAGCCTTCCCTGCAGTGCTGTGTGCAGGGCAGGTCTCTGATACGGAAAGGGAATATGGTGGCTGTTTCTAGCGAATCCTCCACAGCGACTCTTTACAATGGCTTACAAGATTTCCCATTCAACACACACTATACCTTATTATATCTTTTGACTTCTGACTGCTGAAACAAAGCAAAAAGATCATATCCAAATGACAGCTCTATGGTAGGAGCTGCAAATATCTGAGGAACTAATAATCTACAAAACAGATTAGTTCAGCAGTATGAAAACTAGCAGAAAAAGGTTGCCATGTTAATTGAGTAAGATTTTCGCATTCTCAGTCTGAAGGATAGAAATGCTGTGCATCATTAGTTTTCAGTTTTTTGTCACTGTTGGAGGAAGGCATCCCCATTAACAAATGCTTTATCTTCAGAATCTTGACAACCCCTTAACTCCAGACAAATCTGCTGATTTGTCTCATGTCAAGATAAAATACATGAGATGTTTTCTCTGGAGGATTGATAGTAACTTTAAATGTGGAAGGATCCATCTTTAGAGGAGTTCTACTAAGTTAAATACCAATATGAGGATTTTTCAGAAACTGGTAATAAAAGGAAAAGTTATTGACAGAATTTACACTTCTTTTACCCTATCTCATTCCAAAACGGCCTTGAGAAGTCCAAGCCTCAAGGAAAGACCCTGGCTACCTCTCAAAAAATTACTTGCCGACTGGAAAATCATAAATATCTGGGAGATAATTATCTTATTGCAAGTGGATTAATTTTGACAACTTAAAGTTTATGGTACCTTACATTTCCAATTGCTTTTCTGAACACCAATTTAGATGCAGAATTATTTTGGTAAAAGATGTATGGTAATAGCAGAAGACAGGATTTGTTTTCATTAGGTTTGTCATTCAGCAACTGGGAATCTCACCAGGATTCACAAAACATACTTGGCTTTATTATATATGTCTAGGTAAAATCAGACACATTCCAGTGATAGTTACACTGTCTCAGACGATGTGTGTAAACTCCAAAAATGAATATGACATTCAAAACATCTGCTTCATAGGAGACCTAAAAATATTCTACTTAAAACAAGATATATTTTCTCCTTATTTTCTTGGGCCCAATACAAAGTACCTCAATATTCTAACATTTCTTTAAATATGTAACATGTTTACATATATATATAAATGTAAATATATATATATGTAAATATATATATATATGGAGGGAGAGAGAGAGCTTATTAAAATATTCTTCTATGTAACATTTCCATAATTGTCCCTGAATGTTGTTTGTTTGCTTGCTTACTTATTAGTTTATGTGGTGTGGACAGAGGACAACCTCAAGTTGTCTGTGCTTTACTTTCTAGAGACAGTCTCTTGCTGCTGCAAGCTACCAGACTACACACAAATGTCAAACTAGCTGGCCCTTGAGCATCATTTTCAACATGTTTGGCCTTCCATGTCATAAGGGCATTGGTATCACAGATGCATGCACCACTGTACATCTGACTTAGGTGGGTGCTGGGGAATTGAACCTGGGCCAACAGGCTTTGCAAGCAAACACCTTTCACTGATAAGCTATCTTCCAGCCCAATGTTTATGTATTTATACCAGGGAATCTTCCAACTTATAAGAAGCATTTGTTTATTTTTAAATATTTTATTTTAATTTTTATTGAGAACTTTAAAAAATGAACATATTACAAATTGATCATGTTGCCATTAGATTATCTGCTTATGTCCTCTCTCATCCACCTTCATTCCACTGAGGGCCCTCCTCAGTATCAGTAACAGTAATCACTCTGGGGTTATGGATGTATCAATCAGTCTCTGTGCAGGGGCAATAGCTCAAAATACACCTTCCCACCTTGTGGTTCTTACATTCCTTCTGCCCCCTCTTTTTCCAATGTTCCCTGAGTTGTAGAGGGTATATTATAAACCTCCTTCAGAGTTAAGTTGTAGGCAGCCTCTAATTTTTTGCTTTGATGACTTTTGAATCTCCTTATTTTCTACTGTCATCTCCCTGGAGAATGTTCTCAGACTAGTAGTAAGAGCAGCGTTCATATTTAATGCACTGTTTCCTCTGTAATGCCCCCTAGATTCTGGAAGATGTGACAGAGATGACTCATCTTGCATTAGGCAACAGGCCTTCTTTCCTTGTCATACAGATGGGTCTTGAGTCTCTCCCAGTACTCACTGCCATCAGTAAAAATTAGATTATCTAGCCAAGAGCAGCATGGACCAAAGGAGATAAACATGGACATTTAGAAGAATTTACAGCTTCCCTCGAGTGTCTATGACCTTCTAAGCCATAGGCTTCTAACTCAGTTCTCAGTACTAGGTACTGACTCTCTCTCACTGAGCAGACCTCATATGCAATCAGAGAACACTTGATTACCCCAATAACCCGGATATGTATCACTATTGCATGAATGGGTACATCTTGCCTGGCTGGTTGGTTGATTTTATAGCTTGCAGGATCCATTGCTTGTTCACATTATTGGTGGCCACTATCCCCCAGCAGCTTACACAGAGCTTTCCAGCACTATGAGATCTATCTAGAGGGGAAATAGCTTTCATCTCAGTTCCAGCATTATCTCTCAAAGTCCTGTGACCACAGCCTGTGGTGTCTTCAACATAGGGTCTTACCATTCAGTTCTAGTGGATAAGAACATATTAAGCTTGGAGAGAAAGTGGAATTTTTTTTTTAAGTCAGGTACACACAGCTGACCATCAGCTTTGCATAGTTTTCTTATATCCATGTCATACATGGTAGACCACAGAATACATGCAGTAACAAGTTAAGGTATCAAGAACCTAATTCTGAAGCTATTTGTTAAAAAGCTATGGCATTGCATAGGCAGGGACCACTGTTTCACAAGTAATCAATGAATTGATGTCAATTCAAATAAGGGAAATTTGCCTGTGTGCTCTCTTCCTGCCCATCGCTAAGCTAATGCCTGATTTGTGGCAGGCTCTGTTTAAAAATGCAATATTTTGCAGTATTACTTAGATTTTATGGATACAGTATATAACCTAATTATAGGAGATGGTGACCATGTTTTTATTAGCAGAATCAGCCATTTAATCAATGTCCAGGTTACTTGAGTAAGAGGATGAGTGAAGGACTGGAGAGATGGTTTAGTGGTTAAGAGCTCTGGCTGCATGAGGGCCTCTCAGGCTGGAGCCTGCTAAGTTCAACTCTCCAAGACTCAGATCAAAAGCAGTGGTGGAACATTCCTTTAATCCAAGCACATGGGAAGCAGAGGAAGGGACATCACTGTATACAAGGTCAGTTTGGGACTACAAAGTGAGTTCCAGGTCAGCATGTGCTGGAGTGAGACCCTACCTTGAAAATCAAAAACAAAACAGCAAACAAAAAAAAGCTGAGTGTGGTCTCTCTCTGTGGAGGAGGAGGGGATAGATATCAGAGAACTGCTGGAGCTCACTGACACACAGCAGCTCCAGGGTGAAAGAGAGGAAAGAAATGCGCACATGAGGCATAAGAAGATACTGATGTTCTTTGGCTTCTGCATGCACCCTTGGGCCATGTGCTTTTGCACACACATGTGCATATTCCATGTATCACACGCACCATACATACCATACCACACACACATGCACACACACTCAAAAGAAGGCTGAATGAAGCAGACATGTTTAATGTTTTAATTATAATGAGGCAAATTTAAAACTGCAACATAAAATATATTGATGAAGTCTCAGAATATACCTTATTACAAAAGATGAATCACATAGGGCTGGAGAGATGGCTTAACAGTTAAGGCGTTTGCCTGCACAGCCAGAGGACCCAGGTTCAATTCCCCAGTACCCACGTAAGCCAGATGCACAAAGAGGCTCATGTGTCTGGAGTTCATGTGCAGTGGTAGAGGCCCTGGCATTCCCATTCTCTCTCTCTCTCTCTCTCTGCTTTCAAATAAATAAATTAAAATTTAAGTTTAAAAAAGATGAATCACATAATCATGAACCTGGAAAAACCGGAAATTAACTATGTTCATATCCTTGCCCTTAAGGCTTTACCTGCTTAAGAGAACTATGTCCACACCAATGACATCTTTGGTTTTGAATTGTTTAGCATCTTCAGGCCATGACCTCATACACAGAGTGGGAGCCCCTTTCTGAATGACTCAGACTATCATCACCACTGTGGCCTATGGCCATTGAGAAGTAAAAATCAACCTTCCGTGTTCCATCTTCAAATAAATACAACCATTTCCATCATAAATACATGACACCTTAGACTCATAGGCACTTGAGAACATACCTAATGACCTTGACCTAAAACCACAGTGTTAATATGATCAAAAATCTCAGTACTCCAGGCATTTATCTATGACATGCCAAATGTTTCCTCAAGTACATGAACTGATCACAGATTATGGCTTCATACCAGAAGAGACAGAGAAATGTCTTAAAAACAAAAACTGGAATTTCAAGACAGTTTTATATTATTGTCATCTATCCGTCCAACAATGTCCAATCCAGTCTTTGTTTAACCCTATGGAGAGGAACCTGGCCTGAATTGTAAACTAGAGAAATTGTTTTATGCAATGTATTGGACTTTATATGTAACTGAAAAGCCTTACCTGGAACCTGTATTACTACTATACCCATTAACCAAGCCCACATTTTGGAAGGCTATAATGTTGCCAACTCTAAAATTACAAAAGCTGATGTATATGATAAGCATCTCACCTCTTCTTGCTCAAAGCAACTTTAATACAAATGAGAATTTCTTTGAAAACTACAACAAGGCTTTGTATATGGAATAAAATTAAAAGTGATTACAACCAACTAAGGAGATAACTAACCTAATTTCTTCCCAAAACAAAAGAAAAAGTTCTAAACAAAATGTTCCTGAGAAACCTACATACACTACATACACTTTATCCTAAATAACAGATGTATTCTTCAGTGTAAACCTAAAAATAAACTTGTGTGTGATGTGGAGTGTGTGTGTGTGTGTGTGTGTTGTTTCTATGGAATACACATGTGTATGTGCCCTTGCAGTGGTTCCCCTGTGTTCCTTTGCAGTGGGGTGCAACCCCTGCTTCTGTAGTTTTCTCTCACATTCTTAGTTGAGCAAAAGTCCCTTATTGATCCTACAGCTTGCCATTTGTTTTGGGTTTTTTGTTTGTTTGTTTGTTTTGTTTTGTAAGTTCCAGTGGTTCTCAGTTCTCTCTGATCACAGAACTGGAGTTACAGATGCATGTGCCACAGCCAGATGTTTATGTGGGTCCTGGGGATCCTACTTGAGAAGTCTCTCAGACCTCCCTCAAGCTGCTCTGAATGGCTAAACAATCTTTCCAGCCCTATAAAATATATATACTTTGGGGAGATGGGGAGAGAAATAGACAATAAGTTCAGCTGATCAAGATATAGATTTGTGAAGACCTTCAATGGAACTTATACTAAATTTTGCATAGGCATAAAGAAAATAGCAGAGAGCTAGCTACAGATGCACAGGATTCTCCAAATATTTTATTTGTTTCACAAATAAAGCATACTATGTTTGATGTTTAACAACCTGTTCAATACTATGTGGGGATATCCTACAGATTCTAATTTGTTAATTTTTCTAGGGATCTTCCTAAATATGCTATGTCCAAACTGAAATGTAAAAAATCAAATGTAGATAGCAAGATATAAGAACAAAAGGTTGGGAGTAGAAGGAAGCAAGACAGATTCTATAGGGTTTACCTTGGAAAGTTTAGCCAATCAATATAACTAAACAGTAAGGTATGATATAGGAGGCTGGGGAAATAGCTCAGTTGCATAGCATGAGGACCTGAGTTTGATCTCTAGTACTCATAAAAAAAAAATAAATAAAAAGCAAGGAGCTGGAGGGATGGTTTAGCAGTTAAGGTGCTTGCCTACAAAGGCTAAAGACCCAGGTTACATTTCCCAGTACTTACATAATCCAGATGTTCACTTGCACTGGCTGGAGAACCCTGGCATGCCATGCCCATTCTCTTTCTCTCTCTCTCTCTCTCTCTCTGTCTCTCTCTCTCATCTCCCTCCCTCCCTTCCTCCCCTCCTTTCTCTCTCCCTCTCTCCCTCTTTCTCAAACAAATGAAATAAAGTAAAATAAAATTTCAAAAATTACCAAGCAAAGTGGCACATACCTCTGATCTCAGCAAGGAGGAGGCAGACACAGAAGGTTCCCTGGAACTCTCTGACTAACCAGTATAGACTAATTGATGAGCCCCAAGACAATGACAGACGCCAATACAAAAAAGAAAGAAAGAAAGAGAAAGAAAGAAAGAAAGAAAGAAAGAAAGAAAGAAAGAAAGAAAGAAAGAAAGGAAGAAAGGGAAAAAAGAAAAAGACAGGATTCCTGAGGATGACAACTTAGGCTGTCCTCTGACCTCTACACACAAATATGTGCATAAAAATGTGATATAATTCCCTCAGATACTGAATTTAGTTTGAAAACTGTGCTAGAATTTGTTTCAGTTAGTCATAAGTTAACACACTGTGAAACTGGGTTTACAAACTCTTGTTTGCAAAGCCTATCAATACAAGTCCAGTGCTTCCCATGGGCACATCAAGCTGGATGCAAAGTGAAACATGTGTCTGTGATTCCCATGCACCTAAGACAGTGAGATACTGAGCCAGTAGAATACTAAGCCTGTGGGACAGCTAGACTAGTGTTTGTGGTAGCAAAGAACCCTGTCTCTGAGAAGATGGAAGTAGAATGTAAACACCTTGGCTATCCTCTGACCTCCATATACATGCATACATACGTACATACATATATACATACATACATACCTGGTGCTTGAACACAACATGATTTTTAAGACCCACTATCAATGTACTCATGGATGAGTTTCAAGGATCCATGAACCACAGGGTTCACACAGAATCACATTTGTGTGCATATACATATATATTTACTATTCTGGAGAAAGGTTTCTTGCTTCCATCAGATTCATAAAGCTATTCTAAGGCCCTCCTGGCCTTCACAAAACTGATTAATAATCATTACTAATCATTACTAATTAATTAGGTCATTTCTAATTAATTAGTATTTTCTTTTATCAAACACAAAGGTCATGCATATGTGTATGTATCCAGACAAATGGCTTATTGTTGTCATACCTTGTCAGGTTAAACTTACATTGAGCATACTATTTTAAGCACAGTCAGATTCTGTATCCCCCAAGACTAAGAAATTTAAAATGAGTTTATTTTAGATATAATGGCTTTTACTTTCAATGGAAAAAAATTCATGTTTTATGACTGAAGAAAATAGAGAATGTGGAGAAATAGAAATGTGAAGCAAGTAGAGAATATTTACAAAAAAAGATATTTTGCTCCATCCAATTTTTAGCACTGAATTTGAGCTCTGAATTAATAATTTTTGGATTATCTTAATCACCAGTTTCATTCAAAATATAGCAAATTTATCATCTTGAAAATGTGTGTGTGTGTGTGTGTGTGTGTGTGTAAAATCTTGTAAAAGGAGAGTTAATTTCTACCTTTCTTCCCTATTTTTGTCTAGACTTTAAAACTGGAATATTCTAGAGATCCATTTAAGACCTCTTCCTCCATGATAATCCTTAGTATATCTTAAATGAAGGTTAATTTGGTCTGTAAATTGGAGTTAAAGTCCCAGTGACAGAAGTTTTGCTCCAAGTAAGAATTCAGCAAATTCTAGAATCCTTTCCCTACCCATTTCTTCCACACTTAGGATTGAACCCAAGTTTTGTACATGCTAGGTAAATATTCTACCACTCAGCTACATCCCCTGAAATGAGACTAGCTATCTCTACTGATATATAGCAGCAATAGTGTTTTATTTCTTTACATAAAATCAGCAGTGTGGGGGTAAGTGCTGAAGCAAAACAAAGGGGAAAGTAAAGCGTAATAATCTGACAAATACCTCATAACATAGCTTCACACCCTGGGAAAGAGACTGTCTTTTCAAAGGCACATGAACATTCAAATCCCCATATGGTTGATATTTTTGTGGCAGAAAAAAAAAAAAAGTGTGTGTTCTAACATTTCATGCTAGTCTGATTCTTCCAAGTGTCTTTCAAAAAGAACTCACTTAAAGGTAGTCACCAGCAGCAGTGCTAGGAAGTCATTTCCTTCACAGATACCCAAACACAACTCAAAGAGAAGAACTGTCAGTCAGGAGCATCTCCTGGGTAGAACAGAGCAGCAAGGCCTTTCCCTGCACTCTCCTTGCATAGAAGGGTTAATTCTCAAACCATTCCCCTCCATAGAAACTTAACAGTTCTCTGTGACATGCACAACCAAATCATGGCCTTTCTTCTCTCTTACCTTGATCAATAATCATTCTTTTCTCTACATTGTCTTTTTTTTTTCTTTTTTCTTTTATAGTTTTTTGAGGTAGGGTCTCACTCTAGTCCAGGCTGATCTGGAATTCATTCTGTATTCACAGGGTGGCCTTGAACTCAGGGCAATCCTCCTACACTGAGCCCAGGCTGATTTGGATTCACTACATTGTCTCATGCTGGCCTCAAACTCACAGTGAACCTCTATACCTCAGCCTCCCGAGTGCTGGAATTAAAGGTGTGCAATTTAAAACAACATGCATTTTGTGTAAGCAGCATTTTGAACCCTTACTTTAAGATTAAAATCAAACCATGAAAATCCATCTGTTATGATTGAGGCAGGATAAGCCCTATGAGGCTGAGACTGAAGTGCTCATCTTTTAGAAGCAAAACAGGACACATAAGGACACATAAGCCAAATAAAATCCTTATGAACAGAGCAAAATCCAGATCCCAAACTATTATTTGTCACTGGGTAGCAGTTTCTTGATATAAGATAAAACCATATCAAAAAGGGAAAGCGAACTCAGAAGACCAAAGGTTTGGTTTTGTTGTTTTCTTATAAGCTCATCTTTATATAAGTGGCACAGAATTTCAATTATATCTTTCTCAAGGTTACTTTTTGTACAGTTATAAAAACAACTCATTTTATGATATTTTTAAAGTTTCTAACTACCTTGGCGATGGAGGGAAAGGAAATAAAGTGCAATACAAGGTTGAACAAAAACAAGTTATTCAGTGAACACTGATGACACTTGTAATGTCACCTAAAAATTAATTTACAGCTTTCTGTTTCTCTCATGACACTGTTTTTACTATTTGTGTTTGATACGTTAAGCTAAATGCATGCAGTGCTGATATTAGAGCCATGCTTTTAAAATTTATTTTTATTACATATGGACATACTTACTATGTAGACAACACATGTTGGTATCATCATTTCCCTCATCCCTGACCCTTTTCTGAAGCGGTCCTCCTCATTGGTGGTGCAGGTCAATCCCATGGGGAGTGTGGGTCTTGCATTGTGGGGGCAGCAGTTAGTTATGGGATAGAGGCAATGTCACTGTGCATAATGTCCCAATTTGTGATAGAACCATATTTTACTTGAAAGCTACAGTGGTTTGTAACTTGAAATAACTTAACTATATTAGGAAAGATCTATGAACCCCTTATTTCAACTGAATTAAACAAATGTATACTGAATCCCACCATGAGCCTGGCACCTTGTTAAATAGTAAAGAGTGCAATTATGCCTGATGCCATGCTGCCAGGCTAATCCTTTATGATCATGGTGCTGCTAGATCAGCAGTTAAGCTGATCATCTACAATCAGAACACATAGACCCCAGAACCCAGTCAATAGTTATCCAACAAGCCCTCCGTTGACTTTACTTGTCTGTATTAACTAAAGAGCTATTTGGACATATCCTTACCACTCTTATAACCAGGAAAGAAACAATTTTTAACTTCACACATCTTTCTTGTAGAAAACTTATCTACTAAGATAGATTAGGCACTTACTTAAAATCAGAATATGGCTTCCAATAATTTGGCTGCTGGCCCATGCCTTCCCTGTTAACCGGTACCTTTGTTTTTCCTTACTCCAGATTCACTGGTATAAAATGGGGTAATCCACCTCCTTTCTGACACTTATAGTGATCAGGCAAAATGAAGGGCTTTGGGGGGTGGGAAAGGAAGAATTCTGTTAATGAATTTTCTGCAAATTTTGCTCAGTATTTTATCCCTTCATATGTTGTTACCTCCCCCATGCTCAGTAATTTTAGTTTGTGCTTTTTGTTTCTCTTTTTGTTTCTTTGGTTTGCTGGCTTTGTGTTCTTTTCTCTTTTTTTCCTGTTCTTTTCCTTTTTTTACTGCAGGAATCGGTCAAGGAGTCCCAGTGGTGGCACTCATTGTGGAAGGAGGACCCAACGTGATCTCAATTGTTTTGGAGTACCTTCGAGACACCCCTCCTGTGCCAGTCGTGGTCTGTGATGGGAGTGGAAGGGCATCTGACATACTGGCATTTGGGCATAAATATTCAGAAGAAGGCGGGTAGGTGAATTCCTGGGGCCCAAGATAGCCGCCTGAGTGCAAGGCTTATGTTCAAAGCAGGGCGGGGAGGGGAAGCCACATCATGTTCTCCACAGTTTAGCCATGACCTCACATCACAACTAGCCATAGACAGCTGTCTGAATGTTTCTGGTGAGATGGTGGTGAGGAAGAGCAGACTGAAGAATGGAGTGTGAAATGCATGACACCACACTTGTAATAGTATGAGCTCGTGGGATGTATTCTCCTTTTCCCTTCTCTGAATTTCCCCTTACCTGTTTTCTTGCTCCAGGTGAAGGAAGGCAGGAACTGGGTTATGATATACTCAGCAGAGCTAATCTGGACAGATAGCGCAGGGTGGTCTCTGGGGTGGGTAGCTTCCAGGTCTCCAGTCACCAGCACAGCCAGGCCACTGTGTGAACAATTGATCAACAGTGCTACCAGGTCCCTCTAGCTTAGCCTGGGAGGAAAAATCCCATAATTAGCTACTGCTCTGGTCATTTATGAACTCCTCCCCTCCCCCACCAGCCCTCAAATGCCGCCCTGAACTCTCTGAAGCTCTCAGCCTCCTGGAAAGTGGTCTGTCTTCCACTGCCCTCCAGTAGGAATTCCCACTCAGGGCAGAGTAAGATCCAAGCTCTCTTGAAGGTGAGATCAAAGTAATTCCAGCCAAGGCATGGATGAGTTTAAGAAGGACACTTCAAGAAGACAAATAAATTTTAAATAAAGAACTTACCCTAGTTTTCCTAACATGTGGTTAAAAGGAGAAAGAAATTCCACAAGAGATGGGCCCTTTGGTAACTATATAGGAAATGTCCAGTAGGTACCATGAACACAACACTGAGATGTAAGAAGAAATAACTAGAGTTGCCACCTTCTAAAAGCTACAGTACTAGTGAGTAGACAAGCTCATGAGTATAGTTATAAAAATGGGAGGTGACTTTACCCATATCAGGATACTCCCTCTTCCACCTGCCTTAAACATCACCAGCCTACCTTAAAAACTCTACATGTAAGCTGCATATCATCTCTTTTTCCCTCATCCTCATTCTTTTTTTTTAATATTTAGTTTTATTTATTTGACAAAGAAAGGAAAGAGAGAGAGAGAGAGAGAGAGAGAGAGAGAGAGAAAATGGGCTCACCAGGGCTTCCAGCCACTACAAATTAACTCCAGACGTATGCGCCCTCTTGTGTATCTGGCTAATGTGGGTCCTGGGGAATCAAACCTGAGTCCTTTGGCTTTGCAGGAAAATGATTTAACCACTAAGCCATCCCTCCAGCCCTCAGTTAGTTTATTTTTTAAAATATTTTGTTTTACCCCATCCTCATTCTTATCTTTGCCAAACCTTCAGGTAAGCCACTAAAACAGCAGGTTTACCTGGTTAATATAGGAACCAAAGTCTGAGAGCAGAAGGATAAAGATGGAGGGCTTCTGCCTAACACTATACTAACCCTCACAGCAATTACAGGGTATCTTTTTAAATGCTAATTGAAGTGGAAATTTGCTTATAGCAAATTTATAGCTAAGGACATAAAAAGCATTTGCCCAGTGCTCTCTATGTTGACTAATCAGGCAGAGTTCAATATCCCTAATTAAGCTTTGTTCTTAAAATTTTTAGCTGTATTCCTCATTTCTATAAATATACCAATATGTTCAAGAATTAAATAGCTCTCAGATTTGGGCTATTTCTTGCTTCCTAGTGTTTGCACATTATTTTTATCATATCCCTATAAATTAGATACAAGTTTGCACTCAAACTGCAGGTTCCCTTGCTACAAAACTAAAGGTAAAGGAAGTTGCTCACCAATCATGTCGGTTGTCTGGGTCTCTGCACAGTGAAAGCCAGGGGCTAGGGTTTAGCACTTAGCACTCACTGATTTGGGCTGCCTGCCTTGAAAATGTTAAAATCTCTTACAAGGAGGTCCTTGCTATTTCTGTTTTATACATAAGAAAGGTCATACGTTTTAGAGTTGGGAGGGGACACTAGATGGCTTAATCTAGAGAAGAAATAATCAGAGAAGCTAAGTGCTTTGTCTCAGGCCACATAGCCCATAATCTCACACTAGGAACCTTTCAGGTACTTTATAAAAAAAATCACTGAAGTGTTCCCTATGATATGTCTTAGTGTTCTCATGAAGTGATTCAGTAACACCGTCTTTAAAATATTCAAGTGCATGTGTTACTCTCACCTCAAATATAATTTTTTATTATTATGCATATACTACAGAGATTAAAATCATTGCTTTCATGGTTATAAACTAACATTCAAATGGTTGTTCCTCTGCCATGTGGATTCTTTTCTTTCTATACCTAGACTATTTTACCCTCATCCCTACATTAAGACCCAAAAATCCTATGTTCTTCTAACCTTACTGAGAATACTTAGTTATAATTATTTTATGGTCAAAATATATAAAACCACAATGTTTATAGAAGCCACACAAACATGAACCCTGGCCAATTATCAAAGAGCCTAAAGTCTTACATATAACTACTGCACAGAGAAAGAATTAAATATCATCTTATATTTGTTAACTTTAAAAGTATTAAGAAACACAATACTGAAAAAAGTAAAAGCCTAAAATAAAGCTTGATGTACGTGGAAGTCAATACATATAGTCACATCCACAGATGCACTATACATACAGTGTTACGATAAAAAATGTACTCCTGCTCCCGAAAAGCAGGGATACATTTATCATGATAAAAATGAAGGCAGAATGTTTCTATGTGCCATTTGAATAACTGCCAGAATTAATCATAGTTATTTAGCTTGATAAGAAATTGTCTAGCTACACATGTGTATGCGATTTAAAAAATCATTTACAAGAAACATGCTTTTCGGTAGTGTTTGTCCTTTATGTTAAAAAAAAAGAAAGAGAAACAAAAAGAATTTATTCACCAAGAAGGATTTTTTCTTTAGTTTTTCAGAGTCCAACAGGTTAGTCATGAATCATCATGAATAAATATAAATATATAACCACATATAAGCAAACCCACATAAATAAAAGCACACAATTAGATATAGAAAACATACATGCCCTGATCTTAAAGTCTGTTTCAGAACTGAATCAGTATCTTTTCAATTACTTGAGTCATTATGTTTAAAAAAATAATTTTAATGACAGGTTGTTAAATAATACTGGTATAAAGACAGTGAGCGTACACATACAGCTACATAGCTGTTCAGTTTATAACCAAAAAGTGAAATTTTCATCCCTTACATGTTAATCTTGGTGACCTTTCTAGCTTACCTTTGAGTTCCTTTCCAAGAGTATGAGTTGGAAAGAGAATCACTTTGGAAGCAAATTGAAATTGGCAAAACTGATTAGCTATTATAGATAAGATTACACAAGGTAGAAAAATGCAGACTATCACAATGCAAATAGGTTTGGATAAACACAGAGAGAGTCATAATTAAATTCTTTTTCTATGTGTGATGCTGAGGATAAAATCAAATGCTTATTTTTGTCCTCTCCCTGCTTCATTTTAATGGCATGTGCTACCTGGAAGAATTGGCCCAAGTGTCACATTTTTTTCTTATTTTTGTCATGGATTTTCTATTTATCTGTCCTGGTTTACAGTGAGTCAGTAATCCCTTTCCCTAATTAATTTCATTGCTTTGTAAATAATATCAAATATTATTCATTAATCACAAATGGCTAAACACTACAAAGATAGATAATAATACTACCAAGGAATGATATATTTAATTGCCTAGGATTTTAAGTACAATAATCCTACTCAGTTGTGTTTGATTAAGCAAGGTGCACAGCATTGCCTAGTGTTGGGATCACCTTTCTGGGTGTGGACTCCTGGCCTTGATATCAGAGATGCTTTTGACTAATAATTGTCAACCTCAGGTCTCAGGTTGCAGAGAAATATGATCTAGCACCTCATTTATCATTCAGTGAGCAAGTACTTCTCTGATGAAAAATGTCAGTGTGAGAAAGGAATTAGAATGCATGTGTGTTCTAAGACAATAGCCCTCATTTATCAAAATTTTGTTGCCAATGCTCATGTTTATTTTAGCATTTTTGTCCAAAAAAAGAAACATTTGGGTTTACCATTTTTAGATACTTTGGGTAAGAAGCAGAAGCAGCTGGTAGCAAAAAGCCTTAAAGTTTTTAAGCAGTCTATTCTTAATTCATAATTGAGGAAAATTATCAATGGTGCAACCAGTTACACTCTATATATTTCAGTGGCATTTGTAGTAGATACTGTGAAAAATATGGGATTGGGCAAGAGGGAGAGAGAGAGAGAGGGAGACTTTCTGATTTTTCTCCTTAATGTGAGTTTAATGAAAGTCCTTATGTTTTCTGGTCAGCTGAAGTAGAGGATAAATATAAAACCAACTGGTTATGGAAAAGGAAAAGTACATTGCATAGCTTCCAGTGATGTTACTACAAATTACTAATAGCAATATGGGGAAAATTTGTTTCTCTCCAAATATGCATCAAAATGACCAAAGATAGGAGAAAGACACCAGAAAATTGGGCCTGTTAGGAACCCAGGTATTCCCTGAGCACATCATCCTGTGTGATGATCACAAATGTTTCCTCCTGCTGCTGATGCTGGGGATGTCAAAGCCCTGTCATTTGTCCCTCTAAGACCTGCAGAAAGTAATTGATCTCCATAGCCTGCCCCTCAGCATGATTTAGACATAATTGGGATGTCAAGTGAGAAAGAAGGAAACAGATATCAACCATGCTGGCTTCAAGTGTTCATTTATTTTTTTTAATTTCATTTCACCTCATCTCTCTGCTAGAATTTTCTCTAAGAAATCTCAAAAAAAAATGTTTCTTTTTTATGACTTTCTTAGATATAGGGAATCTTGGTAACATTTGTACAAAGAATACAAGTAGTTCTAATATTTTTGTGAACATTCATATCTCTGGTTTACCTACTATGTGCATGGAACTGTTGGAAGATAAAGAAGACAATCTTTGGCTGGACAGGTGATGCAGTGGTTAAAGGTACTTGCTTGTAGAACCTGATGGTCTAAATTCAATTCCCCAGTACTCACATAAAACCAGATACACAAAGTGGTGCATGCAACTGGAATTTGCTTGCAGTGGCAAGAAGTTCTAACACACCTATACTTTCTCTATCTCTCAAATAAAG
The DNA here is from genome assembly GCF_020740685.1 of Jaculus jaculus. NCBI lineage: Eukaryota > Metazoa > Chordata > Mammalia > Rodentia > Dipodidae > Jaculus > Jaculus jaculus. The sequence goes on along the minus strand of NC_059102.1, from coordinate 60,219,208 downwards.
AAATAAGTAAAAGTATTTTAAAATGGTTATTATTATTATTAGCAAGATATTTCATAAAACAGGCATAGTTCTGACTGTCAAAGACATGACAACAGATACTAAACTCAGACTCTATGACAAGCGGGTGACATGGGCTCTGATGAAGACAGAGTATTCAACCCACAAAAAGGATCAAACAGTAGACCGGGGCTTTCCTCACAGGAGCCCTGTCCATGGAGCAGTATATGCCATTGTTCCACAAAATAGACATTTCCCCTTTTCCATCAAAATCTGGAATTAAATTGATGGTTAGTCTAAATGATGGGGGGAAAATAGTTGGCCCTCTCTTGCATAACAACACAGAAACCTTGACTTGAATAGCGTGAAAAGAATTAGCAAAGAAGACATTTTTGTTATTATTCATTTGAGAAAGAATCTCACTGATCAGGGTAGCTTTCAGTCCTAGATTCTCCTGTTTCAGCATTCCAAGAGGTGGAGTTACAAGCATGAGCCATGATAGGGGTCAAGGAGTAGCTGGCATTTTGTGTGTATGAGTGTGTATGTATGTATGCATGTGGGCATGTATGTTACTAATTTGAATTTACATATTTATGTTCAGTGGAATATAATATAAGTACAATGAATTTAGCCCTATAATTATATTATTATCATATTTAATCATTCATATTAAATATACATAAGTGCCTTATCTTTATATATGCATCAATTTATATGATTAGTATTTAATTGAAGACTTAAATATTAGATGATAGTATGACTTTTCATGAATTTCTTAAAATCAGTTCTTTTATTTCCACTTTTCTTTTGTATATTCTTTTTTTCTTTTTTGTTTTTAAGTTAGCACACAAAGTAATGGGTTTCATTTTGGAGATTGTATATGTATACATATGTACATATGTTTTTATACTTTGGTGTTATTCATCCTCAACTGGACACCCTAGAAAGTGGGATGCTCTGGTGATGGCACAGAGAAGTTCATGAAGCTTTCAGAGGCTCAGTCACTAGGACCAGAACAAGAAGGTTGGAATTAGAACACATTTCGCTTTACTTTGACAACCGTGAGAGTCCCAAATTGCCAAGTGCAAGCAAACTATGAGTTTATTCTATTGAAATCAGGGTAGAAGGCCTGTACCTGGAGTTCTAAACTAACATGGCCTTGCATCAGAATCACCCAGAATGCTTCTTTAAAACAAATCAGTACACAGGGGGTTGGGGCTGATGGCAGAAACTGGACCCTGGAGGCTTCCTGGCTAGCTAGTCAAGCTGAAATTGTGAGCTCTGGGTTTAGTAAGAAACTCTGCCCTACACACATGTGTACACATAAATGTATATATGTGCATGTGTTCACATGAACATACATGTGACCCCACACACATATAAACATGCATATACAGAAACACACATGCCATGTGGTATAAAGAGTTCCAAAGCTCTATTGCATATCATGGCAACTATAGTTAATAACATAAATGCTTGAAAATTCTTAAGCGAATAGATTTTAAATGTTCTTCTACAAAAAAGTTTGTGAGTTAATTCATATGCTATTAGCTTTATTTAGCTAGCCATGATATATACATATATCAAACTATATTGTATACTATAAAATTGTATAAGTTTTGTCAAATCACTATAACTTTAAAAATATGCAACAACAAAAAACCTCATTGCTGGGCCCCATCCCCAGATTTCTTTATCCAATGAACTTGTTTGACATAGGTAATGTGCATGTTAGAAGGGCTCTAGGAGAGGCTGGTGCTGTTGGTGAGGGACTACACTGTGAAAGCCACCTTCCTCACCCTTCTTCTGCCTGGCTGCAGCCTGGAGCTCCTCCTGGAGATTATAAGGACTTCATTTTAAAGCTGAAGATGACTACAGGTCAACCCCACATTCCATTGCATGGACTCAGCCCCTCTGCCTCCTTGTTGCAGCTTCTCTCTGGAGCCATCTCTCATTTTGTGAACCTTCCATCAGCTGGGCTTTCTATTCACTAATCTCAGTTATATCATGTCATAAGCCTCTTTGTCTCACCATGAGATACATAAATGCATTCTTTTAAAAATATATTTTTAATTTTTGTTTGAGAGAGTGAGAAAGAGGCAGACAGACAAACAGACAGAGAGAGAATGGGTGTGCCAGGGCCTCCAGATTCTGCAGACAAACTCCAGATGCATGTGCCACCTTGTGCATCTGGCTTATGTGGGTTTGGGGAATCAAACCATGGTCCTTTGGCTTTGCAGAAAAATGCTTTAACTCTCCATCCCTTAAAACATATTTTTGATATTTATTTATTTGAGAGAGAAAGAGAAGGCAAGGTAAGGCCTCCTGCCACTGCAAACTGTAGATGTATATGCCACTTTGTGCATCTGACTGTATGTGGGTACTAGGAACTGAACTAAGGCTAGCAGGATTTGCAAGCAAGCACCTTGAACTGCCAGCCATCTCTCTAGACCCAAGTGCATTTTTTTACCCACTTAATTTCTTTAAAAAAAAATATGAAGTTCTATAGCATCTCTCATAAAAGCTGTGGTGGAAGCATTAAAATCTAGATGTATATTTAAAATGTACCTGAAGGAGGTACTGATAATAAGGTGGCTTTATGTTTAATCTCTGTCCTTTAGAAGAAATTAATTCTGAGCTAGCTTTGGCTGATGTTAAAGTCTGCAGCTATGAACACAGTGGATTAACTCACTGTCAGTGGAACCATTAATAATAAATAATGTTTGGAATGGATTTTTCTCTGATTCCCCAAGCAGTTCTCTGATCAACCACAAGATTTTTGAAAACTATATTGCATTGGCCACCCACTGTAAAACTTTCTTCAACCAAAATAGGTAAAATACGTGAAGATTAGGAATCCAATAACAATTCTGTATTACTCATTCTAGTAAAATCTCCATTTGGTTTCCATGAAGTCTTTCACTTACTTGTTGAGCAACTGTTATGGAGTTGGCATACATGCTTATCATGTGTTCTGGAGATACTCAATATCAAATGAATGCCCATTATAAACAGAAATCCAAGCAGGCCTTGAGTAAGCTGAAACTAACCCTATGAACACATGACAGAGACCTAAAATGTAGAGTTCTTTAAGCTAATGTTATGCCCTTAGCTTTTGACATTTGGTAGTATATTTCAATTTTGCTATCTCTAGTACAGGAATAATGATTCATTTTCATCAATTGGTGCTCACGTCAGTGGTGTTGGCTTCCTGGAATGTATTAAGAATGCTTCTGAGGCTACACTGAGCTCAGAGGAAAGGAGATAGCATAACAAATTAACAAAGACCACTAAGCAAAGAAAGGAGTTCATAGTCAAAGTGCCATGAATGCCTACTCTTACACTGGAATGAAGGTGCAACCTTACAGATGCACTCATACCTGTAAGAGTGCCTGGCAAGATCAAGTAGTACGTTGAATTATAAAAACAGGGAGCAAAAATAAGAACCCCATTAACTGAAAGATATGCAGGGTACAGAAAGTAGCTACTTTTGATCAATACAGCAAAACTTATCTGCACTTTGGTCATTTGACCATTCGAGGTTTTCTGCACTGGCATTGTTCATGGAGATGCAGGACAAGCTTTGCACTATATGAAAATGGTTGGATCTGAACCAATGAGCAAGTTAATTTGGCAACTGCCTATTGATAATTTGTAGAAAATAACATTTTTTAAAAGTAGAAACTAGTCCATCATAGAATATGCAATAAAATAGACAAAGTTTGGCTGGGAGATGGCTTAGTAGTTAAGGCGTTTGCCTGTGAAGCCAAGGGATTCAGATTGGATTCTCTGGGACCCATGTAAACCAGATGCACAAGGTGGCTTGTATCTGGAGTTTGTTCACAGTGGCTGAAGTCCCTGGTGTTTCCATTATCTCCCTCTGTCTCTCTCAAATAAATAAAATAAAATAAAATTGTTTTTTAAGTAGACAAAGTTATAAATGCCTAACATCTGAAAAGAGCATATGGAATGAGAAGTGATATGTGACAAATTACTTTGGGAAGAAACATGGAGATACTCTCCCTCTTGCTCAACACCTCTGACTCCCTAACAGCATGGCTGAGATTATTGTAAAGTTTGTACATGCAAGGACTTGATCTGAATAAATATACTACTTTAGAAACTATATGAAATATGCTAATATGCTCCATTTTATAAATGAAGAAAGGTGAAGTAAAAAAGTCATGTCATTTGTTAATTGTTTCCCAACTGAAGAATGGTCTTCCTAGGCAGATTGGGGTTGGAACTATGCTCTTAGCACCAATGCCATATTGTACCCACTACCTGCAAGAGATTGACTTTGCTTCCCCCAAAGCTGGATTATTTATGACAAGAAAAGAGGCTGCATCCTACATTCACCTCCTCTTGCATGCTAATTTACTTCTCCTCTGAATAAATGTTGAACCAGAATTTAATATATATCCACTAAAGGTGTGTCCATGTTTTGCTTAACTGGGTATTCCACACATCTCAACCCAGCTCTGCTCCTGTCTTTTATGCTAGGCCTAAAACAATAAAATTCTGACTATTCCCCTTGCCTGACTATGCACAGTATTCATGGAGGGGGTTTAGTTTGGAATGAATTCAGAGGATGAGCTTGACTTTGTTTTGGCAGAAGATCCATCTGACCATGTGGCAGTTGCTGTATTCCTTGGCATCACTTCCTTTTTACTCTTGGGCAAACTCATAACCAAATGCAAAAGGAAGAAGAGAAATCACACAGACAGAGCCAACACTGTTCAGAATTTTGTACTGAAATATCCTGCTAGCCTCACCCAAGGTGGAGCATTTGGCAGCCCAGTGGGCCTCAAGAGAAGCACTGTCCAACAGAACTTCAGGATGACAAAATCTGCATCTGTAGTATTCCATCAGACAGGCCTTGAGAACTCGAATTGTGGCTAAGAAATTGAATGTTAATTTTATTTCACTCTAATTAAATTTAAATGTCCCCTGTGGTTAATGACTGTCATGCTGGATATCGTAGGTCTTGCAGGTTTTGCAATGTGTTTCTACCAAATGAGGAGTGATTGTCAGATAAATTATGAATGTTATTGGACATTGCTACCTCCACTTTGTAATATGATGTTCATCCAATATTATGTGTTCAGTTATTTAGCAAATATATTTGGACAAGTATTATATTCTAAGCTCTATGCCAGGCAGTGGCAAAAGCACACAAGTGAATCATAAGAACAAAAAGCCCATATGAGGCTTACAATCTAGCAACCTTGGTGGAGAATAAACGTATGATGTTTTATAAGTTGATATACTGTAGAAGGGTGGGGCATCAACATAAGGACAGAAAGAAAAAGACTTGTGTCCTCAATATGGTGATTGTCACCGTGGAAAGGGGAGAAAAGAATAAAATACATAGCTAACATTACATGTAGTCCATTCATCCAATGAGTTTATAATCTCATTCCAACAGTCTTATAAAATGCCATGTGTGAGCTACAGAGGACAAAACTTATCTTATAATAGATATTTTGTGCCTCACTTGCCACTCTCAATCCCTCCATACCACCTAGGTTGTGTTGACTTTGATATATGCATTAACACCTTCTTTGTTACTACATGTGGCTTAGGATTTTAGGATGTGAGGGCACCAAGTTAAAAAGCAAAAGACATGAACTCCCTTTGGGTAGTGGTAATGAAATTTGTCATAGAACAGACAATTCCATCATTGTGTGTATATCTTGCCCCACTGATGGCATTCTCTAAAGTCCTTCTATCTCACTTAGTAGGAATACCCTGCTGAATATTTCTAGACTACACATTAAATGTAGATCAGAATTGTTATTGTTAGTTGATAGAGATCACTTTGTAACTAATGCTGGCTCTCAGAACAAATTTGGCAAAATCATCTCCTAACTAGCCCATATCTATGTTCCATTCAATCTGTAATAGCTTTACTGTCTTCTGAAAATATCAACAGTTAATACTAAATGTCTTTTTAATATTGATTATCACCTATTATCTTAAGAATTACTGTTAAGGCTTAGGAGTGCTGACTATGTGTTTTTCCACTAATTAACAAGAACACTGGGTGTTTGATAAGGTGAAGATGGTTCTGGGAAAGTAGCTGGTCCTTTAAAGCACACTGCTGAGTCCTTTTACATGAAGGATATATAACATTCTATCCTAGGTAGAATGCAGAAGACATGTCCATACTTGTATCTACTCATTTAAACAAATCACAAACTTTATATTAATGTTCATAATTGAGCCTATACATTTAGGGTACCATAATTTATTACCAAAGATTCTTCTCTTCAGAGTCTCTGGTCCTCATCCTAGATCTGACTCTTACCAGCTACATAATGTTAAGCAAGTCAGTTCACCTCTACAGGCCTAAGAATTTTCCCAGAAATGATTGCTTTAAAATTATATCATTTCTTTACTGTAAAATTCAAATCCCTCCAGCAGAATATTTCAGGGTAGTGCCTTCTTTCCTGGGAAAATATGGACTTCAAAAATGTCAATGTTCACATACCAGTATGGAGACATGCCAAGTGAGAACTCTGATGATTTGACTTTGAGATGACACAAAACTATCTGAGAGTAATGGTTTCATGGATCCTAGTATCACTAGGTTGTTTGCATGATGAATGTGATCCAAGAGCAAATAGGCTCTTTCCATTGATAGCCTATTTGTTGTTGCAGTTACCTTACCATTGGTGGGACAAAGCACCTTACCAAAAGCAGCTGGTGGGAGGAAAGGGTTTTCTGTTGTTGTTTTGTTTTTTATCTAACAATCTCAAAGGGAAGCTTCATGATGGCAGGGGAAAGCACAGCATAAGCAGAGGCTTGACATCACCTCTGCCACAGCAGGTGGAAAACAGTAGTAAGAGAGTAAACCAAGTTCTCCCAAGGGGGAATGAGATGTAACACACATAAGCACCACCCCCCACAACAAATTACCTCCTCCAATAAGGCTCCAAATTCCAAATTGGCATTAGCTGGGGACCAGTCACCCAAAACACATGAGTTTATGGGGGACATCTGATTCAAACCACCAAATCTGTTTAACTGATTTTCAATTGTGGCCTTTTCAAGCTCCTTCACAGACATCTTTCACCCAACATTTATAGAAATAATGAACTGAACTCTGTTTTCCAAAAACATGATCTTTCCAGATGGCTTGTATGCTGGTTACCTGACTTGAACTCTGAGACACACATCACTGGGATTCCCTGCTGATGTGAAAGACTCTATAGTACTTAACAAATATTGCCAATTATTCTATATTTATGTTCCTGAGACAGTTCCAGATGTTTTAATACATGATGTTTTCCCCTACATATTCTAATCTTAAAAAATAAAAACATGTACTACTTCTGCTAATAAATGAATAAAATCCTAAAGACATTAAATATTCTGTCATAGATGATCAATTGCAAAGAAACTATAGGCCCATGTCATAGTGCTTTAGTTGTGTCACCCCATATTCTTGTAGCAGATGATGAAACTGACACCCTATTCATGTAGGATATGAAATTAGTCAAAAACTATAGGTAATATGTTGTGTTGCCTTTGTGGAATATAGCTACTTCTTATTGCCAAACTGCCAAAATGTGTATGAGAAAAATTATCTTGGTATCAGTGAAACCTTCAAGGTTTTGAAACAGTTGTTGAACACTTTTTAGAAAAATGCTCCTAAATATTCTGTTAGAGACACATATCTGATCCCAATGAAAACTATAGCACAATTCAAATGGGGATGTGTTAAGAATATAGAATATAAGAATATAGAAATAGAACATAATCTAGGCTTCTGAACTCAGTGATCATTTCTAAATATTCAGTGAGCTTTTTTTAAAAGAAAATAGATTCTAAGAATACTTGTTTAAATATATATATATTGAAGAGAGAGCGAGAAAATGGGCATGCCAGGGCCACTCCAGCCAATGCAAACAAACTCGAGATGTATGTGTCCCCTGTGCATCTGGCTTTCCTGGGTCCTGGAGAGTCCTTTGGCTTTGCAGGTAAACACTTTAACCACCAAGCCATCTCTCCAGCCCTAGATCTTAACAATACTCCTTAAAAATGAAACTGATTAAAAGAAGGAATCAAGAAAATCAAGTTGAGCCAGGCATGGTGGTGCACACCTTTAATCCCAGCACTTGGGAGGCAGAGGTAGGAGGAATACCAAGAGTTCGAGGCCACCCTGAGACAATATAGTGAATTCCAGGTCAGTCTGAGCTACAGTGAGACTCTACCTTGGAAAACCAAAAAAAAAAAAAAAGAAAAAAGAAAAAGAAGAAAAAAAAGAAAAGAAAGAAAGAAAAAGAAAAGAAAATCAAGTTGTTTGAGGATAAATTCCTATACCGTGGCTCCTATTTTACCAAATAGACTTGAAGTCTATTCTACCGTGAAGACAAAGAGACTTAAGAACCACCACCTAGTTACCCAGAACAATTCATGCAGCTATTCATTCACTCAGTAGATCCCTAACCATTCCACTATAGCTAATGTTGAACCATGCATTCTTCTAGAACTTGAGGAACTCACAGATTAGAAAAGAAATCCTTGCATTCAGGAGTGAATAATGTACTAGAGGAGATAAGCATATTTCCATACAATATCATAAACATAATAATCTGTCAAGGGCTTATGGAGTGGTAATCAGGGACTTTTACATAGTATGTAGAATTTGGAGTGGATTTTTAATGAGTTGTGAGTAATGAATTCTGAAGCAGAGAATACTCCATGCAGTAGACAGAGCATGATCAAAGGACAAAGCAGCATGCAAGAGTCCAGTGGCATTGGGAGATTTAATGTTCATGAGATCTATGTAAGCATAGCAGGAAAGATAATAGTGTGGGAGAAAGACCACAGACAAATATTAGATGACATTAGCAAATTGAAATGCTATCTCACTAGTGATGGGATGCTGTTGAAGGATCTTAAGAAGGGTGTGGTATGATGGAACACATTTGATCTATAAAAGAACCACTGAATCAATACCTTGGTGAGTGGACTGGAGGAGAATAGAGAAGAATCCAATTAACATCAATCTTCCCACACCACCTGAGCAGCATGTGATGAAGACCCAAACCAAGGGTGGAAGAGGAAATGATCAGCTGGAACAATATTTCAGGACTCAAGTTTCATTTCTATGACGTTTCTAACAAGAGTACCCAAAGCGAGCAGGTTCTTCTGTTGCTTTACCTCTCCATACAGACCATGACATGAAATAAAAACACCAACAGAAGTCATGCAGTGTTTGGTGGTGGCTTAAACCTGGGCACTAACGACTGACCCAAGTATCACAGATCTTACTGCAAGTGTCCCTTACAGCTTTCAACAAAGATGAAATACAGACTCTGGTCAAGTAACGAAGTTTAAAACAAATACCTGGCACATAATGGTGTCAGATAGATGTAGATAATTAGGTGGATCAAGAAGAAAAATATATGTATATTTGTAGGTTTCATGAACAAATAAGTAATAAGATTTTGGAAATTATCATTAGTTGGCTAGATGGCCACGTTTTTAAGGCAAACCTAGTAGACTGGCCTTTTTTTATTGCACACGCAATACTGTGCCCTGTATGGTCTATAAAATAACAAAATAATAAGTGTTATGTTACAATACCAAGTTTCAGGGTGTGTTGCCTATTAATAGATTATCGGACTATATGGAATATAAGACCATGAGTTACTTTATACTAGTACTGAATATTATGTATCCTCAACCCACTCCTACAATAGTGCCTGACACGTAACAGGCATCAGGTGGTTTAAAGAATGACCAAATAAACAAAAAAATGAATTAATGAATGTGCAGATGCCTGCATAAGGTATATGAAAAGTTCCATTATAATTAAGCTTCCTTAAACAAGTATCTAAATTTCTCAATCCTAGTGATCCTAATGATCACCATAGTATCTGGATAACAGCAAATACTTGCCTAGGACTTGTTATATACCAGGCCTTTCCCCAAGATGAATGAGATGAATTCATTTAACCTTCACATGCCCATGAAATGAATATGTTAACTCTTCTACTTTCCATATATGAAAGAGACAACGTAAAGGCTAAATAACTTGCCAAAGGTCACTTAACCAACAGATGAGAACTTAACACACAACCCTGAGGCCAGTGGTCATGTTGTTCATATTAACAACAGTGTCCTGACTCTAAAGAGGAATCATATAGTTATAGAATTATGACATCTGAGAAGAAGTGTGACTTTCACAAAGAAGAGGGTCAGGGGAAGAAAGAGGAAAGTATGGAGAGGAAAAGAGAAATGCCACTCTCTGTGACCTCAGTCAAGGCATGAACTTTCTGTGCCCTTGATACAGTGTTTAGTCACTTACATTGGCTTCATAGAAATGGAAACCCCATGGGAAATGATGTCTATTAAGTTCCAAATTGGAGTATTCACAGTTTTCTTTTTATTTATATAAGCAAAATTTTCTCATATCGTGCCTGCAGAATCTAATAGAGCACGTCTGGGAGGGTCATGGGAAGGGCTGCTCTCATCAAAAGCCATTAATTAACCTAAGATTAGCTCTCAGAGTCTCACAGAATTGTAGATGTATTTTCTAATTTTCAAATCTAGGAACAAAAAAAAAAACCTGATATTGCATATAATTAAATTTATTCTGAGAAAAATATTTCTCCATGTGGGCTGTATTATAGCATTTGAATACTAATTACAAAGTGTGAGGAATGCCGGTTATCCTGGGTAAATGCTGACCTATTTTAAATTACTCTGTGACTCATCCAGAAAGCTACAGATCAGAAGTGCAGCATTGAAATGGAGACACAAATGCCATTGTCCTGAGATGTTCCTTAGTGAAATGATTACATTTCCTGCCATAAAACCCTCTAATTTTAGGGCTACCAAAAATAACACGAGTGCACATGGAACCACAAGTTTCCAGAAATAAGATCCAATGGTCCCAATTCTAAAACTGAAACTTCACTTAGTACTAAGGCCATATTTTGATGTCATGATGTTTTCAGTCACTACTCTACTGCCATGAGAAGAAATCTAAACTGGACTTTTCTCTAGTTTTGTTGATGATTAAATATCATGGTCATTTTTTTTTTTAAATCTTTCCAGTGTTGTGCAGTATAAAAAAGTAGGAGAAAGTAGGAAAACAATAATTTCAAGAAACCGTGCTTTCCCAAATCCTAAGGAATATAACCACAAGAAAAGACAGGATCCTAAGAAAGACTACATAAACTTTTGTGGCAAACAAAGGACAGCTGGCTCAGCAGAGCAAACAAGTGAGGGAAGAGAAAGGAGCAAACATCTTCAACTACTAAACATTCTTTGCCATTGCCCTTCTACTAGTTTACACTTATGTTTCCTAAACTTGTCAGATTTCCTTCCAATGTTCTCTATGTGTGTGTAAAGGAAAACCATTTTCCTATAATTAATCAAGCTTAAAATTTTACATGTGATGCATCTGATTAGGAAACTGAATGGCATAATAATAGATGACACAGGAAAAGTGGTACCATGGGGTCAGGCTGAAGTGAGCAGACTCAACTCAAACACTGGGATCATCAAGCTATGTGATTTAGCACACAGATTATTTAATCTCCTGAGGCCAATTTCCTCTTATGCAAAATAGAATCCAGGTCTGTTTGCCTCCCATATTGTTCTCAGATTACCCCATGGCCCACTGAGACTGGTAAACCATGTTACACGGGGTCTCACTTAAAATGTACTACTGTTACTTCTCTTTTACAAAGAGAGATTGACAACACTGGAGAGTGGATAAAGGCAGAGAATACTAAAAATCATGCCATAAGAAAGATGGAGAAAGAACTCAGCGTGTTTTGGGAGCTTGGCAAGTGTATTACTTAGTAAGCGCTTCAAATGAAGCGAGACACCCTTGTTCCTCCCAAGTGACTTCTATTCCATCAGTGATAGACACCTGCACTCTGGGAACATGAACCTGCTTCCCATGTTCTATGGTTCCAGTTATCAAATGAATTAGCCAAAGACACAACTTCAGTCAGGTTTGAAATTAGGCTCAAAAGCATAGGATCTTTTGTCTTACACTCTCCTAACTAGGTAAATTGCACATCATTCCTCAATCCTCAGTTTTTCAAAGTTGACTCACTGGGATGCCAGTGACAGATCCCTCAAAGTTAGTGACCTCAAAGAATTTAGATTTCATTACAGATGGCTGGGAATGTAAAACAAATTTTGAATTTTTATCAAAATTAGACACCTGTAGATGAATGATTGAACCTATCAAGTGGCTAATCAGAAGAGTCCCTTCAGTTGTTAATCATGTACAACACTTATGTGCACTTGACATTGCCGAGCTCTCTAGACTCATCCACACGAATTACCTGTCAAGTAGACTTATGACCAGATATAACTGCTCATGTCTTGATTCTTGAGAAAATCAAGTGGCAACACAAACATGATTGTGCAACCCTCCTGCTTACATGCTTTTCATTGTCACAAATCTCAGAGGACAGAGTGACACATGTTTATAATGACAGCACTAGGGAGGTAAAGGCAGGAGGATCATGAATTTGAGGCTAGGCTGGACTACATAAGAAGACCTGTCTCCAAAATGGGTGAGCTGGGAAGGTAGAGCAATGGGTAACATGCTTGCTGCATAAGCATGACAACCTGAGTTCGAATTCTCATAACCTATACAAAATTGTGAGCATCTGTTTTCCCAGCATGCCTATAGAAAGAAGAGAGGCAGAGACAGGAGAACACAAAAACCTGGAAAATGCAACTGGGAACAAGAAAGACTCTGCTTCAAAATACCATGAAAGATCAGTGTCCCATCTAAGTACCACACACATGCTGCTGTACACACACACACACACACACACACACACACACACACGCATGCACGCATGCACGCATGCATACATGCATACATGAAAACATGTACACTTTTAAACTTCTCTAACACAATGTCCAAGTCTCCTAGGATCTTGTTCCTGTTAACCCTTTTAACAACCCCATCTTGTTTCACTATTTAATTTGTTCTGTGTCAGCTTTCAGTTACTATAACAAATAACTGCAATAATCACCTTATAAAAAGAAAAAGGTTATTTTGGTCCACAGTTTTGGAAGTATGGCAACTAATCATGACAGGAGCATGGAGCAGAGGAAAGCCAATCACCTCATGACCAAACTGAGACATGAAACAGCCTGGGTCCCATAATCCCCTATGAGAGCTCACCCAACAATGGCTTAAACTCCCACTAGACCCCACATCATAGAATTCTACCATCTCCCAGCAATACCAAGCTGGGACCAATCCTTTATCACAAGGTCCTGTGGAGGAACATTTAAGATCCAAGTTATCACACTCACCATGCTCAGGCCATATTGGCCTTCTTTTCCCTTCTCCAAACTAGTTCTGTCATGGCATTTTGACCGTGCTTTTCCCAGCCCTACCACCTCCAATCCTGTAGTGCTCACACCACCTTCAAGCCTTGGGTGAAACACTTCATCCTCACAGCAGTCTTGTGAGTTACCTGCCACAAGCTTCTCCCCTCCTCTGCCACTGACAGATACGGCTGAGTTGCTCAAGCATGTCTTTCTGCTCGGCGGGGTCTAACTCACAGGAGACTGAGAGTGAGATCTCATCTGTCTCTGTGCCCCTGACACATACTAGAGTGACTAGCACATGTGGATGCTCACCAGGTATTTCCTAGATGAATGAATGAACAAATGATTTCAGACTGATCCACAGCTGAGGCCACTGAGTCACTCAAAATAAGCTATGTCATCTTGAGAGACCATTTGGTGTCCTTTACTTCTTCAACCTTGTCTGTGCTATCCTCTTTTTTCTGTGTGCATTCTTTGTTATTCATTTATTATTAATTTATTTATAAGAGAGACAGAGAAAAATCATGTTTGTGCATCAGAGCCTCTTCCTGCTATAAACAAACTCCAGACACGAATGCCACTTTGTGCATTTGGCTTTACATGAGTACTGGAGAATTGAACCCAGCCCATCAGTCTTTGCAAGCAAGTGCCTTTAACCATTGAGTAATCTGTCCAGCTCCTGTGTGTATTCTTGACACCAATTTTTGGGTGACCTGATCCTCTATCCATACAAATGACCTTCAGGATGCTTGGTATATTCTATCATGGGGAATGGCCCCCTCTCCAAAGAATACCAAATATACAACCGAGGGCACAGAAGACCACAAATATAAAGATATCCTCAACTAGTTATTCCACAGGTGTCTGTTCTAGTGGCCATGGTGATGAGGGGAGACAGAGGTGTGGAGCAGCACTGGGTTTCACAGACCAATGGTGTGATAGAAGGTTCTGCGGCTTATTAGCCACTTATTTGCTCTGTGACTTCAAGGATTTGACTCTTTCTGGCTAAAATTACACCACTTGTGAAATTAGACAGATATTTTGTACTGTTGGGTTCTTATAAACACCAAATGAAATAATAATTTAATATTTTACCTAGCAGTTGCTGATACTATAATGAAGGTAGTGTGCAAATTGTAAAACTTTATGGAAATTTTGCCAGTGGTCTATGAAAGCAGTTTTATCCTCCTGATTTTGAACAGCTACCTATCTGTTAATAACAAAATGGGTTTTCAGTCTCTGACATTTGATAGCTTTTCTCACCAAGCTACAGAGACAATTAAAAATTAATATTCAAGACATAATTGTGCACTGACTAGATATGATGAATCTCTCCTGGTTTTATTCTTCCTTCTGTAATATAAAAACTACCTATTTGATTCCTAGCAGTGCGTAAAACAAATGTGGTAGCACCCTACTCTGATCCCAGCACTCCTGAGGTAGTGTCAGAGAATCAGAGGTCCAAGATCATCTTTGACTACCATGCTAGTTCCTATTTGGCCTGGGTACATAGAAAAATATATATATTTAATAAAATAAACAACATAATGCTCCCTTATGGGGCAGACTTTGGCTCTCTGTAACAAAGTCAAATATAAAACCTGAATCTTCAGCCAGATAAGTTACCACCTACAAGAAATTTAGAGAAAGCCCAGCTTTTATTTCTATTTATTAGTACTCTAAAGCCCGTTGCTGAGGTATGACCTTCCTTCTCTCAATGATAACAATTTGTAGAGAAACTATCCAGTCAACTCTCATCAAGGTGCATATAATCAGTCTATAGAATTTCTTTGACAAGAGTTTCAAGGAAAGGACATTAAGCACAGGCCACATGAAAGAAAGGAAAAGAGCAGAAAAAAAGAACTAAATGAATTTCCTACTTTACTGTGCTATGTTGTGAGAATTTAAGTGGATTTATTTTTAAGCCTACTTCTTTTTAAGTTGTCACAGTCAACTGTGACAGTAGTTATTGTGAGAAAGCCGGGCGTGGTGGCGCACACCTTTAATCCCAGCACTCAGGAGGCAGAGGTAGGAGGATCGCCATGAGTTTGAGACCACCCTGAGACTACATAGTGAATTCCAGGTCAGCCTGGGCTAGAGTGAAACCCTACCTTGAAAAACTAAATGTGTGTGTGTGTGTGTGTGTGTGTGTGTGTGTATTTAGTTAGTTAGTTATTGTAAGAAAAATACTATCCAAAATAAATCCTCAATGCTTTCCTGCATTTTACAATATTTCTACTGCATAGTAGGATGGATATGATTAATAATACTGTATTAAATATTTCAAAACAGTGTGAAGAGACAGATTTTAATGTTATCACCACAAAGAAATGTGTGAGTTGCTAGATATGGTACACATCTTGATTTGATTGCTGCCCAATTATCATATATTGAAACACCACACCCAGTAGTTACATGCAATTATGAATATATTAAAAAGCACTACAAGAAAAGAAATATAGACTGAATATCTGTGGGCTGACCTGTTTGATACTGGTTTTCATTATAGACTTATCAATGAATCTTTGCGGGACCAGTTATTGGTGACCATACAGAAGACCTTCACGTATACTAGAACCCAAGCCCAACATCTCTTCATCATCCTCATGGAATGCATGAAGAAGAAGGAATTGGTATGTGTGTCCCCATGGGTGGCTAGCCACTCTCAACTATGTTCTTTGATCTGCACTCTTTTCTCATTCTAGCCAAGCTTGTGTGACCTTCCTCAGGATCCTGCAGTTTCCCCTCCTACATAGCTAGGTGCCTTGGATCTAAGGAGGGGTGTGCAGCTGGGTTTCAATGTAATTTCCTTTTTGAGCTTATGCCAATGCATCTAATTACCTCAACCAAGTGAATTGAAGAGAAAAAAAAAATGGATTTCTTCCTGGGAAATGCCTAGCAAGTTCCTACTCAACATGGGATACATAGGAAAAAAAAAAAAAAAAAAAAACAGTTTGATAAAATAGCCAACATTATACTCCCTTATGGGTCAAATTTTGGCTCTCTGTAGCAAAGCCAAATCAAAAACAACCGGAATCTTTGGCCAGGTAAGTTATTTCCCCTCCTGGAAAATTCTTGGTGGGAGGCTCCACTTTGACTGTCCATCAGGAATCAGGAATTTGGTATCAAGTACCTTTAGTGACACCACATACCAGCTAAGGTGCGAATTGGTGCAGATGTAGAATGGCTAGGAACTCCCCCAAAGTGCTAGAAACATCTGTATACAGTTGTTGAAGTGTCCTGCAAGTGCTCCTGAAATGATTCTTACATAAGTGCACAATGTCTTACAAACATGGTGTAATCAGAGACCTTATGATAGGGTGAACAGAAATAACATAAGCTAACATCTCATGAGCAGTGGATATATGCCAGGCAGGAAGCCAAATCTTTATGTCTAGTATCTCATGTGATCTTTTCAATTATCTTGATAGAGATACAGATATGACCTTTACCTGACACTTGAGAAAACTTTTACTTGCATGGTTAGTAAGGAGGTACTGAGACTGACATGGCTAATATTCACAGGAAGTATTTTCTTTTACATATCAATTTTTTTCTTCAAAAGGATTAAGTGATATACAGGAGGGTTAATGCTTTATAAACAAGGACAAAAGAACACCCTAGAACCAACTTATTCACCATCATCATCTTCTTCTTCATCATCATCCTCATCTTATCTCCATCATCTTCCTCCTCTTCTTTCTTTTTCTTGCTCTGTTCAGCCTTGACAACTCCTTTTCTTGCTGCATCAGAACTTTAGCTCTGCCGGCAGCCATGTCCTTTTCATACTGTTCCTTCAGATCAGCGGCTTTCTTTTCCTAGTGCTGCTTGTTACCCACAGTAGTGTTGTTCCATGTCTCTCCCAATTACATTGCAACATCATCAATGGGCAGGCCCGGGCGCTCTCCTTTGATTTTGGGGTGATATTCAGAACAGACCAAGAAGGCCAAGGGAGGCCTCTTGGGTACATTGGGATCATTGAACTTCTTTTCTGTTTCCCCTTTAGGAGGGATACATGTTTTCATATTTCTCTCATAATAAGCCTTACCACCTAGGCCATGTCTTCAAACATTCCTTTTTCTTTAGTAGATATGGTGCTCCACCTCTCAGAGCACTTCTTAGAGAACTCTGAGAAGTTGACAGAAGCATCTACACACTTCTTCATGTGTTCCTCCTGGGAGGTTTGTACAAAGAATGCATATGATGACATTGCGTCTCTCTGCTTCTTAGGGTCTCCTTTGGCCATCTTTAGTTGACTCTTTTCCTCAACGAGGCACCGAGAGTAGCCTAGTTGCCCGTCTGGCTCTCACTTGCTTCGGCACTGTCTCTACGGAACTCAAGTATGGCGAACCATAGGAAGTATTTTTATTCAGCTTTTCTTTTTGTCCTTGAATTTAGTGAATTACCCACTCTATGAAAATTCTGTCAGGCCTCAGCAAAAAAAAAAAAAAAAAAGAAAGAAAGAAAAGAAAACTCTCAAAGGCTCGTTGAGCCCAGCAGGTGATGAAGGGGGCCAAACAGTTCAGTGGGTTAAGCAAGGCACCTTATAGAAGGCATCCATGTGGCTTTTGTAAGAAGCCTTCCAGGAGTTTCCAGGTTTGGCATTACAGAAGGAGCACTGGAGACACCTCTAACCCTTGAGTACCTATGGCCAAGTGAGCACCAGAATTCATGTTCCCAAGTATCATCATGCTTGTCCCTTCCACAAGCCACAGGAGGGATTTTCTTCTCAATATTGATGATTTTCAAATGCTGAGTCCAAAGCGAAAGATAAAACCTTACCAAATCTGGACTTTTCGACAGCCCTGAAGCTTTCCTAGAAAGATAGTTCTAGCAAATTCTAGAAACCAATTGGAGGTCATGAGGTTGAATGAACTTCTCTGGGTGTTTTATGAGGCTTCTGCCTGATAATTGGCATGTCACTTATGCCTGGTAATTGTCAAGTCACTTAATCAGGCCCCTGCAAGAAAAGGTCAAATGTATTTTAATGCAAGTTAAGAAATGTGTCACATTCTTGGCTGCAGGCTAAAGGAATGCATTCTGAACCAGCAGTGAGTTATCCTCTCTCCACAGGGACAGAAATGTTAAGAATTTTTAAAGTCATATTTAATTTAAGTCATTTCCATTTCTGAGGGACTATTTCTGTGCATGGATAGCACCCAATGCTTGACAAATGAGGTGAATAGGAAGTGGCATTTTCTGTCTCAGCAGAGGCAGGGCAGGGAATGGCGGCATTGCCTGATTTAGAGGTGAGGTCCCCAGACATGGTCAGGAAAAGCCAGCAAGGATTATCTTGCCACAGCGTACTCACCACTCACCAGGCTTCAAAACATAGAACAGAAAGGAAGGAGGCATTGCAGAGTGGAATTCCTCTTCCTTCTTCTGTCCTTTGGCTGTTCCTTGCCTCTACAAACTCCATGGGACATAGTAATATTCTGGGACTAGTCTGACTGCTGCTCAGTTCAACTAAAAGACTTGGGTTTATGACTAATGTGACAAATTTCTCCTGACACCGCAGAGTTAGCTTTAGAAATATGGGCCATCACTAGAGATGCATATTGACTTTGTGCAAGGTGGGCCTCTGGGCAGTGTGACCTCATGGGAAACATGCCACAATCTACCCTGATGCTAGTAGGTGAGGCAGCCTTGCCTAATGTCACTTCACTCACTTCCTATAGTTCCTGAAGAAATTCACATTTCTTCCACTTTCTCAAAGCCTGTCACCAAAGAAACCAACTGGGAGCTAATTAATTCCACCAATATTTTAGCACAAAAAATAGTCTGGGGAAAAATTTCAGTGATCAGATTTTAGAATCCCTCTGCTCTCTTCTTCATCAACAGTCATCTGGCCATTAAAAAAAAATCAGATCAGAAAAAGAAGACCGAAGAGGCCATGTGCCCTTGCAGGCTGAATTTCTGTGCAGAAGTGCCAGCTCCCAATCTTTGCTTCTTACAGAGCTCGCACCAGACCTCTGAGCTGGCAGAGAAGCCTTCCCTATCACCACCTGCCAGCCACAGATGAGGGCATTAAGCTTGTCTGTGATATCCTGGAGTAGCTGGACTGATTAAATTTAGTATTGGAAGCCTCTCTTGAATGCGTGCTCAAGGACGGATGGTAGCCAATAATAGTGGCCCAGCTCCTATTTTACCACCTTCCAAGTGCACACTGACATGTAACAATGTGCTCAGAGTTCAGGAAAGTCTTTGAGCCCTAAACCCTAGGTTTGTGCCTAATTTTAATCAAGTAATTGAATGAAATAAGGCTGAGAATAATAATTGTTAAATTATTATGTTTATTGAGGGCTGGAGAGATGGCTTAGCGGTTAAACACTTGCCTGTGAAGCCTAAGGACCCTGGTTCGAGGCTCGGTTCCCCAGGTCCCACGTTAGCCAGATGCACAAGGGGGCGCACACGTCTGGAGTTCGTTTGCAGTGGCTGGAAGCCCTGGCGCGCCCATTCTCTCTCTCTCTCCCTCTATCTGTCTTTCTCTCTGTGTCTGTCGCTCTCAAATAAATAAATAAATAAAAAAGAACCAAAAAAAATTATTATGTTTATTGAAAGAAGTATAGAGCTAAAGAAAGGCACCTATGTGACTAGAGATCCCTCGCGAAGGGGCTGGGAAAGCTGTGTAAAGATAAGAGAGTAAAGAAAGTTCAAGGAGCTTCTGCCATGTGGGAAGGTATAGGGGAGTAAAGAGCCCATACAGAGAGTAAAGGCTAGGGGAAACTCACCAACAGTTCCCAAGTTCCCAAGTCAGCTCAGATGGTATGCCCTCCCCTTAAAAAAGTATTTATAACCTTATATTGGTGGGTCCTACCTTCCAGCTCAGGTGAACCACAGGGACAGCTGGTTGGTTATGGGTAGGAGTTGTCTCAGGAAGAGGCTAGCCATGACATCAAGTTCCAGGGACTGAATTTGACCAACCACAATCTTTAAATCCTAGGAAAGACCTCTCTCCCAGGAGCGTTCCAGGTTGGTTGTGGAAAAACATGTGTAAAGGAACTAAGCAAGAGATAAGAAGTCAAATCATCTTTGATTTCCAGAAACTTCAGACTTTCCTGTCTTTTTACTTTTAGTCACCCTAAGTGCCTACTCCTTCTGAGATGAATCCTAGCTCATAATCCTCCCCAGCCAGCTGCGAGACCTCCAACCATGCTGGACCCATGCTTTTTGTATTAGTCAGTCTCAGCATCATGTGGTATAGTAGCTAAGAGGAACAACTTAAAGAAGGAAGGACATACTTTGGTTCACAGGTTCAGAGAGCTCAGTTCATGGTGGCTTGCCTCATGTGCTTACGCAGAACATCCACGGTGGTAAAGGTGTGATGGAGGAGTTTCTTGGCTTCATGGTAGGTGGGAAGTAGAGGTGACACAGAGGCCAGCAGCCAGGTATAAACCTCAAAGGCATAGCTACAGTGACTCACTTCCTCTGAGTAGGCCCCACCTCCTGAAATTTCTACCACTTCCCAAAATAGCACCACCTGCTAGGGACAAAGTAGTCAACATATGAACCTGTTAGGAGCATTGTATCTTCATAGCATAACACTATTCATCTTTCTGGGCTTGCCTTGGAATCATGTCTCTACTTCAAGTTGATGCTTCTCCAAATCTAAGCCTTTCCAATCCCTCCAGACACAATGGCTGATATGTTCTCTTCCCGCCACTTCATTCACACTAAACCTGAGCTTGGAATCAAATGTCTCTCTAATTCACTAGACTGACCAGTAACTTGTTCTTGTCATGTTCAACAGAACTATCATCAACAGAAACCCATTCTTTCCCACTTTCTTCCCTCCACTACAGAGAACAGTATCTTGATCCATTTTTTGCTCCTTCCTTCTGGGATCAGAATACTCTTCAGAAATCATTGTGGTCTCATCTAAAATACATCACCTTGTGCATCCTCTGTGAAGTTGATTTTAAAATGGGTGAAACTTTTTCATAATATGATAACCCTCTTTATGGTTCCCTTGGTGTGAGGTTCTGCCTTTTTTTCCACCTTCCTAAAATTTCAGTGACACTGCAGTCTCCTGTCAGCCTCCAACTCTTGTTTCCCTTCATTTTTCCTTTCCTTTCTCACAACTTTCACCTATAAAAACTAGCATCACTAGAAGCTTTGTTCTTGCTCCATTTTCCCTTTGTGTCATTTCTTAGAGAATTTAAAATCTTTCACCATGTGAGATTGCATCAATTTCACCTTGAAATTCTGTCAAAATTTTCCTTTATACATTTTGAGACTCTGCTCCTAGGCTCATAAGCTTTTAAAATTGGCTATATTTCCTAGTGGTTTGTTTTCTCTCATTATTCAGCAGCCTTATTTATTCCTGATAATGCCTCTGCCTTGCATGTCTGTTCGTATGGTATTAATGCAATTACAGTAGCTTCTTTTAAGTCATAGTTGCCTGGGAATGAAGGCTTGCATGCTTTTTAAAAAACTTCTAACTTTTATATACCTTGTAAATTGGGTGTGTTCTTTGAAAATGATTGACAGTTTTTGATCTTAATATCATATTAGAAGCTCTATTTTTTATGGTAAGTCTGGTCTATCTGCATATACTCTGCTATGTACCCTAAGTAATCCTTTTTATATTTTGTTCAGTCAGTAAGATTGTATCACCTGCTGAATCTCATTTAAGCATTTCACTATAGTATCCTTATTTCTTAGTAATATCACACACCACCTTTTGGCTTCAACAATGACCTCTTAGAAAATTATTCATAAAACTGTATTTCTGATCCTAACTTTCTCTCTCAGTCTCCACAAGCATAATTGAAGCTTATGTTGGATGTCACCTCCACAGTGCCCCTAGCTCCACTTCTTGCTCCATCTCCTAAGTCTTTAGAGTGCCGGCCCCTCTCCTTTCCTCACTTCATGTCAGCCTGCCCATCCTTGCCAGGTAACCGTAACTTTCCATTGAAGTGTCACAGGAATGTGCCCCTTTTGCTCACATTCTAGCTTCATCATTAAGGTTGGTTCTTACCTCATCTTGAAAAGCAAATCTTGTCCTTCATCTTCTGGGGGTCCAATTCTGATTTTATCATGCCCATGCTTAGAGCAATTCAAATTAATCAAAATATTTAAAGTAGTTTTTCAACTACTCCAAAGTCTGGATACAGCCTGGGATTTCATGCCCTTGCTATTCCCTTTATCATCCTGTGCCCCACAGTCAAATAATTCAGGCTTTCCATAATCAGAGAAATCATTCGTGGCTGCTATTGCCACTTGCTCAAATAGTATACAACTGTCATCATTAACCAGAGTGCTATGGTTGCTTACTGGGATTTTCAACAGGTAAATACAGGGTACAGTGTGCAGGTGCCTGGTTGCCTGTTTCTAGGCTGCTTATTACTGGGAGCTGTCTGCAACATGGTTCACATAGGGTCCCTGACACAATTCATTAGGTGTGACCTCTGCTAGGCTTCCTTATTATAATAACCTGGATTAAATGACTACTTTAAATGAGATAGCTGGCATTGGCTTGCAACGAAAGAGATTTTAATAATTACTCAATGAATCTACATCTGGAAAGGATGACTTCTGTTCATTATACTGTTCTAAAACACATTATTCACATGTCACAGAAAGGCATAATGTGAGTCTAAAGCTGGGTATGGTGGAGAGGTAGGAGGATCATCATTAGTTCAAGGCCAGCCTAACACTACAGAGTGAATTCCAGGTCACCATGGTCTAGAGTAAGACCCTATCTCAAAAAACAAAAATAATTATAATGGCAGAAATGTGAGTCTATATTATATTGTAAAGGAAAAGTTCAATCGAACTCCGGCAACTGTGAATGGATCATTGCCTTGCCCAAGATGATGTGTTAACACTACATGATTAGGAGATACTGTGGCAGGGATTTGACTTTGACTTTTACTCTTTTTTTAAATTAGTTATGTACACATTGTATAAACAGCCATGTTGGTACCATTGTTAGCCTCCTCCCTGTCCTCCCCCATCCAAAGGGACCCCCCTTGGTACAGAATGTG
Source organism: Jaculus jaculus (assembly GCF_020740685.1). Classification (NCBI taxonomy): domain Eukaryota; kingdom Metazoa; phylum Chordata; class Mammalia; order Rodentia; family Dipodidae; genus Jaculus; species Jaculus jaculus. The sequence goes on along the minus strand of NC_059102.1, from coordinate 60,195,893 downwards.
GGTCATGCATTGTGTGGTTAGACATCAGTTATGGGGAAGAGGCAATATCTCTATGCATAATATCCCAAATTATGGCTCTAACAAACTTTCTTCCCCCTCTTCCATGAATTTATCAGCCATGTTGGGTTTGTTTAAGTTCTATTTCAGTGGTGAGGTCTTGGGAGCCTCTGTGTCTCTGGATATCTGGATTGGTAGGAGTTGAGTGTTCTCTGTGTCAATCTCCCTCACCCTTGTGCTGGAACCAGGTTCACCAAGAAAACAGCACTCTTGCTCATTTCCTGAATTACTCTAAGGTTTCAGCTGGGGCCCTGGTGAAGTGTGATAGGCTGATTCTCTCCTCAGGTTCTGCATCCATCTGAAAAAGAGAAGAAACTTCTCCAATGGAAAGTTAATTCAGCACCAGATAAATGGGATTACCATTATTATTTTAGAGAGAATTTAATAGGTGTAGGCCCTCTTATAGCCCATGATTGGTGGGAGCTTGATATTGGAGAGTGGGCTTATTTTTTGGCTATGGTTCTGACTTGTTACCCAGTTCCAGCTATGGGTTCTGTTCCACTGAGTGGATCCGTTACCAAATCAAGAGCAGTTAGTTACCTACCATGGCTGTGTGCCACTATTGTACTTGTGTGGGCATCACATCAAGTTGTTTGTTGCTGAGTAGCTTAGACCACAAGCTGCTTGGATAGATATTAGTCATTTTTCCCCAGTTGCTCATGTACTACCTTCTAGCATTAGAAAAGCTCACTGTCTGGAGACTGACTCTCTTCCAGATTCCAGCCATGTCACTCCATGTTGCTTATGAACAGAATTTGGTGTCCTTGGCAGTAGGATCTTTCCACCAACCTTTGGTGATTCATCAAGTACTCTGCTAGAAATCTGTCTTCTTTTGGGAAACATTGTAGGTCTCTCTGATCAACAGCTCATTGTGGATGTTAATCATATGATGGTACAGGGAGTTACAGGCCAGTGCTAAGGGAAAAGAATGAAGAAAAAGATAGGTAATATAACAGAGAAAGAGAAGAGGGGAGACAGAGAGAGAAACAGGAGACTTAGTTGGTTAGTCTTTATCATACCCTCTCCAGAGTCCTGTGATTCAAGTGTTCCCTCTAAAAACCTGATGAAGGTTCAACCTTTTAGTCTGTCTTTCAGGATATAGAATTTTATGGTACCATTTCCATTTGGGTCCACTTTTGTGTCCCCCCCACACACACCCTTACCCTTACCCTCCCACCTCACCCCCTCTATTTTCGGGTCCTTGAGATGCTTATTAGTTATGTCAGCATATCAGGCAGATTCAGGATAGGAGCCTTAGATGAGTGAGAACATCTGGCAATTATCTTTCTGTGATAGGGTGAGCTCACTAAGAGTGATCATTCGAGGTGTGATCATTTTTCTTCAAATTTTGTTGTGTCATTTTTCCTTACTTTTCCTTTCTTTCTTTGCAGATTCTAGAAATTAGACCTCTGTCAGTTGTATAGCTGACAAAAGCTTTCTCCCATTCTGTGGGTAATCTATTGGCTCTGCTTATTGTATGTTTGTCTGTGAAAAGACTTTTCACCTTCATGAGACCCCAATGGTTTTTGAAATAAGTCCCTATTTAGGTTCTCAATTTTCTATTTCCAACCTTTCACATTCTCTTTACTTGGATACTAGGGAATTGAACCCAGCTTGTTAGGCTTTGTAGGCAAGTGTCTTAACTGCTGAGCTATTTCTCCAGCCCTCTGTTCCTTCTTTTTGACCCCTTCATGCCAAGATAACTGCTCTCCTTGTTTTCCTCATTTCCTAACACCCTATATATGTTGAAGCTTAGAGTACTCTTATTTGCCATATTCAACTACCAAGCTCTCTCTCTATCACACACACAGAGAATGCACTAGCTCCCTTTTTAAAAATTCCAGTGTTGCATGTCATTTATACATTATTTATATCTCTAAGTGTCTGTGTAAGCTCTTAAGAACAAAATCTACACCTGATTCATTATTCAATTTCCCTCTACTCACTCAAGCCTAATTGCACTTAGTTGCATAGCTTATACATAGCTGACACAATAAATATTTGTTTAATAGATGACTGAATGAATAAATTGAAATTATACAGTAGAGTATGATACATATTCAGTATACATAAATTTTATTAAAATCTATACTCAGAGTAGCATATCTCCTTAGGGAATTATCATTTGGGTTGAAGGACTTAGATTTGATTCAGGCCCATCTGCTTCAGGCTTTTTTTTGTTTTGTTTTGTTTTGATTTTTTTGAATAAATTATTTATTTATTTATTTGAGAGCGACAGACACAGAGAGAAAGACAGATAGAGGGAGAGAGAGAGAATGGGCATGCCAAGGCTTCCAGCCTCTGCAAATGAACTCCAGACACATGCGCCCCCTTGTACATCTGGCTAACGTGGGACCTGGGGAACCGAGCCTCGAACCGGGGTCCTTAGGCTTCACAGCAAGCACTTAACCGCTAAGCCATCTCTCCAGCCCTTGTTTTGATTTTTGAGGTTGGGTCTCACACTAGTCCTGGCTGACCTGGAATTCACTATGTAGTCTCAGGGTGGCCTTGAACTCACAGCGATCCTCCTACCTCTGCCTCCCCAGTGCTGGGATTAAAGGCATGCGCCACCACACCCGGCTTTGCTTCAGGCTTTTGACCTGTGGGGACCATCTAATCTGGCAATAATGAGGAACCAGTTCTAGAAGCAGACAAACCTGGACCCTAATTCTGGCTCCAACACTGAAGTGATCTAACCAGCATTAGTTTGTAACAGGGTTTTGGAAGCTCAAGGAAACTTCTTTAAGCTCCAAACCCTTGATTCTTATCTGTTTTTAATAAAGAACTAGAATAAACAAATTGATAAGGATAGTTTGTAAACTATTATATTTATTCAGAGGAACCAGAAGATTGAGGGGGAATCAACAAACAAGGAAAATGTGGAAGCTGAGCATGGGCCTGCAGGAGGAAAACACATGAATGGAGATTTTCTTTTTTTTTTTTTTTTTACTTTCTTTTTTAATTTTTATTAACATTTTCCATGATTATAAAATATATCCCATGGTAATTCCCTCCCTCCCCACCCCCACACTTTGCCATTTGAAATTCCATTCTCCATCATATTACCTCCCCATTACAATCATTGTAATTACATATATACAATATCAACCTATTAAGTATCCTCCTCCCTGAATGGAGATTTTCTAAAAGGGATTGCATTTTAAAAAATAAAAAGCCCATTGAATAATACAACAATAATATACTTTCCCACTCTGGAACCCAGGCCACCACAGTGGGAAGGGCATGCTGTTACTGGTGTTAAGACTCCCGAGACTCAGGCATGGATGAACAGACAGGGAGTCAGAAAAGGATAGAGAGTACCCCAGTAAGCCTCTATTTATTGAGTCCGGAGCAAGGAGGGTCTCAGGAAGAGGTTGGCACACCTGAGTACAGCATGAGAGTTGATTGGTCTGGGCTCAGAAAAGGGGTCCACACACACCTAGGTAAGGAAAGAGAGAAAGGGGAAAGAGAGAGAGAGAGCTGATTGGATGAGACTGAAGTAGAGGCTGAATTTCATTTCTACTGCAGTAGACTGGCTGTGACACCTTTTAAGATTTCTCTCTTGTGAGCCTTTCCCTAATTGACTGCCAGCAAAGCCATCTAGATAGTTCCCTCTCATGGCCCCTCTCTTGAGAAGAAACTCAAACTGCTGTTAGTAGAAAGGGGATGATGACAGGTCTGTCTTTAACTACTTCCAAATGAATAGGGTTGTAGAGTATGCCAGTTAGAGTCTCTACAAGGAAGAAGGCTATCTAAAGGCCCTAGGGAGAAATCTGTGAGTGAGTCAAACATCCCATCACCATCTGTTTGTAGATTTGTTGTGACCTGATATAAAAAAGGATTGTAAATATTAGTGACATGAACATTGGAGCTTATATTGGAGACCGGGAAGTTTAACATTATGAGGTAAGTTTACTACCTGTAAGAAGTAGGGAGTGATTACCTTGTAAGAGTTAATCAAAGGGGTCCATAGAGTTGGAATTAGATTATTTTATGACCATCTGAGCATAAGCTGCCTGGAAACTAGCAGAGATAAAGTTAAAACAGCAATTGAGTATACAGGGTCCAAATATCAACAGAATAACTATGAAGATTATAATAGCAATAATCTTTTTCTACCATGAAATATGTGAGATCCACTCCTAGAGTTGTTCATTGAATGCACAATAGTGTCTGTCCCTACAAGTCTTATAAAGCAAATGAGATGGTAGCAGAATTATCAGAACTACATACACAGTATTCAGCCTTGATAATGGCACACAAACCACCTTGGGCTGCTGTGAGGACAGCCAGAGCCATGAAATTTAATATAACTGCCTTTCTCATCATTTGAACCTCAGAATTAAGAAGGGAGATTCCCTTAACTGTGTGTGTCTAGTAGGGTTTCTATGTGTCAGATGACATCTTCGAAGCCAATAAATGGAATAAAAAACAGAGACCAGATGATAGTACCAGTGAAAAACATTCCTAGTCCGTTGGTGATTTAACATAGGTAAATTGGCTGGGTACTCTAAGATTTTTACCTGTTGCCCTTCCATCTAAGGAAATGCCAGAGTGTACCTTCCAATCCATTCTGGGGATATCTAGCATCAATGATCAGTACCATAGAACCATTGGGTACCATTAGGGGCTGCCAACATCCTTTTGGCCTCAGGACCCATTCAGCAATAGCAAACCATTCTGATGGTTGGAGGTTAAGGATATTTTGGCATAAGTCTGAAGGGACCTATCCTAGGTGACAAACATTACTGGGATATTTTCAGCGAGTATGTTTTTGTTTGTTCTCAATTTAAGGGAGCCTTTTAACCTAAGTGACCTTTGGTTGGAGTCATCCACATATATGCATTCCAGATTTTGAACTAGCCATTCTGATATCCATAATTTTTCTCCTTTACTGTGGCGCTAGAACTACTAGAGAGGGGGACAACATACCTTGGTAGGGCCTTGTCAGTCACTTCTTTTGAAAAACTCTTTCTGCATCCCTGTTCATTCATGATAAAGTTGACAGGCCATGGAGAAACATCCCATCTAGTAACCTGAGTTAAGGTAGGAAAGCTAGCTCTTTCCTAGTTAATATATACTTATAATTGGTTCCAGTTAGGTCCTTGAGGAGGAAATACCAACCATGGAAGTCCAGAGATTTGGAAGTGGGCAGGAGCCCATAAATCCAGCAATTAGTCTGGGGTTTTTGTTGTTGTTGTTTTTGTTTGTTTGTTTTTTCAAAGTAGGGTCTCACTCTAGCCCAGGCTGGCCTGGAATTCACTATGGAGTCTCAGGGTGGCCTCAAACTCAAAGCAATCCTCCTACCTCTGCCTCCTGAGTGCTGGGATTAAAGGCATGCGCTACCACGCCTGGCAATCCTGTGTTTATTCTTGGACCCATACAAGGAATGAGTTTTCATCCTGAGTATAGGCAGAGTCTTTGTTATTGTCCAGGGGTAATCTCTGGTCCTACTGCATTTTTATTTCAAGTGTCAATTTTAGAGATGTGAACTATCACATCCAGCAGGATCCTATCTTTAATGATAATCCTCTAAAGTGTCTGGTGTTGGGATTAAAGGTGTAAGACATAACACCCAGAATAACTTCATCATTCCTAATATTCCTTTGGGGAACTTGGAAGTCTTTAAAACCTGAATTATAAATTTAGGGTGGCATATTTGAATTGCATTTTTCTATTAGTTTCCCCAAACAGAAATTGAATCTTTTTGTTCTACTTTCTCAACACCGTCTTTTATCACTTACTCAATGCCTTCTTATCATCTTCCCAGTACCTTTTTTAGCATCTCTCTGTTAGATTCTTAATTATCATCTTCCCAGTACCTTCTACAAATATAACACCTACTGTTATCCTTTAATGTATGTACCACTGAAAGACTTCCTTATTAATACTATGACATCCAATATTCACAACTTCCTTTTATCAGCTTTACATAGGACCCTTATTGGAAACCACAATTTAAAGAGAAACAACTGTAAAAGAAGGAGAAGAATTAAAAAATGAGACATGTTTGTTTTTTCTTTGCCTCATCTGATGCTTTGAAACTAGGATAGCCTAGAAAAAATAATAGCAAACTATGAACATCAATAGTATAAAGCATTGTCATTATGATTGGGACTGTGTCGCCTTTTTCAGACCAGGAACATAGTGACCCCTGGTGTCAGTAGCTGGACTCAGGTTTCAGTCTGTCAATACCTTCTGGAGCTATATGCTTAGATCCAAATCAGTAGCTCTGCTCTCTTCCATGTATTTGTTTCCCTCTGTGTTTCCTTTCTGCAGCTGTTGGAGATTGTATCCCTGTATAAAACAGCTTAAATTAGTTATTTAAAATTATCATGGCCTAGAAAGATTTCTCAGTGGTTAAGACGCTTGCTTGAAAAGCCTAATGACCAGGGTTTGATTCCACAGTACCCAGGTAAAGCCCATGCACAAAGTGGCACATGCATCTGGAGTTCATTTGCAATAGCTAGAGGCCCTAGCATGCCCATTCATTCTCTGTCTTGCACATTCTCTTGTTCTCTTTCTCTGTCTCTCCTTGCAAATAAATAAAAACATAATTTAAAGATGAACATGTAGACTGGCAGTGATGGCAACCTCCAGGAAAGTCACATGATGAACACCATTTTGGATGATCACCAGCACCATTCAAGATACATGCTTCTTTTTCTTTTTTATTTTGTTTTTCAGTCAACACCAGAGAAAAAAAGGGGGGGAGGGGAAGAAGTAGGTTTAGCTCTAAATGTAAAGGAAAGGAGAGTCACAAGTAGGCCTAGGTCTACTCATAGAGCATGGTGGAGCAGCATGACTTTGTGGCACTTGGCAGACACAGACGAAAGGCAAGAGGAGCCGCTTTAAGAGGTCCTGGCGGATCTTGTCCCATGTTAGCCAGCTATGAGTTCTAATGAAGGCTCGGTTTTAGGTGGTTCCAGCTCCTCCCAATTTTGGAGCACAACCAGTTTCCCCAGTGTCCTGTGCTCCCAGTAACTGGTGGAGAGTGAAGTTGTACGCTGCTGGTAAAGTGCTCAGTGTGTGCCATTCCCTCTCCACTGGCTGAACTATGGTGATGAGTCATTGGCAGAAGCTCTTCGTTAGACTGTGATGCATCAAGCCTTTTTATTTTTCTTTTGGTGAGGAAAACTGAATGCATCCTGCAAGGAAATTCATTCACCTCTACCACAGACCACATTTAAGATAACAACCAGGATTATGCTTAATAGGATTGCAGCACTACTATGAGATTTATATCATTTTATATAATCTTAGAAACACAGTCAATCATACTTCTACACAGAGGCTGAAGATCTTTCAGATGGTAAAGGTGTTTGCTGGCAATACCTATGGTCATAAATTCAATCCTCCCTAGCAGCCACATAAAGCCTGATGCAAAGTGGCACATGCAACAGGGATCCCAACGCACCCATGGCAATGGGAGCAGAGCAAGTAGGATACAACGCTCACAGGCCACCTAGTCTGACGAGCATTCCTTTGAAACAGCAAGTGACCCTTCTCAAGGGTGGTGGACAAAGCACAGACACTTCAAGCTGTCCTGTCACTTTCACATGTATGCTGTGATACACTCCTCTCATCACACTCCCAAATAAGTAAATAATGAAGTTGAAAATACTAACAATATCACTCATAACCACAATAACAATGCACCTTTACAAATATAGCATAGAGAATAACATATCATGTTTAGCCCTCTAAGGATCCTTTGGAATGTCCCAAAATTAGTGCAAAGTAAAAAAAAAAAAAAAAAAATTGACCTAGGCCGGGGGTGGTGGCGCATGCCTTTAATCCCAGAACTTTGGAGGCAGAGGTAGGATTGCCGTGAGTTCAAGGCCACCCTGAGACTCTATAGGTCAGCCTGAGCTAGAGTGAGACCCTACCTCAAAAAAAATAATTGAGCTAAAGTTGGAGTAATTTATCAAAAATGATATAGAACTCCTAATCAGAATAGATGCACATGACACTGAAAAAAAATGTTCACTTAGCCAATGCTGCTACCAAAATGGCAAAAAGACTTCAAAAAGAAATACAAATAGACCCACAGCCATAGGAAAAGCCCTCACTCCTCACTAGAATAGATTCATTAACCAGACCTCACAATGCTCTATTTCCTGTGAAGAGAAAAGATATTCTCTAGAAAGCCTTGCTGTTTTTACACAGGGTACCAAATTCTAACTGTGCATACACTTTTAATATGAGTGTTCAGTTCTTTAAAAAATGTATAATTCTCTTCTAATTTTTACCAACTTGGTATATATAAAATTCCTTTTATAAGAATCATCTTTCATAACCTTCCTCAGAGCTCTTGGTCATTCCATTTTATCATTATTTCATTCAGAAATAATATTTGAACAGCCTGAAAAATTGTCTTTGTCCTGTAGAGATGGCTCAGTGGTTAAGATGCTTGTCTGCAAAACCTAAGGACCCAGATTAGATTCCCCAGTACCTACACAAACCAGAGGCACAAAGTGGTACATATATCTGGAGTTCATTCAATTCAGCCCAAGATTTCGAAATAAATAAAAATGCTCTTGAATGCTGAGTGCCTTCCACAGGATACTTCTTGCCCCTGCTGAAGGCCCAAGGCCCAGGGTCTAGTGGTCCTGTCTGTGTCCACTGATTCCTGTCACTTAGGCGTCTGACTGGCAGGTGCTCTTGGTGACTTGTATCTGATGTGTGACTAGGGGATCCTTCATATGAGAAGACAATGTTTATCCTAGAAGATGCACTCAGTGGCTCATGTGTGACCTGAGTCAAGTTTATGCTGTCAGACTATTGCTCTAGCCCCAGAAGTCTGACCTTGTATCTCCCTTACCTTACCTACCTCCACCTACCATCCCAGGGAGAAAAAATATGGTCTGAAACAGCCCCTAGTTCTTCCCACAGATGGAACAAATTCAGTATAAAACAAGTTTACATATCTTCTACTTACAAATTCTTGGAAGGAGGGTATGATGAGTCAGGTGGGTGGTCACATGAGACATGAGGAATCAAGAAAAGAGGAGGAGGGAGGGAAGAAAGAGGGAGGTAGTGAGAGAGAAGAGAGACGTGTATATCAATCAGCAATGTGTTAGAGGAAATAGGGAATTCATAGGCAAATGCTGGAATGGACCTTTTTAATTTTTTAAATTTATTTGTTTGCAAGCAGAGGGGAAGAGAGGGAGAGCGGGGAGGCAGAGAGAATGGGCATTCCAGGGCCTCCAGCTGCAACAAACAAACTCCAGACACATGCACCACTTTGTGCATTTGGTTTTTACGTGGGTACTGGGGAATCAAACTCGGGTCACTAGGCTTTGCAGGCAAATGTCTTAACTTTGAAGCCATCTCTCTAGCCCTGGAATGGACAAAGGAATCCAAAACAGCTGGAAACACAGGCTGTTAGGCAAGACTGATGCCACCTCTAAATTCTTATATCTGGCCACTGGCTTGAGCCATTTCAGTGAGGAGTATATCTGGAGACTACCAAGGGTGACAGAGCCATACTTCTGAAGGAGACATTAAAACTGACCTTCCAAATGGATTATAAGGCAGAAAAACTAAACTGTCATCATTCTCTACAGAGGGCACAGAAGAAACATGACACTATAAACATGTATCTAACACACAATGGGTTGCTGACAATTTTTCAGAGGTTTCTAAAACTCATAGATGATTAAAATGTCACTGTTCTAAGAATAAGTATGAGGCAGGCCTGAGAGTCATTTGGCTGCCTCAAATCCCAGGTCTGCCATGGAATACATCTTGTTGGCCAAGTTAATTGGGCAAGTTTCCATATGTCCTAGCTTTAGCCTACAGAAAACTGAGATAGTAATATCTAAATTGTGGTGTGCGTAATAGGAATTGAATGAATCAATGCATGCAGAGAACACTATAGGCACTCAGGAATATTTTATTGCAATTGATGATGATGGCATTTATATAGTACTTTATATTTAACAAAGAACATCTTCACATTGCTTTTCTTTTTTGAAATGTGTGCATGTGTTTTGTATGTATATGCTTGTGTGTGTGCACAGATGGAGGCCAAAGGACAACCTCTGCCACCAACCACTTTTGAGACAGATCTCTCATTAGCCTGTAGCTCACCAATTAAGCTAGACTGGCTGGTCAGACCCTCAGGGATCCTCCTCTCTCTGCCTTCTCAGTGCTATCATTGCAACTGCACCACCATCCTGGCCATTTTTATGTGAATTGTGGAATCAAACTTAGGTCCCCCTGCTTATGAAGCAAGGACTTCTCTTAGAAAAGACTTCCATTGGGTTATCATTCCTAAAAGCTCTCTGCCCCCTACATACCAGACTAAAATTCTGATGAGGAAAATGCAAGCTCAGTGTCCATATCATCCTAAGTCCTCACAATATTGTCTTTGACATTAAAAAAAAAAAAAGGAATTTGAAGGGGATATCATTCACACATGTCCTTGCCAAGAGAGCCAACAACCATCACATCTTTCACCTTATGATGGTATACATTGTATAGTAATGCCTTAGAAGACCCAGAAATCCTGTTGCACACCTTACATCATTTGAGCTGCACAACCACATGGCAAGAATTAAGTCTATTTTCAGCTAACCAGAGCAAGGACACAGATTGGGAACGATGACAAAGTGAATGGCAGTTGTCCCTTTGAGTTAACTACACCTTCCAGGTTCTAGCTCATAGCCAATGAAAATGAATAGAATTTTAATGCCACTGACATTAAAATTGATTAATTAGCATATTGTATCATTTGATTCCCTTGGGTCTCCAGGTGGGCTTTACCCCTCTCCTGCCTTTTCATGGGCAGAAACATTTCATAAGATTATAATATCTTCTCTTTCTTTGTCTTCATTTTTTTTTTTTTTTTTTTGGTTCTTGGTTCTTTGAAGAAGGGTTTTACCCTAGCCCAGGCTGACCTGGAATTTACTGTGTAAGCTCAGGGTGGCCTTGAACTCACAGTGACCCTCCCACCTCTGCCTCCCAAGTGCTGGGATGAAAGGAGTGCACCACCACACCCGGCTTTCTTCTTCATCTTATAAAGTCTCTCTAAACTTTAAAAAAAGGAATACACAAGGCAATTGTGGTTTGAATTCTGGCTCTCAGAATTTCCAGCTAGATTTGCAGTGACTGCAGACTGTGCTGCTCATCTCCACTCCGCGTTCCGTTCTACTTCTCCAACAGGACCTCGCCATGCATGCCCAGATGACCCATCTTTGGCTGATCTTAGCACCATCCCCCACTCTGACTCATGTGTGAATGCTAAATGATACCTTTCAAAGAACAACTCAGAGTCTAACCTTCTAAGCCATCAGGAAACCTTCATTTGTCCCCCACAGTGTTTCCCAAAGTGACAAATTCTAACCACTGATTGAACTTTAGGTAAAATGAAAATCATATTTTTGGGCTGGAGAGATGGCTTAGCGGTTAAGCGCTTGCCTGTGAAGCCTAAGGACCCCGGTTCGAGGCTCGGTTCCCCAGGTCCCACGTTAGCCAGATGCACAAGGGGGCGCACGCGTCTGGAGTTCGTTTGCAGAGGCTGGAAGCCCTGGCGCGCCCATTCTCTCTCTCTCCCTCTACCTGTCTTTCTCTCTGTGTCTGTCGCTCTCAAATAAATAAATAAATAAATTAAAAAAAAAAAAAAGAAAATCATATTTTTATTTTCAGTTGTGTTTTCATAAGTACATGAAATACTAAATAAATAATAAAACACAAAGCTATGGACATTAAGCCTAATTTAATTTAATTTGGTTTTTGGAGGCAAGGTCTCACTGTAGCCCAGACTAACCTGGAACTCACTCTGTAACCCTAGGTTGGCCTCAACCTCATGGTAACCCTCTTACCTCAGCCTCCTGAGGTCTGGATTTAAGGAATGTGCACCACATATAGCTGTAAGCCTTAATTTTAACAAGTTGCAGAGGGGGCTGGAGAAATTGCTTAGTAGTTAAGGAGCTTGCCTGCCAAGCCTAAAGACCCAGGTTCCATTCACCGGTATCTACCTAAGCCAGATGCTACAAGGTGGCATATGCCAGCTTGTAGCATCTGGCTGTGGAGTTCATTTACAGTAGCTAGAGGACCTGGTGTGTTCATTCTCTCTGCCTGTTTCTTTCTCTGCCTCTTTCTCACTCTATCTCTGTGTGTCTCTATCAGCCCAAATAAATAAAACCAAGGGCTGGAAAAATAGATTAGTGGTTAAGTACCTTGCCTGTGAAGCCTAAGGACCCATATTTGATTTCTCAGTACCCACATAAGCCAGATGCATATGCTGGTGCATGAGTCCAGACTTTGCAGTGGCTGCGGGCCTGACGCACCTGTTCTCTCTCTATCTGCCTCTCTCTCTTCCCCTTTCTCCCCCCCTTATCTCTCAAATAAATAAATAAAATGTTTTTAATTTTTTAGCAGAATTAATTTGAACAAAAAGACCTAATTATAAAGTTGATATCTAGATATGGCAAAGAGGTAAAAGTTGTACAAGAGTATTGGTGGGTTGGAACACTCATTCTGGAAACCTAAAAACCCAAACCCTCCATGATCAGCACCTACTCTTCCTTTCCAGCCACAACTTTGAGTTTTACTCTACTTGTCCCTTGTATGCTAGTCTAAGCAGATAGAATTTTCTCAAAAGTCAAGATAACCTACTTCTGTGGCTCTGCTGTCATTGATTTCTAGTCAAAATGTCCTTCCTAAGCAATCATTCCACCTCTATCCATCCTCTACATCCAGCGTAAAAGCTGCCTCTTTTGTGTAGCCACAGCAAAGGATGGTTGCACTCAAGACAGTGATTGAGCACAGGGACTGCGGAAAGATATTGGCCAAGAGTCATGATACCCTGAGCATTACAAAGACCTGGAGTGGAGCTTGACATAGGAAGACTGGAGCATGTATGTGGAATGGCTCCAACTAATAAAGCCCCATCAGACCTATTATCTTGGAGATCTGGCTGAAAGATCTCATGCTAGATAAGGTAGTTACATATGTGCTACTCAAAGTAATCCCAGCCTTAAGGATTCTGAGTGATTTGTCTAAATCCATACAACTCTAGGCAGCAAGCTAGCACATGAGCCTAAGGCTTACATAAGCTAATAATATTAACAATGATAGTTAGCTTATTTTTCTAATTATTAAAAAAATTTGGGGCTGAAGAGATTGCTCAGTGGCTACATGTACTTGCTTGCAAAGCCTGATGTCTGGGATTCAATTCCCAGTACCCATATAAAGCTGCCCAGAATGATTCATGTATCTGGAGCTTGTTTGCAGTGGCAGGAGGCCCTAATGTGCCCATTCTCTCAATCTCTCTCTCTCTCTTTCTCTCTCTTTTGTACAGAGAGAAAAAATGAGCATGCCAGGGCCTTGGCCATGGAAATTGAACCTAGTGGGCATGTGCAACCTTGTGTTTGCCTCACATTTGTGCATCTGGCTTACATGGGATCTGGAGAGAGTTTGAACATGGGTCCTTAGGCTTTGCAGACATCTCTGTAGCCCTCTCTCTCTTTTTGTACGTAAATAACAGGTAAAATTAAAAAAGAACTTTTAAAAAGATTTATGGAAGTGTAGAAAATAAATAAAAGGAATATGTGAGAAATTTAAATAAATATTATGATTACAATTTTAGTATATTTTTTCTATCCATAGTCTTTACATAATGAAGGCAATTGTTTACGTGTATTTCTATATTAATTTTTCATGTAATTATATAGATTATTTTTCATGCCCCTAAAATATGATTTAAATGAATAAGTGTCATAATTTTTAAATTTTTATTTATTATTCCATATATGATATTTTCATTCATGTATATATTTTGATTTTATTCTCACAAATTACCATCATTTCTCCTATCCCCTCCCCCATTAATATCCTTTTTCTTCCCTACTAATCCCCCTTTCACTTTCATGCCTTTTTTTTTGTAACCCATTGAGTTAAATCAGCATTGCTTTCATGATCATGGATAGAAGGTTTATTGTATAATGGCAACTTCACCAGTGGCTACACCACTAATGAACCTGACTCCCTTTCTCCCAGCAATCATGAGCTGCCTTTAGCTACTCTGGGAGGTCTGGAGTCTCGTGTCCTGCCCCCATCAATAGGGAAGTATTTACAGGCTCAGTCTTGTGCTGGAAACCACAGCTTCTTTGGGTCCATGAGTGTAATGGCCATGTCCTATCCACAAGACAGCATTTCACAGCCCTCCTTCCCTGCTTTCACAATCCTTCCACCCTCTCTTCTGCACAGTTTTCTGAGCCTCAGAGGGGGTAGTTTAGATGTCCTTTTTGAAGCTGAGCACATAGTAGTCACTTATGCCTGGCAGTTTTGCAAGCTATGCCTCTCTGGATTAACCACTGCCTTTGGAGTAAGAAACTTTCCATTTTAAAAACCAGAAAGGCATGAAAATTTTAAAGACAAAAGGAGCCTGGTGCAGGCTTGACTCAAACATTAGACAGAATGTCCCCACAAGGAAGCCAAGGCAATTCTGGTAGGCAGCTAGAAACACGGGACTTAACTAGAAGCTTGGGTCGCTGAAGAGTATACTCACAAGAGGACAATCTTGCCACAGGAATTCTAATTTTATTTTTCCCCCACAAGTTTGAGCTAATAAGCCATAAAGAATACAAATAAAAATGTGAGTGTATGGTATTCATAGCACTTAGAGGTAGAGACAGAAGAATCAGGAGTTCAGGGTCATTCTCAGATACATAATGAAGTCAAGGCCCATCTGGACTACACAAGACCTTGTCTCAAAATGCAAAACAAAATAACAAACAAACAAGCTATCAGACTTTCAGAAGTAATCATCCCTCAGTCCTCTGACTTCAAATACCACTCTGTCTCCTGTGACTATCTGGAATACTGATCACAGCAGGTAGTATTTATCTAGCTCCAGACAGGATGTGATAACATTCCCAGCATCGCCTCATGTAATCCTTAAAATGATCTCTGTGTGCTAGAGGGACAGTGCTTTGTGAGCCTGGTTTGCCCAAGACAGCCCATTTATGCTTATGGCATGGCATGATTATCGATGGCATCTTTTCCACTTAAGAAATGTCCTGACTTTGAACCATGAATTGCATGGTCATCCTGAGTACAACCTGTATTTTACAGATAAGGAAACAAAAGCACAGTACTTTTTCCAGCATTGCACAGCTGAAGAACAAGTGTGGATTTGAATTACGCAGATGGGCCACAACATACTCATTTAAGCACCACCTTACTAGGATCCAAAGTTTTCCTGATTTGAAATATCACACAATTTAAAGAAAAAGACCAGGGCTTATATATCTGTGTGTCCCCTAAAAATTCAAACACAGTGTCTCTCCACATAACTTCTGTCTAGTACATGAGGATGATAAAAATAAGGGCTGTTTCTGATCCTAGATTCTCCATTAGGCAATGATTTTATAAGGGTGTCTCATCTTCATGTTTCCTAGCACTTGTTAAATTCTCAGATTCTCCAAGTCTACAGGAGGAGAACACAGACACTCCAGCAATATTATTTCTGTCATATAAGAGACAGACAGGCCCTTGAATCCATGTTCAGATATGAAGTACACTGAGTACCAGGCTGGATCCTCCAGCCCAATGCCACAGCCTAGTCTAAATGTTTCCCTTATGCATGGGCCAGTGATTTCCCCCCAGTCATAATGAAAACGATTCATAGCCTAAGCCAATCAGTAACTCAGTCTTGAGGGAGTCCTATGGACCCACTGAAATAAATGCACTATTTCATGTGCATGAGTTTCATGGGAAGAATGCACAAAACTCTCAGATTCCACACAATGCGAATAACTCCAAGCTGTTAATAACCACTGCAGTGGTGACCTCTCCAAGGTGGCAAATAAGAATCACAAAAGCCATAAGTGTTCCTAACACTTCTCATCATCCTTAAAGATGCCACAGCTGGATAAATATTTAAAGTTCTCTAAGCAATTTTCAAGAGTATGAACCTGTACGTTTCTCATTAACAGTCTTTGCAAAAATAATCTCTTCCATGGGAAATAGCCAATCATGCATTCAGAAAGTCATCAGCTTATCCATGAGCTGTGATAAAATGATCTGTTTACAAATCAGAACATATTTGCTCATGAAACAAACTAAGCAATTTAGCCAGTTTATAGTTTATTGTTGAAACTGGTGACAACAGAGCAAGGAGTATACTAGAAGGGAAGGATAGCTATCCTTTTCTTTGGAGCCTGTTGAGCAATAAACAACATTTATGTTTAGTACCTGTGCTCTCTTCAATATACTGCAGAGGGACACTAACCCCATTTGAAGCCTTCAAGGGACTGCTTCATCTTCTCTCTTCCATCCAACAATTCTATTTTCTTATCTTCTGGAAATCTGGAGCCAGTGGTTTTACTGAGTTCATACTCCATATGTGTGGGAACAATAGCTCTTTATCCTCTACAATGTAGGTAAACTTTCAGTAGAAGACACATTTATCCAAAGGAATCTAGTGATCAGTGTTCCAGGTAGAGTGAAAAAATAAGGAGGTAATACAGGTGGGAACACATAGGAAGGAGTAGACATGCCAAACAGGTTGTCTTTGTAGACATCTGATGTCAGCTCATATCCAATTTCCAGATACTTCCTAAGCATATTCATAGTGAATAATGGCAGGGGAAAGAATACATGCTGGACAAAATCTCTGGTCACCCTTTCTCTGATTTAAATTTTTTGAGCATCTAGAATGTAGTTCAGTGCCACAGCACTTGCCTAGAATGTATAAGGTCAATTCCAAGCCTCACAAAAATAATTATTTTGGGACCCTAACATTTTCCTAGTAACTCTTCAGTTGATCCAAAGCAGATATTTCCAAGTTTCTTGCCTTCTTCCACTGTCAGTTTTACAATATGTATGTCTAACTTCTGCATTGCTAAATATGTACAAATTTTACTGTTTTTGGCCCACAGTATTTTGAGGGAATGGAAGGTTGAAAGGGAAATAGAAAAGAAGGAACTAGAGAGACCATTTGCATGCAAACCAGGATCTACAAACAAGATAGCTATTGTTTTGTCTTCCATACTAATGAGTGCACATCAAGCACCCCCTTGTCACTGAAACTCACTCACCCACACTTCTTCCTATACTGACAGTATGCTTGTTAGTGGTGAAGCTCAGTAAATGAAAGCATTCACTCAACTTCAGTGTTGCAGGTAGGGCCATTGACATAAGGCCAACCTCATGCTGCCCAGTGTATCCCAATAGTTATCTGTCTTCACCAGATCCAAACCTTGATCTGAGAACAATATCCTAACAGTAGAAGGCAAGATACACTACTCAGAAACTATTCTCCTATCACCTCTCTGTAATTTTTCCTTACATCTGTCTTCTTTACTCAGATATCATCTCCTTTGAAAGAGGTTTCAATTCTTTGTCTGCTTCTGGTAAACAGCATCATTGCATCTTGTCCTCTGGCCTTTCCTCTAAGATTTTCTTGATTCTCCTGCTTCCCCCCCCCCCCACCCCGGTTTCTACTGTTGGATATGGCTACATGGTTGTCAGCTAGTGGCCCATTCCTCATCCTGGAATCTACCATACTTACTCACTTCCATCATGATGTTTCACCTTGACCAACAGTTCATATCTTGTCTTTGGGCAACAGCACTAGCCTGTAGCAGCCTTATGGAAATAGATGTCTATTTTCTTAAAATTCATAGAAGCTTAGACACTCTAGAAATTTTGTATATTAAATGTGCACAACTGCAATGTCTAACCTTCCTTCATATTCAGTCACCTGAGAAGCTTAGAAAGGACCACTGGCTGAATTCTATTCCCAAACACATTGGTAGAATTGATCTGTGTGTTGTCAGTGTGAAAGATGTTATAAGCTCCCCTAATGGCGCTCCTTATTGAATAGAAATTCTCACTTCCACACCATTACCACTTATGCGTTCTTTCTTTCCTTCTTCCTTTTTTTCATTTTTTTATTGAGGCAAGGTCTCACTCTAGCCCAGGCTGACTTATTCACTGTGTAGTCTCAGGGTGTTCTCAAACTTATGGTGATGCTCCTACCTGTCTCCTGGAATTAAAGGCATGTATCACCATACTCAACTCCATTTATTATTTCTTTTTTTTTCAATATTTTACTTTTATTTATTTATTTGACATAGAGAAAGGGGGAGAAAGAGAACGAGAGAATGGGTGTGCCAAGGCACCAAACACTGCAAATGAACTCCAGATGCATGTGCCATCTTGTGCATCTGACTTATGTGGGTCCTGGGGACTTGAGCCTGGGTCCTTTGGCTTTGCAGATGAATGGTTTAACTGATAAGCCATCCCTCAAGCCCCACTTACTATTTCTTAATGTGCCTTTAGGCCTAGAGAGCACCTGCCACCATTTGCTACAAGATGTGCCTAAATTTGGGGGGTATTAACTCATATGAAACCTTTCCTTTTTAAGGATATCCCCAAGTGAAGTTTATTTTGTTGTTTTTAACACATTGCTAGCTGGCCAGGCTGGGGCAGGAGAATAATGAAGTGAAGTTGGCTCCAGCTGATTTGATTTTCAGTGTTGTGTATGCAACCTTCTCTAATATATCCATGACATTAATAATAAGTGGTGAGAATGATCTTTTCAATATCACAACCATTCTAGAAGCACTGCATACCCCATGAAATAAGAATAAGTCATTCAATAATGAGCAGGGAAAAAAATGGAAAGGATGCCACTGACAACCAGAAGGGAACAGAGAGAAGAAAAAGAAAGGGTCAGTTCCTAGCCTGCAGGTTGATTTTTGTAATTTTATCTTCCCCACATCATGAGACATGCCATGCCATTTCTATCTTCATTGGCAAAACACAATGCATGCATGGAGGAGATATGTACTGTTCTGGAGTCTCTAGGGTAATAAGTCATGTTACTTGGCCTCTGCCTACAACTCCAGTCTTATGCTACTCTCTGTTCCTAGACACTACCCTAATGTTGAAGGAACAAGACAGGAGAGAAAACAGGTTCTCTAAATATGCATGAAATATAACCCTCCTGCTGCTTCCCATCTAAGTGGGAGGAATTCAGTCCTCTATACAGAAGAGGAAAGAAGTTATCAGTCTGTCCTTCAGGTTAAGGGCAAGCTGACTTGAGTGCCATGAAGTGTAGTTCAAATGTTCCAGGCCCCAGGACAGCCTTAAAGAGGACCAGGTTCAGTTTTATATGGTTAAAGAAGGAATAGATGGCCATCTCCTGCAGGAAGCCTTCCATAGGTGTTCTCTGTGAAGTAGTTCCCCCTTCCAACCTTAGGCTCTCTTCCCACTAACACACACATGTGCTCCACTCCTCTTAATGATTTCTGTTTTCTTGCATGCTTTTCTGCCACATCATTAAATATTTGCTGAATAAATTAATGTGAAGACTAAGTCTACTATACACTTTATTTTCTATTCCCTTTTTATCACTAGCATATAGATGGACTACATTTCAAATGTAAAGCTAGGGACTCTGAACATACTTCATTTAAAAGTCAGAACAGGAGCTGGGGAAATGGCTTAGCAGTTAAGGCATTTGTATGGGAAGCCTAAGGTCCCTGGTTCAATTCTCCAGGACCCAAGTAAGCCAGATGCACAAGGGGGGTGGCACATGCATCTGGAGTTCATTTGCAGGTGCTGGGGGCCCTAGCATGCCCCTGCTCTCTGTCTCTTCCTCTGTTTCTCTCTCTTTATCAAATAAATAAACAAAATACTTTTTTAAAAAAAGCTAAAAGTCAGAACAATCCTATGTAATGGGTGTTATTTCTCCAGTTTCACAGATTAGAAAACCAGAGAAATTGGGTTCCTCGCCTAAGCCAACTTCATGACTAAGATAGCCATGATCTAAGTACAGATGAGTCGAATTTCAAAGCTTTTGCTCTTTTCACTTTGTGATGCTTTCTAAAAGGGCTGGGGAGAGAATAGAGTGGGTAGACTTTCTGAAGAACTGAGCCACAGTCCTTCTCATTCTTCTGGCCAGCTCTTCTTTTATCCACTCATTCTCTTCTTCATGCAGCCCTTCCATTGTCAAAAACATGCATGCTCACTAACAGATCGCACACGGCAGCAGCACTTTCTGGGAACACTACAGTCAGAAAGTCACATCTATTTCCAGCTCCTTTTCCATGGCCCATATGGAACTCTACTCACAATTCTTGCATTATCAGGTCCTGTTACTGACAGATCATGGCTCAACACAGAGGGGTGCCCTGGGTTGACTGAGGGCTCTGGGGAACAGTCACTATCCCCAGATAATACCCACCATCATTCCAAACATGAGTTTAGAAGGGACAGCTTGTAAATTTCATTGCGGTAAGAAATGAGGGCAGTAAGATGGAGAAGAGGACCTCAGTCCTGAAGGGGAAAGAGCCTGAGATGCCAGGATTTTCTTCAGCCCCATCCACTGATGTTCCAGCTCTGTCTAGCTAAGACAAATTTTCTTAACAAGTCACTTCCTATCCAGACCTCCACCATCTGCCACCTGTGAGGCCTAATCTCGTTGTCCTCCCCATCGCAGGCTCTGGGAAGCTCTCCATCCCCATTGCAGCTGTCCTGTCTCCCTGTGTACGATGATTCTGTCACTTTGCCAGCTTAGCAGTGTTTGGTAGCTTTCCGGCCCCAATAGGGTAAGCCAGAGGGCTCAGAAAGGAGGATTTTCCAAACTGTCTTACAACTTGCCTACAAACTTCTGTGGGCAGATGCACAGAGGGTCAAGAAGCAGTTTAGATGCCAGGCATGGCACATATCATCGTACACAAATAAACATGGGCACTCACAAGCAAAGCTCACTGCAGAAACTTCCAAATAGGAAATGTATCTCTTTCAAAAGCCATGTAATCACTCATAACAAGTAAAGAAAAAGCACTGAGCACAAGTCCAAAATGTCCTCAGGAATTGCAGGTGGCACCCATAGAGGAGCCTCTACTTGGAACATTCATTCATGGTCTACCTTCCAAGTCCCACATGGCAAGGTGACTCTTCACCCAGGCTGTCACCTGCACTAGTCTTACATTAAGCCATTTGTATAATTTTTCTTCCAGAAATATTTATACAATGCCTACCACCTGCTGGTCTTATTCTAGGGGCTGGAGATACAGAACATTTCCTCATTCTCCTGGCATCCAGTTGGGAAAAGAAACAGTAAATATTTAGGATAGATACACTGAAAAGTCTTAGGTGTTCATACATGCAATGAAAAACTTAAAAGGCAAAATTAGTAAGTAGGGT
Organism: Jaculus jaculus; assembly: GCF_020740685.1. Classification (NCBI taxonomy): domain Eukaryota; kingdom Metazoa; phylum Chordata; class Mammalia; order Rodentia; family Dipodidae; genus Jaculus; species Jaculus jaculus. The sequence continues at coordinate 60,174,665 of NC_059102.1, read as the reverse complement.
GGAGCGGGCCAAACTCCTGAGGGAGTGAGGTATTATTCCCTGTTGTCCCCAAACACCTAAAACAGTCCTCACACAGAATTGATGAGGGGGATCAAAGAAACCCTCCTTGCGGGTGTATTACATAGTATGCTGGCAAAGAACTTAATGAAGTAAGGGAGCCAGCTGCTAACCAAAAATATAGAAACAAAACATTCCAGGGAGATAGAAGAGTAGATGCAAAGGCCTGAGGCAACAGTGTGCCTACAGCATCAGAGATACAGCAAGATGGTGTTCTTTTAGAAAAACAAATAAGGGATGCAGTGATAGGAGATGATGGTCACAGTCTGGGGAACGGAGCATTTCTAAATGGATACAGGTAAGTTTGACTTTTATTCTAAGTGGGATAGGAACCCACACAATGCCAGCAGCATGACTGAACTTAGGTCTTCAAAGAGTGCTGGAGTGAAGGCTGGGGGTCAAGTATGAGGGCGCAGCTGCCACATGCCTAAAATCCCAGTCTTGGGAGAAGGAGAGACAGAAGAATCATATTCCATCCCACTTATAATAAGAGGCAAACTTGTCCATGTTCATTTTCTGGTGGAGTATTCGTCCTAGCAACAAAAATGCAACTGCAACAGTGTTCTCACACCAGTACATCCCATACCTCATGAACTAAAACTTGCCACCAGAGTTAGCAAGCTGGTGACCTATATAAATGAAGTTTCACTGGTGCTGGGGAGAAAATCTTGAATGCACATGTTTATGAGAGAATGAGGCTTTAAGGAGTAAAGAAAGTGAGAAGACAAAATGCTTCTCTGAAATTTTACCATGCAGGGATTGAAAAAATAAGGAAGAAACTGAAGAATAGAGACCAAAAGATGATGTAATAGTTCTTATCCATTGGAAAACTACACCATGATCTTAACTACTTATCTTAACACTGAAAGACATGGAGCACTGATAAATCTAAATTAGTTAAACTCAAAGATGTAGAGTGTGGTGGTGGTTGCCTGGGGCCAGGAGGAAGAAATGGGGAGTGGATAACTAACAGGTATGTCACAATGTTGCATTGGATTTTATTGTTGTTGTTTTGTTTTGTTTTGTTTTTTTGTCCACCATGACACATTTATGAGATACAGCAAAGTTGCAACTCAAAGTGAGGAACCTATTCCCATAGAAAATGTACTGCAATAGCTGCCTGATAGTACTTTACAAAGTGAGAATGAATGTGCACAAATAAACATAAAAATGAAGTTACGCCAGTGAACACATAATCCTTCCTTGCTTCAGTTACTTCATTTTGTCAATTGACAAGAAGCAGTATTATTTACACATGATCACACAGCAAGTGGAAGAACTCACGTGGCATCCATGGCATCTAGTAGTGTGTAAAATCCTTTCTCTTGGTCTAGGAAGATGCCCAATGGTTAAAGGCACATACTTAAAGCCTGCTAGCTGGAGGCCAGTGTTCAATCCCCCAGTCACTTACTGGGTGGCGGTTGAGGCCAGACTTAACTTACTTGTCAGGTAGAAAAAGTGACACATCTCTCATTCAGAGTGGCAAGAGATCCTGATGTTCTTTTTTTACTTTTAGTTATGTACAGAGTGTGTATACAGACATGATGGTACCATCATTAGCCTTCTCCTTGTCATCACTGTGGATTGTGGGTCTTGCATTGTGACAGTGGCCTTCAGTCATGGGGGAGAGGCAATGTCTATGTGCATAATGACCCAACTTATGGCCCTAACATGTTTTGTTTTCTTTTGAGATAGGTTCTTGCTCTAGCCAAAGTTGACTTGGAATTCACTCTGTAGTCTCAGGGTAATCTCAAACTCACAGAAATCCTCCTACTTATGCCTCCTTCATGCTGGGATTAAAAGTGTGTGTCCCACTCCAGGCTCCATTGTTTTTGGTTGCTGTTGCTGTTGTTGTTTGTTTTATTTGGTTTGGTTATTTATGTTTGTCAGTCTATGTGCTTGTCTCAGAGACAGGGTCTCATGTAGTCTAGGCTGGTCGTGAGCTTGCTATCAAACATGTCTCTGCCTCCAGAGTGCTGCGATTATAGGTGTGCACCATCATGACCAACAGCATTGTTAATAATACTGTATTAAGCATCTAAAATTCTGTGCGTGCTTACAACAATTAAAAAGGGGGCAGAGATGTTGTAATCTTCATGTTATTCTAAATCCATCCAATGGCATTAAAATGTTGCATATGCACTTAAGAATCAAATTCAAATAATCATAATAATAATGCTAAGCAAAGCATGATGACATATACCTATAATTTTTAAATTTGGAAGTGGAGACAGGAGGATCAGGAGTTCAGAGTCATCCTCAAGTACATAGTGAGTTTGAGACCAGTATGGGCTATATGAGACCCTGTCTGAAAACTACAGTAATAATGATAACAGTAATAACAACAATAATAATAACAGCTACATTTATTAAGTACTGGCTAGGTATTAGGCAATTATATATAATTTTATACATATAATCTCTCCTCTCTTCATTCAGTCTGCAAATCACATTAAGACATTAATGTAACTTTTTCTTTGTAAAGCTTAGAGAGTTTAAATAATTTGCTTAAATGATGGAGAGAGTTAAGAAGCATTATCAGAACTTAGACCCAGACTTATTTGAACACACACACACACACACACACACACACATATGTATGTATGTATGTATGTATGTATGTATGTGTGTGTGTGTGTGTATATATATTCCACATCTTTAAACCTCCAGCCCAGAAGTCTCACCTTCCAATAGCCTGAGGAGATATAATACATCTAAATGAGGTCTGGATCCCATTCACATTGCCTTTCTTGGATTTGATGGTTCATCTCCATAGCAAGAACTTTCTTTTATATTTCAAACTAGTTCAGATTTCTTAGTGAACAATCATCTTTAGACTTGAATACAGCTTTGATTGAGTTCATTTCTTCCATTATGAAAGTAATGCATGCTGAGGAAAATATGTTGATTGGATTGGAGGAGATGGGTGACATGCTCACTGTGAAAGCATGGGGACCTGAATTTGGATCCAGGTGGAAGCTTGCCATGACCATGTATGCTTTTGAGACAGAGCAGGATCCTTGAGGCTGGCTAGCCAGTCTAACCAGCTCAGTGAGTTCCAGCTTCAATGAGAGACCTTGTCTCAAAAACTAAGGTGGAAAGTGAATGAGTAAGACATTGATGGCTGCCTCTGGCCACCACATACACACATACACATGCACCTACACACACATACACACACTCACATACAGACAAAATAAAATATGTCAATTATAGGAAATTTAGAAGTTATCAACATAGAAAAGGAGAGAAAATATCACATACCATCCCATAGACACCTATAGCTTGATGTTCCTTCTAAAGTAGTCTCCTTTTTCTATATAAATTTTAGGTTTACTGTTTTGTTTTGAACACAGTTGTGATCATGTAGTAGACATTTCTACAGTAAGAGTTTTTTACTTCCCAATAAAAATAAAACTATTAAAACAGGACCCTTCTGTTTCAGAGTGCCCACCCTCCATTGAAAACATCAAGCTCAGTTTTAAAGTAGGGGGAGTACCAAGGACACTTAGCCCTTCTAGCCATGATTTTAGAAAAGAGTGTGTGCCTGACTATAAGGAGAGCCATGGCAGTGCTCCTAGCATCTTACTCCATCTTCACCATATGCTTAAACCTCTCCATCTTCACCTTTCTTAAACCTCCATGCTGCAAGTCATCTGCCTAGGCAGGTATGAATGTTAAGGTTATGTAGAACCTCCCTTCCCCCAGCATGAGACTGGTACTGATCAACATCCGCTACATGACTGCCTAAGACTACAGACTTGAATAGGACTCACTGTTAGACATTATAATGTGAGATGACCTTTCCTTCTTGTCCTTCCCACTCGTGAATCTCATATAGCACAGTTAACTTTAATTCATTTAATGTCCACACACTTGGGCAACTTCCTCATTTGGTGAGACTCTCTGGTATCATGCATGTGACCTTATTCAAAGCCTACCAAAGAAGCTTTGTTCCAAAATACAAGGCCCTAATGAAGGGGCCACAGATAAGAGGTAACTGAGCAACAAGGAGAACTATAAAGACCCAGCCTGTCCTGGAGGGCAGTCACGAATGCTGCGAGCCCTACCTCCCTTGAAATTGGTACTCTCCATCAGTATAGTTACAATGCTACCCTGGTACAAGCCCCCTTGTATATCTCCTGTTTCCTGATATAACACAACTAGCAATGTAGCTCTATTCCAGATGCTGACTAAGGCAGCAGTGGCCAGCTCCTGAAGAGGTTCCTGGGTAGCCTATTCTACATGTGAGGGAAGTTATGTTGGGCACAGTGTTAGAAGGTGATTAGAGAATCCCCTTCATCCTCCTCTATGAACACTCTGTGTCTGTCTCTTTCCCTTGAGAACTGTTTACAAGCTCCACTGCTAAGATACCTATGTCTTATGAGAAGTGGTATACTCTCACGGGAGCTGTGTGTATCTAGAAAACTGTGTCTTTCTGACTACGGTGTGGCTCACTCATGTTTCATTTAAATTTAAAACTACTTACCTATGAACTCGAGAGCAGAGCAAGAAACATAGCTCCTAGGTTTGGATAGTGCCTAAGTACCAGAAAGTACAAGGATACACTGTCTGGGAGAGGACATACTCACTAGTCCCAAGCCTAATGCTATGCAGCTGACAGCCCCCATGACTGCCATTGACTGCACAGGAAGGTGTTTGAGGAAGAAAGCAACTACTTAGGGAATGAAGGATTTCCAGTAGCATTTGTTAAAACAACTGGCCCTCAGCCTGTCCAAACATTCCCCTGCGGAAATTTCACATGAAATTACCGTATCAGAATGAGCCTCCAGGGAGCTCAGACAACCAAATGACAAGCTGTTCTGCTCCCTATTAAGGCTCAGCTGAATTTCTTACCTTATGGATCCCAAAGCATCTGAAGTTAGGCCAAGTTTCTCCAGCCCCAGGGGAAATTACCTGCTTATTATAATTTCATCAGTCCAGCAAAATAACAAATAACAAGCACGTAAACGTTATTTGCATGTAGTGAGATGAAACACTGATGCTTCTACCTGCTTGCTGTGGTCTCTACACGGCAAGAGCAATCCACATCTATTAAATGTTAACTTGGCCCACTCTTCTGCAGAGCTGGTCATTCCATCAAAAGTTAAAGTGCAGATAATAGAGCATCATCAAAGGAAAGAAACTGGGAACCAACCAAGGTGAATCTACGCCTTCCCTTACCACTGAGAAAACTTGAACCTTAACAAGAACAGTCACAGCATTAACTGAGCACACACAGTTTCTAGTCAGCTTGGGTTTTTCCCCCCAAGTGTCAACCTCGTCCATTGTCTCCAAGAAATGCCAGGGATATATGTCTGGGGGTGTGGCTGTATATGTGTGTTTCTATGCATATGAATACATATATATAAATTCAGTTTTCTCACAACCTATAAATGAAATATTGTTAGCATCTGACCTAATTTGGGGGACACAGCCCTGAATTTAGCAAAGACTAACCTCTGGAACTTTCCTGTCCAAAAGTAGGCAAACAGCTTCTAGGAGCAGAGCCTGAGGTGGGAGAGCAAGCTCTGTGTTCCCCCATCCCGGGTGTGGGCTACCTGCCTCTAGCAGTAGCCTGAGGTTAAAGGAAACCGAAGAGCGGTTTCATTTAAGTCATTAGCAAACCTGCTGCATCTGCTGTCACCACTGATGGGATGTCACTGGGGTTGTGGCTTCCTCTGCATACAGGCACTCATTGGCACTTTTATTGAACAGTCAAAAACCAATAATACATGAACAAGCAGTGCATTACATGTGCAAAGTGTAAGGAACTTTCAACTTTTGATAATCCCTAAACATTTTGTTTAAAAAAGGGTTGGGGGGGGAGGATCTAGGGGAATGACTTCCTGTACTCTGCTGATCCCAAACACACACACACACTGATCACAAATGTAATCCCACTAAGCCCTTAGCTACTGGCCTCATTGTCTTCGACGCTATGGATCAGTACTTCCTATGAATGCCTGTTTGCTCTGAGTCGAGAGTCCAACCAGCCCTCTGAGGAAAGAGGACAAAGAGCACAGCTTACGATCAGTCAGCGACTCTCAACACTGCTTGTCAATATTGGTCATCTGTGCCGCTCAGACCAAAAGTACACAAAGGCAGAGGAAACCCAGTCACATTGCTTCTAATGGGTGAGCTACACAGTTTAAGATTACCTTTAGGGCAAGTTAAAGCAAGGAATTTGGAATCACACAGCAATAATCTCACAAAAGTTATTTCTAAGGTCCATAAAAATTTTCCCATTGTTCATTCTTATATTTCGTTCTCATAGTTCAGTTCCATTGTATTTTTATAGTTCATCACCACAGTTATCCTCACCAATAAAACAGTCATTAATATGACTTGCTCAAGCTGGAGGGATTGCTTAATGGTTAAGGCCTAAGGATCCAGGTTCAATTTCCCAGAATCCATATAAGCCAAATGTACAAAGTGGTGCATGTTTCTGGAGTTCACTTACAGTGGTTAGAGGCCCTAGTATGCCCATTTTCTCTGTCTGTCTTTATACTCTCACTATCTCTCTCTCTACTTGCAAATAAAAAATAAATATAATTTTTTTAAAGATGGCTCGTTTGAGCTGGGCGTGGTAGTACACGCCTTTAATACCAGCACTCAGGAGGCAGAGGTAGGAGGATTGCCGTGAGTTCGAGGCTACCCTGAGAGTACAGAGTGAATTGCAGGTCAGCCTGAGCTAGAGCGAGACCCGACCTCAAAAAACAAAAACAAAAAAAAAATGGCTTGCTCAAGGCTACAGGGCCAATAATTAGCCTAATATGTTAAGTAATCATAATATTTATAATTTTATATCATCATATATATTATGTTATAGCAACATTTTATTATTTTATGTAATACATAAGAGTAATAGTAATAATTAACAAACATATAACTTGTACTTTTGTATATATTATATAGTATTTGGGAGGTTGATATAGGGTGTCGCTATGTAGCCCATGCTGAACTTAAATTCATGATCCTCCTGCCTCAGCCTAACAAATGTTGGGATTCAGTTATGAACATCTCACATGGGTTTGATGTATTATTATATTGTGGCAAAATTATATAGTAGCATATAATAAAAGTAATAATAAGTGATATGTAACTTGTACTTTGATTTTCAATATTTACTTTTACTTATACAAAGTCTATTTTTCCATAAAATTCTGTGTATTGACTATTTCATCCAAATGTGCTGTAGTAAGTCTGTTATGTGTTAACAAGGAAATTCAGAGAAAAAAAACATGCCATGTCATAGATAATACAACTTCAGATTCCATAAGATATTCAATTGAAATTGCAACTCAGTGTCAAAGTCTTAAGGTAATATCTAGGGAACTTTACTCTCAATTTCAATCTTAGGCTAAATATATTTCCTGGGTCCAGTGAGCATATTTTGAAACTATAATCTAGAATATGTGGGCTTACATATGAGCTGAAAACTGGATCAAATATTTGAAATGACTATTTTGGAAATTTTTCATTTGTATGGTTAGTGTATGTGTGTTTACTATGTGCATATTACGTGAGTTTGCTGCATGAATATACATAGAATGTAGAATAATTTTGACTTATTTTGTTTGATACCCAGTTTAGAAACATAAAATTTAATCTAGTAATTTTAAAATTTGTGACTTTTGCCCAATAAAAATTCAGACTCACAGTGAGAAGAGGAACACCCATATTCTTTCACCACCCCACATAAATGCACGACCAGTGATGAGAAGGAATGTCCCCCCCCGTCTGATCTCATTCTTGGGGATGAAACATTCCAGAAAAGGGTGAGACAGTTCAGACACGTCTCCTTTCCAAGTCTACAATGTGAAAGCCTAGAATCAGTAACTTTGAGAAGGTCTGTGTACTTTATTACAGCACTATTCACAAGTGCCAAGATATGAAATCAATGCAAGGTCCCATTAAGAGATGAATATGATACATATCCATAGTAGAATATCGTTCAGCCATAAAAAAGAATGCCATCATGTACTTTGCAACATGAATGGAACTGAAAGGCATTAAGTGAAATAAGTCAAGCGCAGGAAAACAAATGCCACGTGTCTCACATGCGAGAGCCAAGACATTGACCTCATAGAAGTAGAGAGCAGAATACTGAGCTAGGGAAGGTACCACAGAGGGAGGGGCAAGAGACAGAGAAAGGATGGCACCAAGGTGCAGGTGGACAGGAGTAACAGTTTCTAACATTCTAGAATACAGTGGAAAATATATGGCTGACAAAACTTAATTGTATATTTCAAAAGAGCTCTTGGAATTGTGAACGTTCTCAGCACCAAAAACCTTGGTAAATGTCTGAGGTGGTGGACATACCAGTCCGCTGATCTGATCATCAGATGCTGCATCATATGCCATAAATATACACAGTTATGATGTAACTATTGAAGTTATTCTTAGATTTTTATAAAGGGGAATGAGTTTTAAAAGCATATATGGGGTGACTGTTTCAGGAAACTGCAAAAATATGTGTCCCTTTAAGTGTGTGTCAGTTCTTTCTGCCCTGGCCACACTGGCCTGAGAAGGCCCGTGACTGCTGAGTATGTTTGGTGAAGCAGTACTTAAAAGCAATTGAAGCTTTCAGCTGATTGAGCCTGAGACAGCAGCCAATCTGCTCAAAATTACAAGCTGGGCTCCCTGAAATGAAACTTGTCATGCCCAGCAAAGCTGTTGACTGCCTGTCACATCTGGGAATTCTTGGAGGAATTAAAGAAGTCTGACAGGGAGGCTCAGAAAAAAGAAAAAAAAAAACAAAACAACCTGGAAAAAAATGTTCTGAGCCTTCCTTTCCTTGGAAACATCAAGAATTCTGGTGGCCATGACTTACTTGTTAGTCCCTAGTAGCATGTGTATGTTCTAGGTGGCTTTTAAGAACGAATATGAAGTACTTGTGGCAGTGGGATTTTGAGCAGATTCTTACTATGCAGCCCAAGTTGGCCTTGGTTGGACATAATCCTCCTGCTCTCAGCCTCTAAATGCTGTGCACCACCACACCTGGTGGCATTTATTAATATAATATTGTAAATAGTTGTAGAACTTTTCATATAGTTCTCCTTTTGGAAAATTTCTTCCAGCTGTCCATTTTCTACCTCACTTCTGTCAAGCCTGGTGTTCATGGGGTTGTAACCACTACCCAGGGCTGAGCTTGGCTTTAGCACCTCTTTCAGACTGATCTCATAATTGTGAAGAATAAGTAATGACATCAGCTTGATTCTAATAGGCGCTACTACCTAAAAAAAAAACTAGGGTTTTTTATTTCTAAATAGTAAACAAACTAAAATTTGATTCCTTTTCTAGGAACTGGAATTGTCCACTTCACCAGATAGAAAACCACCAATTTTCATTTAGAATTTCAGGACCCGGAATTGTATAATTTCTCCCACTGATAAATTTAGGCACATTTAGGTGCTAATATACTCTATTGTTTCTTATTTTAAGCAATCATGGTCCAAAAAAGCTATTAGACACATTTTACACATTATATTGTAGATGATATAATTGTTCTAAAAGTGAAGTATTTGAGATAATGAACTTTGACTAAGCTTCACCTCACTTTAGCTCCTATTGTGTAGAAATGAGTCACAGGGGCTGGAGAGATGGCTTAGCGGTTAAGCGCTTGCCTGTGAAGCCTAAGGACCCCGGTTCGAGGCTCGGTTCCCCAGGTCCCACATTAGCCAGATGCACAAGGGGACGCAAGCATCTGGAGTTCGTTTGCAGTGGCTGAAGGCCCTGGCGCGCCCGTTCTCAATCTCTCTCTCTCTGTCTCTTTCTCTCTCTTTGTCACTCTCAAATAAATAAATAAAAAATGAACAAAAATATTTAAAAAAAGAAATGAGTCACAGTATCATTAAAGTTTAGTTTAAAAATTGATTAAATTATCTGCCCATTTCTACTCAGCGACACAAAATGTGAGATAGCAGGTATAAGTAATAACAAGAGAGGCATAAAATGTGTGTATACATATACACATATATGCACATATATACTTTATACTATAATGCATACATCCTATGTGGTATACATTATCATCTAATAATGCATCTGCATATTTTTTATTTATGTAGAATTTGCAATGTATCTACATTACCTTTAGGATCATATAGGTGAGAGAGAAAGGAGGGAATCTCAGTCTGGTACTCTAAAGACTCCTAATGAATATTTTTGCAAGAAGGGAAGGAAGAGATGAGAAAAGAATAAAATACTGGAAACAAAACCAGAGGAAATGCCGGGTTTGTATGAGGCAGGGACTCAGCATGTACATCTTTCTTGAATGTTCTCATGCACAAATCCACACATGACATTCAATATGAGGAGTGTTTTACTGTGATGGAGGAATAAGGAGGAGCTTCAAATGGTAAAGAAACATCTCTCTCTAATGTCCCAAAATGGATACCAATAGGACAGGCTCAAAGACAGGCACTGAGCAGGAAATAAGCACATTCTTTGTGTAACTCTCTAATACTAAGTGTAGTTGATCTGTAATCACTAACTAAAAATCACTTCGCACCATTTTATCATGATGATTTTTTGTAACAGAATTTTCTTTAGCAACTTGCTCTACTCCATGCTAGAACTCCTTTAGACATGCAAGGAACTCTCCATTTAAGAAGTAAAGTTGGGCTGGAAAGATGGCTTAGCCGTTAAGGCACTTGCCTGAGAAGCCTAAAGGATTTATGTTCAATTCTCTAGGTCTCACATAAGCCAGACACACAAAGTGAAGCAAGCACACAAGGTCTCACATGCGCACAAGGGGGCACACATGTCTGGTGTTTGATTGCAGTAGCTGGAGGCCCTGGCATGCCAATTCTCTCTCTCTCTCTTTCTCTCTCTCTCGCTCTCTCTCTCTCACACTCTCTCTCGCTCTCTCTCGCTCACTCTTCTGTTCATCCCTAGAATCCAGAAACCCATAAAACATCCAACAGAATGACAGTGTATGCCTGCAACCAGGGGAACTGTTGCTACTATAGACTTTAATACCACCCTTTTAAGTCTGTTATACCCACTGGAAAAATAGGATCCCTCTCCTCTCCCTGGAGTTGTTGGAAAGAGGGAATGAGACTAGAGGCACAGTGCTCTGAGGAGTGCTGGCACATGCTAGTGATGACCTTTTTCATTTTAAGAAAGGAGAGAGTTTATTTTCAGCTCATAGTTCCAAAGAATAGAGTCTGTCATGGTGAAGAAAACATGGAAGAAGCAGGAAACCATTGCACATAGTCACATCTGCAGAGAGGAAATGTCATTGATTAGGTAAATGATCTCAGGCAACTAATTTCACCTCCAGTCCTAAGTGCTGATGTGAAGATTAACAAAACATATATAGTGCTTTGGCACAAGGCTTACTTGCATAGTGAATTGTGCCTAAATGTTGGGGCATTAATGATTCTTTACATCCTTGACAAGTTACCTGTCCTTTAATCTAAGCCTAGTCCAGTGAATACTTGCTTGTGATGTTTTAGTGCTCATTTTTTTCTCTCATTTCCATTTAAATTTTCTTCTAACTTATCTCCACAAAAAAATCTCACCCTTGAATTTTAATAGAGTCCACAAAGTCCAGATCAAATATTGGCCTTCTCCAAAAGATCCTCTTATGTGACACCTTTGTCTCCAGAGACCTTTCTATTTTTCTCTGTGTAGAATTCTCCCACTTTTTATTGCAGCTTCCTGGTCTTCATTATTTACTTACATGCCATCTAATAGTATGTCCAGGAATGGACGGCTGTGTCATACATATGCTACAAGAGTATAAGAAAGCTGAAAAGTTCCTTTCCCCTTAGAAACATCATTGCCATTATGACCTCACAGAGCAAAGGGTCCCCATGTGTTTTCACTGAGGCTTGTATAAAAACCCACTGATAATGTGCCACTTGTTTAAAGTGTAACATATATGCTTATATCACATTTGATGATAATTGACTATGCTACCTATTTATGTATTTCCTGTGTGGTAGTTATTAACCTTTTAGAATGTACTCATCACTTACATTTTTTTAAAGTTTACGGTAAAGTAACATACTATGTTATGCTGGCCGCAGACTCCTATCTCTTAAGTTCTGTGTCCTTTGATTATGTCCAAAGGACATGTCAAACCAGGCCTAACAGCCCAGCCTCGTAATCCTAGATACTCTTGAGGCTAAGGCAGGAAGGTCACAAGTTCAAAGCCTTGGATCAAGTTGGGCAAACTTGTATCAAAATAAAAGGTAAAAAGAGGTAGCTGGGGGATGGCTTAGCTTGCTTGCAATGTCTCCTGGCCTGGTCTCTATTCTCCAACTACCCATGTAAAGCCAGACACAAAAAAGTAGTGCAAGCATCTGGCATTCTGTTTGCAGCAGCAAGAGACTCTAGTGCACACACACACACACACACACACACACACACACCCCTAAATAATTAGAAATAAAAAGCAGGCTGAGGATATCGTATAGTGGCAGAGTACTTGCCCAACATAATATGTGATACTCTGGGTTCAACAAGCTCATTCTCACTTAAAAAAAATAAATCCAACCTTAAAAAACAACAACAGGGCACTGAGGAAATGGCTTAGTGGTTACGTCATTTGCCTGTGAAGCCTAAGGACTCAGGTTCAATTCCCCAGGACCCACGTAAGCCAGATGCATAAGAGGGCACATGTGTCTGGAGTTTGTATGCAGTGGTTAGAGGCCCTGGAATGCCCATTCTCTCTTTCTATCTTTCTCTTTCCCATAAATAAATAAATAAAATATTTTTTAAAAAGAAAAAAAAAAAGCTGTGCAAAGGTAAAAGGTAGAAGAGGTCGTGTGTCCACCACTGAAGGTAATAGTCTGGCATGAGAAAGAAGGAAGAACAGGGCAAAAGGGGAGGGAAGGCAGAGAATACAGCCAAACTATACAATATACTTGAAAGAAATTGTCTTTATTAAATCCACCAGTATGCATAGTGAATATATGTCAATAAAAATGTTTTAACATAGGGCTGGAGAGATGGTTTAGTGGTTAAGGTGCTTGGCTGCAAAGCCTAAGGGCTCATGTTTGACTCTTTATGTCCTGTATTAGTCAGAGTTCTCTAGAGGAACAGAATTGCTAGAATGAAGTATTTTAAAAAGGGAACTTATTGGATTAGCTTACAGTAGTCCAATAGCAGTTGCAGGCCCGAGAATCACCGAACCTGGTAGCTGCTCAGTCCATGCATGTGGCCAGATGCCTCAGCAGTCCCGACCCGGCACTGCAGATGGTGCCAGAAAGCCTGGAGGCTTCCTGAGGAGCTGCTGGGTTTCGATCCACGTGGGTCTTCAGTTGATGCTGGTCTTTAGTCCACACTGGTCTTCAATCCATGCTAGAAGGTAGGGAGCAGCTCCGGCAGCCAAGTGGAAGAAAGGAAGGAAAAGGGAACTCTTCTACCCAGAGCTTCCTTATATCAAGTCCCCCTCTGAGTGGGGCTGCCCACTCTGGGGGAAGGGCTCACCCTGGGGGAAAGACCTCCTCCTTTAGTTGATCCTTCCTAGAAGCAGCCTGTGGATTACTAACAGAGCAAGTTGACAACACCTTAACTATCACAAGTCCACCCCTTGTCAACTTGGCATCAAATCATGTCTCCTTACATCATACTTAATTTCCAAATGAAAACAGTAACAAGCTCATAATTCCGCCTAACATGGCATAACTATCCCACATACAACCGGAACCGCAAAATCTTCCCCCCAACACAAGCTTAGTCTCTAATATAAATTCAACAGTTAGCTAATGATATAATCTTAATATTGGTGTAGATACAAACACTCTGTTATCAAGGCAGGACAGAAACATTGCAATCACAGTCCTCGTTTCTGTAACTGATCACGTGGCCTTAGCTGATATTTGTAACTGCCTTCTTCTACTACCCATTCTGTATTTCCTCCACCTTCAGCAAGCACCTCAGCAGGTCTTGGTTCTTTGTTGCTATAATTCAAAGTGGCTTTATGTCCCCTTGTTCTGGAACTTTTCTGCTTATACAGATCAAGAAGACATTTAGTAGGCTTCTTATCTATTTGACTTCTGGGAACACCATGATTAATCAGCCAATGCCAAAGGTCCATACGAGTCATACCTTTATGTGCATAATTTTGCCTACGCTATTATGAAAAATACGTTCACCCTGCCTTTGGCGATTCAGCGCTGCCACTGGCCCTTGTTACCCCGAGATCCAGTTATGCCCATTGCATCTAAATCACCTAATGCAGCAACTGCAGCTCCCACTGTGAGGTCTTCTTTACATAAAAGACCAATGGTAGGGGACTTTAAGTATGCTGGCGCTCCCCTCACAAATCTGTTTCTTATGGTCTTAGTGAAGGGCACATCTTCTGGTCGCTCCCATTGTGGGGGCAAAGATGAGTTTACATGGCAAATCCATTCCAGCATTCCAAGTTCTCTGAGTTTTTTAATCCCTTCATCGACATTAAGCCAAGGGATATCAGGCAGCTCAAGCTCATTCACAGTAGGCCATCTTTGGAGCCATAGTTCAGTCAACCAATCAAATAAACTCTTGGCACCCCTTCCAACTGCATGAGCTGCACTGTTAAATCTAAAATCTCTGCTCAATGGGCCCATTTCAGTAAATTCAGCCTAATCCAATCTTATGTTCCTTCCTCCATCATCCCACACCCTTAAAATCCATTCCCACACATATTCCCTGTGCTTCTGCTTATACAAGTTAGAAAACTCCTGAAGTTCTTTAGGAGTGAACCTCACCTCCTCCTGTGTCACACTTTCTATCTCACCTTTAGGAGCCTGCCTAGCCTTTCGTCTGGTTATAGGCCTAGAGGCAAAGATGGGTGGGAACTGACAAGCACCAGTACTTCCTACTGATTCCTCAGACAAAGAGGGATGAATTCCCTCAGGCAAGGGTGGGGAGGATAATACTTCAGGGTGTGGGAGTGGGGATAAGCGGAACTGGTGCTAAGGGAGGGCAGGTCATATTTTCATCCAAAACATCTGCTTCAGAATCTAACACTTCAATGTCCCCAGGTTCTTCAGGGTCTTCCCACACATCACCATCACAAGTCACAGGATCCCACTCTTTTCCAATCAGTGGGGCCTCACTTTAACTTCTGATAGTTGGTGAGGCTGGGATTTAAGTTTACGTTGCAAGTTAGCCAACCTCACAATGAGAGCTTGGGTTTGGTTTTCTGCAATTTGAGCCCTGTTCTGGCTAGAGAGGAGATTCTCCTCCAGGGCACCTTTAGAAACCTTGAGATCATGTATGTGGGTCTTAAAGCTTGGAATTTTCCTTTTTGAGCTTCTGCTGTTCCCTCAGTAGTTTGTCCACAGATGCTAAAAGCAACCAACCAGCCTCATCATTGGTCTTACTTTTCCACAAATATTCAAATGTTTTAAATACAGAGTCACTAAATTCCTTGCTCTTCATAAGACATGAGTCAGGGTCACCAAATACATCTATCTCATGGAGTTCTTTAAATAGTGCACACCATGGATTATTAGTGTTGCAGTCTGGTTCACATTGCTGGTAGAAATCACCCAACCAAGAGCAGCTTCTGGGAAAAAGAGATTTATTTTAGCTTACAGGCTCGAGGGGAAGCTCCACAATGGCAGGGGAAAATGATGGCATGAGCAGAGGGTGGACATCACCCCCTGGCCAACATAAGGTGGACCACAGCAACAGGAGGGTGTGCCAAACACTGGCATGGGGAAACTGGCTATAAAGCCCATAAGCCCGCCCCCAACAACTCCCTCCAGAAGGCATTAATTCCCAAATATCCATCAGCTGGGAACCTAGCATTCAGAACACCTAAGTTTATGGGGGACACCTGAATCAAACCACCACATGTCCCATGTAAACCAGACACAAAAGGTGACACAAGAGCATAAGGTCACATATGTGTACAAGATGGTACATGTGTCTGGACTTCAATTTCAGGGACTGGAGGCCCTGGTGTGCCAAATCTATCTTACTCTCACACTCTCTTCCTCTCTCTCTCTCATAAAAAATAAACATTAAAAAATAGTTTAATGTACATAGATTGTTCATCACTTAATCATTCTCATTGTGAGAACAAAACAAAATGGCCTATACAATTTTGTCCTTTCCCTTAAAATATTCAATCCCTGGTTTCTTTGTAACCATTGAAAGTCTTTGAGGCAAAGAGTGCTGTACCTGGGGATGGTGATGTATGTTTTGATTGGCTGGAAGTGGTCAGATTCCGGAGCCAGTGTAAATGATGGCACTACCAGGAGGGTCTGCTAAAGAACCAAACTCCTTTGCTGATATTCACTGCTGAGGATGACTCTACTGACATTCTTGTGACTTCCTAACAAGCCACAGGAGAGGTTGACTTAGTATTTTCATTTGACACAGAAAGCAAAAGCAATCCTAGGAAAGATTGGAAACAGGTGCTCCTCGCAGAATAAATGTCTCAAAAATAATGCATAACCCAATACCCTGTAATCCTTTTGCAAAGATTTTTGAGTTTTGAGCAATTAGCAACCATGGCTTCTATACTGTACAACAAGAAGAAAAACTGTTCAAAGAGAGGACATGAGACTATCTATTCATACTGACACGAGAAAAAGAGTGGAATTATTGGGGCTTACAAACAATGGAGCTAGTAAACTGAATTGTTTTTTTGTTGAATTGATTCCATCTGAGCCTGAAAGAATAGAAAACTTTTCAAAATAAGTGTCATTTTAGGTTGGAATAATGTGGGCCCAAGACTAATAGTGCCTTTTACCATTTAATAATGAATGTCATGTTCCTCCATTGTCAGGTCAGCAAGTACGTACAGTTTCATGTGAAGGCTTCATTCTCCCACCAGCTTTCTCTTTAATTTGCCAAACCGGTTTAGGGGGAAATCAACAGGGCTGTTTTGTTTCCCTTTGTATTTCCATTCTTGTCACATGACAAAGGACACTGCTTGCTTCTTATTCTTCTCCAGTGGCCCTAGAAAAAATGCTGTAGAGGAAGCCAAATTGAAATAATAAAAACTGGGAAAAGGAAGAGAAAAGCAGCAGTGTCTCCAGGCTCAGCATTGTGTAAATAAACAAGGGACTTTCTCTGCCCATGGGATGCAAGCCAAGCACAAGGGACCATCCCTGCAAGCTTAAGGCAGGGGAGGGTCTGGGGGGCTGGACTTACACTTAAATGGCCTTTGTGACTTTCTCTTTATTTGTTCTCCTTTATTTGCCTTTGAGACAATAAGACCATACTCAGATATGCTCTTGGAGCTCCATTGATAAATGCTTTCAACTATATTAACTCAAGCAAAACTCAGTATGATCTTCAGTCAGACACATAGTCCATTAAGTCCTGGCACTAACCCTGCATGTCCATCACTCACAGGTGTGCTCACCTGAAAGGCAGCCTGGGAAGTTCTTTTTTACCATCCCTCAGACTAGAAATTTGTTAACAAGACTTCTTGGAACCATGTGGGAACAATCATAATAAAATGACAAGATCTGCTCTGTTTAGGATTGACCTGCAGGATTACATGTGAGTCTTGACCCATCACAGTTTGAGCTCTCTTAGTTGCTAGTAGTAAGTCTCACTTATTTTTTACTTGTGAGACTGGGGTCATTGGAAGAAACCCTGCTTGGGCTTTGCATGGGAAATAATGCAAATAACACACCCATACCATGAGCCAGATGTGGGCAATCAGAACTCTGGCTTCCCATGCTTGGACCCAGCTGTAGATGCATTCTTTATTTGAAAGGTACAGGCCCAATTGGGTTGGAAAATGGAGAACCTAGACCCCAACTATTCACTGAGCACCCACACTATGTCAAATGCTGCTGGGGATGGAGATATAGAGATGGAAACAGTGCCCTTGCCCTCCAAGAAGCCCGGCTTATCTATGCTCAAATGCATCTCATCCTTTCCTAACTTAACTCTCTGCTATTGAGGTCAGCAGCCAGGAAGTGTGTCTGTAATGGTGAATAGGGGTTGGCATTTGTGAAACTGACTGAAGTCATGGTGGTGATGTTACTTGCTTAATCTTGAGAATACCATAACTACACAATAAGCGACCATGATGTTGACATCTTTGTGTTAGACTAGGGGTATCACCACATCGTTCTGGAGAGGCACAGAGGAAGGAAACAAGATTGGCTTTACAGGGGTGATACTTGATCTCTATCCAAAGGACAGGGAACAGAAAGCAAGTAGAGCTTCAGGATCTGGCAGGCCAGCAGGGAGAAGAGACTGGCCCATCCACCCTGGTGGAAGAGACACTTGGGAGCTTGCAAGGACAGAAAACAAATGGGAATTACAGTCACCACTCACTTGACATTATAAGTTGACTTAAAAAGTATACAATGGCACTGAGATAAAGTTACTCCACTTGACTCATGTAGGAAAAACTGTAGATCAGAGAGATATAGCAGGTGACCTAAGGGTTGGTATCTAGCAGCTGGCGGTTTATCCAGTTCCAAAATCCATATTCTGCCTGTCCTCTTCAATCTAAGCATAGAATGTACCTGGCTGTCAGAAAAGAGCAAGGGCTAGTCCAAGGACAGAACATACCTGCCAATATTCAGAATAGGGGGCTGTGGTGGTTTGATTCAGGTGTCTCCCATAAACGTATGTGTTCTGAATGCTAGTCTCCACAGCTGATAGCAAATGGAAATTAAGGCCTCTGGGAGGCAGAGTATTATTGAGGGTATTATAGCCAGTTGCCCTATGCCAGTATTTGGCACACTCTCCTGTTTCTATTGTCCACCTGATGTTGGCCAGAGGGTGATGTCCACCCTCTGCTCAAGCTATCATTTTCCCTGCAATCATGGAGCTTCTTCCCCTTGAGCCTGTAAGCCAAAATAAACCAATTTTCCCACAAGCTGCTCTTGGTTGGGTGATTTCTGCCAGCAATGTAAACCTGGCTGCAACAGTAAAGTTGGTACTGAGGAGTAGGGTTGCTTCTGTACACCTGACTGTGTGGCTTTGGCCTTTGGGAACTGATTTTCAAGAGGAATGTGGAAGGATTTGAAACCTTGGCCTAAGAGATGCCTTGCAATGCTATCAGTAGAGTTTGATGAACTATTCTGGTCAGAATTGAAAGACCTAAACGCAGTAAGAACTATGAACTGTGAGGTTTGGCTTATGAGGGTGAGAAAGAGCTTTGTCTGAACTGGGCTAGAAGCAGTTTGTGTGAGAGGCTTGCTGTTATGCCCCTGTCCTGAGAAGTTGTGCAGGGTTGCACTGCATAAAAATGAACTCGTGTGAGCAGAGGGATATGGAACAGAAAAAAATAAAATCTTTGGGATAAAACTTCTTCCTGTTCAGCCACAATTAAGAGATTACAGCCATTGAGAATGGGCCAGCTGACCTGTTTGGGGACAACAGAAAGAATGTAGACTCTTTTGAAAGGGTCTGAATGCTGAAGGAGTGTCCTGTTCTTCAAAATCTACTTTATCCCCCCTTGGATTAATAAATTGACACCCCACCTTGCATTGTGGAGTATAAGAAATGCAGGAAAGAGAGGGTCATTGAATTTGCAACATGGTCTTGTGTTTTGGAAATTTCCCTGGGCAGTGTGAAGCAGGTTTGCTGAATGTCTGCATGGAGACCCAGTGGAGTCATAAGGATGGACAACGGGTTGCAGTGGAAACCCAGTAGAGATGCTAGGGTCACAAAATGTCTGCTAATGAGAGCTGCTGACCCAGATGATGTTTTCCAGGACTGTGAGTAGCCTAGCTGGAAAGACAGAATTGAATTACAGAGACTTGTAGCTGGTTAAAATTATTGGACTTGGAGACTTGCCAATGGCTACAGTTGTTAGACTTGGAGCTATAGAGTCTGGTGTTTTCCCTATTTAAGTCATATATTGCTTGAGTATTTTTTGTTATGCCCAATGCCATCTTTTGCAGTGTGTTAATATTTATTTTGTACCATTAAAGGTTTTGGGGGAATTTTTTTGGTATTATGGCTCAGTTAAAAGACCTTGGGTTATGGGGATGTTTGAATACCATTAGGATTGATAAAAAAATATATATATAGGGATGGAGAGATGGCTTAGTGGTTAAGCACTTACCTGTGAAGCCTAAGGACCCCGGTTCGAGGCTCGGTTCCCCAGGTCCCACGTTAGCCAGATGCACAAGGGTGCACACGCGTCTGGAGTTCATTTGCAGAGGCTGGAAGCCCTGGCACGCCCATTCTCTCTCTCTCCCTCTATCTGTCTTTCTCTCTGTGTCTGTTGCTCTCAAATAAATAAATAAATAAATAAATAAAAATTAAAAAAAAAATATATATATATATATATATATATATATATATATATATGGACTTTTAAAGTTGGACTGAATGCATTACATTTTACATCATGGATGGTTATCAGTTTATGGAGGCTAGGGCAGAATGTGGTGACTTGATTCAGGTATCCCCCATAAACTTAGGTGTTCTGAATGCTAGGTTCCCAACTGATGGAGATTTGGGAATTTATGCCTGCTTCAGGCAGTGTATTGTTGGGGGTGGGCTTATGAGTATTATAGCCAATGTCCTTTGCCAGTGTTTGGCACACTCTGCTGTTGCTATTGTCAACCTATTGTTGGCCATGGGTGATGTCCACCCTCTGCTCATGCCATCATTTTCCTCTGCCATTGTGGAGCTTCCCCTAGAGTCTGTAAGCCAAAATAAATCCTTTTCCCTCAAAAGCTGCTCTTGGTTGGGTAATTTCTGCCAGCAATGAGAAGCTGACTGCAACGGGGGCCTTGGCC
This sequence comes from Jaculus jaculus, assembly GCF_020740685.1. NCBI lineage: Eukaryota > Metazoa > Chordata > Mammalia > Rodentia > Dipodidae > Jaculus > Jaculus jaculus. The sequence continues at coordinate 60,153,930 of NC_059102.1, read as the reverse complement.
CAGAACATTGATGGGGTAGTAGGACTGGAGAGTGATAGATGGGGACTAGTTGTCACGCCACCTAATTGCCCTCCCAATCAAAAAAGCTGAGTGCAAAATGAGATAAATATAGAAAATGGGGTCTTAGAGAGGACAAGATTATTGTGCCACCACAGCTCCACAAAAGAACATTTTCAATATTGTTTTACTCTCTTAAGTGTGTATATTGTATGTTGAGCAAATCCCTCCCTATCCTTTTCCCCATAACTTCCTTTTATTTGCCCTTCCTGTCAATCCCCTTTGAAGAGAAATATTTTTATACATTTATTTGAGAGAGAGAAAAAGAGACAAATAGAGAGAATGGGTGTGCCAGGGCCTCTAGCCATTGCAAATGAACTCCAGATGCATGCACCACCTTGTGCATCTGGCTTACATGGGTACTGGAGAGTCAAACCTGGGTCCTTTGGCTTAGCAGGCAAATGCCTTAAACTGCTAAGCCATCTCTCCAGCCCAAGAGAAATATTTTTAAACTGGTAATTTGCCCTAAACCAATGAACAGACCTATATAAGATAGCAAATGGAAAAGAGATAGAGTTTGGTACCACCCATCAAGATCAGGATCTCTTCTTCCTGAATCATTGAAGAATCAATGTCAGGCAGGAGGTTCAAGATTTGACCAAGATGCCCTGATACTGATCCTCTGCCACTCTGAGAGCACATACACACACAAAGAACATGTGGCCTCTGGAGTTCAAAGGAGCCAAAATGACCACTCAGACAAACAAATTTCTTTGCAGATGGCAAAACCAAGATTCACAGAAGTAAGAACATCAGACCAAGATCCCTTCAGTATTGGACACATGCCATATTAAACTAACTTGACCCTGTGAGCCAGAGAAAACCTAGGAATCTGAAGGCAGAAAGCCAGTCTAACATTAGTGCTTTCTTCCCAACATTTCACCAGTCCTCCCATAGCAGATTCTCTGAAGGCTTTGAAGGGTGAATGTAAGCAGCAATCCTCCATTATCCCATCATGCAAGCTTGGCTGGAGGAAGGAGTGCCCTTGCCCTCAGAGAGCCTGCATGCCTTATCTTCAAGATGTTTGTCTCTGGTTTTCCTTATCATTAGACAGAAAAGGAGAAAAATAATTGTATTATTTCCTAAACTAGTAAATAAATATAAGTCCCTTTTATTATTTATTAGATTTTTTATTTATGAAAGAAAGAGAAATAGTATAGGTATGGCCAGGGTCTCTTGCCATAGCAAGTGAACTCCAGATACATGCACCATTTTGTGCATCTGTCTTTATGTGTGAGAACTAGGCAATCAAACCTGAGCCTTCAGGTTTTGCAATCAAGTGCTTTTCACCACTGAGCCATCTCCCCAGTTCCAAAAATCTAAGTTCTTATTATACTGAGCCTCAAAGGTCTCTCTCACTGGATCAGTTTCAGGGTTGCCTGGCCAAGTGGGGTTGGCCCAGTAACAGATACAAAGAGTCAAAAAGAGGTTCACCAATGATATCTGGTGTACCAACCTGAAAATGATCAATAGTACTGTCACCAGGGGACTAGCCTAGCTTGAGAAGGGAAGCAAAACCTTTCTCTGATTAGAACACTTCATGGTGTTTTCCTGAGAGATCTCTGCCTTAGTGATAATTTCTCAGTTTTCAGACTACAGAAGTCTGTGATGTCCAGGTAAATAATGCAGAGAAGTAAAAGAAAGAAAAAAAGATGAACTAAAATCTACACTGGTCAGTAACTGTTGACAAAATTACAAAGATAATCAGCAATCTATCCCTATAAATACTCCCACTGCCACCTAACTAGTAAATATCCTGCCAAATCTTCCAAAGTTAGGTTCTTCATCACATGACATGCTCTGAGGAAGAAGTAAAGAAAAAAACACTTCACCATTCAAACTGGTTAGCACAACTGCAAGCCAGGCAAAACTAGAGGCATGTGTCATTGCAAAGATTTTCAATATGATGTTAGCAACCAAGTGCCCTGTGGTACAGAATAAGATGTCAAATCCATGCTTGGTCACATGGCCAAGAATTTTTAATACTGTCCCACATCTCTGTCAATGCTGAATGGAATGAGAAGGTGCCTCTGGTTCTTGCTGACTTTTCCTGAGGCACAGATATAAAATTTTTCATTAATTTTTATAACTTTTTAATTTCAAATTTAATGTCTTAGTGTAGTGATGATGATATAATATCTAATATTAGTTGGGGAAAATCATAACATAAATTGTGCCTTTGGAGTATAGAACCTTTCTCTCTCTTTCCTTCTCCTCCATTTATTTCTTAAGGCAACCTTATTCCCATCCACTCCAGTCCGAGGTCCTTTGGTTTGTTAACTCTAGAAACTAGAATGGCACATGGGTGTGGGGGAAACCACTGGCCACATTTCAGTTGTCCAGAAAAACAACAAAGTCCTTGCACAGCAAGCCATTTCAGACTTCTTAATATGAACAGCACACCCCTCAAATCCACATCTATTGCTATGAAAGACTCATGTCCTTATTTTCCAGGATAAGTTTAATGTGTCTGTTTGTTACCTCACAAGCACTTTCATCTGAAATATATTCTCTAATTATGCAGTGAAGTTTAGACATCACAATAAGTAGGTCAGACATTCACAAAATTTTATTTGATGCTAAGATTCTTAATTCTTTCAAACAATGTGCTCAAACATTATCTTCATTTCCTTCAGCTTCCTGCCAGATAAGTGACTAATACACAATAATACCTTACAGTCCACACTAGCCCTGAAAGAAACAGTTAAATGGTTAATCAAATCATCACCTCTACCATGAGGTCTTTTCTCCAGTGGACCTTAAATTGTCCTCCCAATTTAGGCCTCCTTTCTTGAGTTCAGAGTACTGCCTGGCTGCTTCTCAATGTCCAAGTGGAGTCTGTGGGGGTACCAGTAACTAAGATAATGTCCAGATGACACCTTGGCCAAACCTATGGTTGCACTGAAGCAGACTTCTGTGTATATCTAATCAAGTTAGACCACACAATGCTCTTTACAATCCCTTACCAGATGCCCCAACTATTTCAGTCACCTTCTCATTGCTGGCACAAATCACCCTACCAAAAGCAACTGGTGGGAGGAAAGTTGCTTATTTTTCCTTACAGTCTTATGGGGAGTTTCCCTGACAGCAAGGGAAAGGTAGCAGAGCAAAGGCTGGACATCACTTCCTTGCCAACATCAGATACACAACAGCAGCAAGAAAGTGAGCCAGTTCAGGCAAGGGGAAGGTGGCTGTAAAGCCCTGAGCCCATCCCCAACAACACACCTCTTCCATGAAGACTCTATCTTCCAAGGTACCATCAGCTGGGAACCAAGTGTTCAAGACACATGAGTTCATGGGAGACACCTAATTCAAACCATCACACCAACTATGGCTGTAACTCAAAAACAGCACAGAGATGGAATGTTTGGTTCCATTTTTTTTTTTATTTTGAATTCAAATGCCTATGAAAAGACGTTTTTCATGTCACTGTGAGAAATGCCTAAGCAAAACAACTCAGGAAGGAAGGAAGATTCCTTTTTAGCTCATGGTTTCAGCCCACCATCAACATACCTCTTGCTGGGGCCTGAGGTGAGGCAGAACATCGTGGTGATAATGTGGCAGAGGAGGCTGCTCACCGCTGGGAGGCCAGGGAGCAGAGAGGACAGTAAGGGGGCATGGAAAGACACAGCCCTCATGCCCACACATTCCCAATGACCTACTTCCTCCAACTAGGTCCCACTAACTAAAGTATCTAGCATCTAGCAAAATTGTCTGGGGACCAAGCCTAGAGCACAGCATCCTGTGGGGAAACGTCTCATATGCAAGTGAATATGGCTGGCCTGTGATTCTGTAACTACCTCCTACTCATCCCAGACTCTGACCTCCAGATATGAGCAGGTACAAGAGTCAAGTACTCGTATTATCTTCCCTCCATTCACTTCTCCTCAATACTTAAGGCCAAAGGGGTGATTCCTATTGGACTTAAGTCATAGATGTCCTTCTAGCTTGCTATGTGACCTTAAACAAGTTACTTTATAGTTAGTGGACTAGGAGATTGTTGAGACAACTGCAAGCTTAACAGTCTATTATTCTCCACAGCATAGAGACAAATCTTAGAATTATATACTAGCAAATCCCATCATTTGTTTCCTGTGTAGCTGGAAATAGGGAGGTACTATCTTTATCCCATTTTAAAAGCAGAGAGAATTGATGCATGAAAGAGTGGATACAATAGTAACTCACTGTAGATATTCAAATAACCTCCCAGCCTATTTACATAGCTGCTGCTTCTTGAAAACAATGCCCCACAAAAAAATCTCTATTATTGTTGAGCATTATTTGGGACTTTTCCTTTCCCCTTTTCTCTGCCACTCTGAAAAGTTGCAAGATCTGCCTCAAATCACACAGCTACATTTTCTGTATACTAAAATGACAAAATGGAAGTTCATTATGTCATTCAGTCTGCCACCAGGAAATCCATTGGCTTTGTGACAGTCACCCTTTCCCGGGCTCAAATCCCAAGTCAGCTGTACTCTGCCAACACTAAAATGTGCTTCTATTTTGTTGAAGGCTTAAATAGGCCTACATCAGCTTTGCTAAGCTAACTAGGAGTTCTGGACAAGGATAACTAACTAAGCCATACTGATTTCTCCATATTTATCTGATCTAAATGGTCTTTTGTTCATGTGTATGTATAGCATGTGTGGTGTGGCCTGTGATGTATGCATGTGTAGATGTGTGCTCCCCACACATACATGTGCAGAGGCCAGAGAATAGCTAGCATACTCCACTATTCACTCATCTGTCCTTTTCCTTGAGATGGAGTCATTCACTGAATGAGGAGCTGCTTGTTTCTGTCAGACTGGCTTACAAGAAAGCCCAGTGACTCTCCAGTCTCCACTCCCCACAGAACTGATGTCATAGGCATAATAGGCATGCCCAGCTGTTTACATTGGTACTGGAGAATTGAACTAGGATTGAATCAGGCTCTCATGCTTGCACAAGTGTCCTTACTCCCACAGCCATCTCCCCACCCCTTGTCTAAATGTTTGCAGCAATGATTTGTTCATTTACTATTTATGTATTCATCTTCATGTGTATTCATGCATTTGTTTTATGTACATCAAGGATGGAAATTGATGCATTTGAGAATATGTATCCCTAAGCTTGACACATAGGAAAAGATCCCCAATAAATGACACTTTTTTAACTGGGGAATAGATCTGCCTTAGTTCATCCAGGCTGCTATAACAAAATATAATACACTGGGTATTTTATACACAACTAAAAGTTATTTCCAGGTTGGGAAGATGGCTTAGCAGTTAAGGCACTTGCCTGCAGAGCCAAAAGGCCAGGATCAATTCCCTAGTACCAACGTAAAGCCAGTTGCACAATGTGGCACATGTATCAGGAGTTTGTTTGCAGTGGTGAGAAGCCCTGGCATGCCTCTCTCTCTCTCTATCTGCCTCTCTCTATCTACCTCTCTCTAAAATAAATAAATAGAATGTAAAAAAAAATAATTAATTTACTACATTCCTGGAGGCTGAGAAGTCCAAAATCAATACACTACAGATTTAATGTTGAACCCTTTCAGGGTCATAAATAGTGTTTTCTAGCTGTGTCCTCATATGTAAGAAGGAGTTACCGCTCTGAGGTCTCTCTTGTAACAGCACTAATTTATAGTAATCATTAATCAAGACCTCATCACCTTCTATAACCTTCACACTGATAATGAGGATACAATTGTCAGACTACATATGGAATTATGAAGAAGGGTTGATATATAGCACACTAAGATAAAAATAAACCTCATTAAAGTGCCACTTTCTACAAAGCAGGTCATGATTTTATAAACTCTGGCCACAAAAATCAAGTAGATTGTGCCTAGTCAAAGCATATAACACTGAGGAATGGTATGATGGCTTTTAAATAAAAATAATGATGGGAGCATATATGATCTGTATTTTTTTTTTTTTTTTTTTTTTTTGCCTTTTCGAGGTAGGGTCTCACTCTGGTCCAGGCTGACCTGGAATTAACTCTGTAGTCTCAGGGTGGCCTTGAACTCTCGGCAATCCTCCTACCTCTGCCTCCCGAGTGCTGGGATTAAAGGCGTGCGCCACCACGCCCAGCTTTATGATCTGTATTTTTTATGTTTCATTAAAAAAAATCAACCTGAATCCAAGAATTTCATTATATAAAAAGGAAGAAGCTTTATCTACACTAAGATCATTATCGTATTGTTCTATATTTTATTTTAAATTTAATATCTTTTATGTGTTGCATCCACTTGCAGTTTACATGCGTGATTTATAAGGTAGTAAATATATTCAGGTTTTTAATATGAAAGTGCAAATTGTCCCAGTACTGTTTATTGAAGTCACATACCTATAGCCCCAAGTATTAGGGAAATCAAGCCAGAGATTGTGATTTTGAGATCAGTCTAGACAGCCTAAGACTTCATCTAATATTTGAAAGAAAAGGGGCTGGAGAGATCCCTTAGCAGTTAAGGCACTTGCCTAAGGACTCATGTTCAACTCTTCAGGTCCACGTAAGCCAGATGCACTAAGTGATGCAAGCATACAAGGTCATACATGTACACAAGGGGGCACATGTGTCTGGAGTTCAACTACAGTTGCTGGAGGCCTAGTACACCCATTCATCCTTTCCCTCTCTCTCTCTCTCTCTCTCTCTCTCTCTCTCTCTCTCTCTCTCTCTCTCTCTCTCTTTCTCTCTTGCTTTCTCACATAAAAAAGGCCAGTTGTTAGGCTAGCCTCAAAAAGAACTGAAAAGATAAAAACAAAAGGAAGGGAAAGCCATCTTTATTCCCACTGATCTTCAATGTCCCCTTCAAATACTCACATGTGCATAGTAATATCTCTAAGTTATTTTCTATTTCATTTATTTTACTTATTGATTCCAGGACAACATTAGACTGTTTTGAAATTCTCTGGTTTAATATATCATTATAACGAGTAAGACAAATTCTCCCTTCTTGCTTTTTGTTTTACCTTTGTGTGTGTGTGTGTGTGTGTGTGTGTGTGTGTGTGTGTGTTCATAAAGACTTGAATACTAGTGCCAATTTGTCAAAACCCTATAAATTTTTGGGGGGGTTAATAAAATTACTACTAAGAGCTGAGGAGATGACTTAGTTAGGTAAACACACGTTCTGTGCAAGCATAAATACCTGAATTTGGATTCCCCAGCACTCATAAATGCCAGGCATAGTGATGCCTGTCTGTAATCCAAGAGGCAGAGACAACAGATCCTGAGGACAACCTGGGCTGGCTAGACAAGTCAAATCATTGGGCTCTGGGTTCAGGTGAAAGACTCTATCTCAATAAATAAGGTGGCAAGTAATAGAGGGAGACACCCAATGTTGACTCTGGCTGCCACGTGCATATGCACACAAACACATACAAATGTGCACCACACACGTTGTAAACATAAGTGCATGCATGCACACTACACATACACATGCAAAAAATAATTACAATTAGTTCCAAATTCATTCCGGGGAAGCTCTCATATTTAGTATATTGCATTTTCTCCATGAATTGATTTAGTATATTCCTTCATTTAGTAGTTATTCCTGTTTTCCAGTTTCACACATTCTCATCCATGACTAGATTCTTTGCTAAATCTTTATGAAGATAACCGAAAGATTTATTGAGAAAAATTAAGCCATACTCAACAATAAAAATTCTTATTTATTTGTGTGTGTATATGAAAGTGAGTTATAGGCACACCAGTGTCTCTTGTTGTTGTAAATGAATGCCAGATGTGGGCTGGTTCTGTGTGGGTGCTGAGGAATTGAACCCAGGCCATCAGGCTTTGCAAGCAAGCACCTTTAACCACTGACCCATCTCCACAGCCACAATAATGAAAATTCTTTGCATGACATTTATTATGCAAAATTTTACATTTAGCTGGGTGTGGTGATGCACACTTATAATCCCAGCACTCAGGAGGCAGAGGTAGGTGGATCATCGTGAGTTCGAGGCCTCCCTGAAACTATATAGTGAATTCTAGGTCAGCCTGGGCCAGAGTGCCACCCTACCTTGAAAAACAAACCAATAAAAGGGAATTTAATAGCTTATTTATGGCAGGAAACCAGTGATATTTAACCACATTCCTGCTGTCTCCTACAACCAATCAGAGCTAGGATGAGATAGCATTTCTCTGTGTTGGGCATTCACTATGGAGTCATTCTTTCTTGGGGTGTATACGCCCAGCCCTTCTTTCCTTCCCCTGTAAAACTCTCCATAATGCTGCTGGTCTGTATGCTGCTGCTTCTCTGGCTCTCCAACCTTCATACTTCCCCCTGTATCCACAACATTCTGCAGAGAGGGAAAGGAAGGAGAATAGCAAGCCCTTTTGGTGAGAAGATTCACTTCTTCCTTACAGCATAAGAGGCCCTCTGCTGTATAGAAACATGAAGGTCATAGCACTTCCTGTGTAACCATTACAGATCTCCCCAAAAACATACAGGTGGGCCTTTGGTGGCCAATAGTAAGTGCATACAAATAACATTTCTTAAAACTTTCCTTTAATGTCAGCAAATTTAAGGTTAGAAGGGGATTTCTTTAGTGTCATAAAAGTTGAGATAATTCCCAATCAATGGAAGCAGTATCAATTGTTAGTAACAATACATCCTCTAAATGAGTCTCCCATCTCCCTCTTTCTCTTTCTCCTGTCAACAGTCAAGTCTCCCACAAGTGCTAACTCTATACTGATGTCCCTTTACTCGCCTTCCTATTATTCTTCCCCACAGAATACATTTCTGCCCTAGATTACCAAAAGGAAAAATGTTATTGTATTGTCCACTTTCTATTGTTTACAACTGCATGGACTGCCTGGTTATTCTAAAGGATGTTCAAAGTCACTGAAAGGACTCAGAGGCATCACGGTGTTGAAACCCTTGGGAAACTGGTGCTGAGGAGGGAGTGTAATGATAGCTATACTGCACATGGGCACATACAGCAGGACCATTTTTTATAGGACATACTAGCTAGCTATTTTTAAGCATATTTTTTAACTCTTATATTATGACCTGCATGGTTTTGTAAATCCTACAAGTCTTTAGTTTTAAATTTTTAAGTGATAGAAGAAGGCATTTCCCTTGATCTCTGTGTGCTCATCGTGTTAACCATAATCAATGGAATTATCTAAGATGGTCTCCTTTTAGGGGCTGAAGCATCTCCCTCTGAATGAATTGCAGAGCCTTCTCCTGGAATCCTTGCCCTGTGGTTAAGAACCTACTTCATCGATATTAAAATACTTTCTGCTCAGATGTGGTCTCATTGATTTAATTTCGCCTGGGAGGTAAAAAGATGGCTAACTATCATTTTGTCTCAAATTGCAGATTACAGTGTTTCGGATGGGATCAGAAGGGCACCAGGACATTGACTTAGCTATCCTGACAGCATTACTCAAAGGTAAGAGTTTCTGCAAAGATAATTTAAATGGATTAACACAGCAATCGCATATTACCTAATACTGAGTATCATCCTGGATAAAACCATGATACATCCAATTATTGACAATGTAAGGACCTCCTGTAAGTCACTGTTACCACTGTTGAATCCTTCTAAAGCCGGCCTATTGCATGTGCCTCCATTTTATGTTTTAAATATACTATAGTTCATGCTCATTGAATAATAAAAAATTTCAAAAATATTTATATAACATAAAATTCCCTGTGTTATCTGAGGTCATTTAATAATTACCACTTCATTTTCAAAGCAATTTATTTTGGCATTAATGTGTATGTGAGTGTGGGTGGGTGTGTACAGACACATTAGAAATAAAAATCTAAGGTCATTGAGAGGAAATAACCAAAATACTAGGCTAGTATACTTATTGTAACTGGCATTAAACTTAACTCTATACTCCTTGATGTCAAAATAACCACAGAAATATGAGAATTGTGAGATTTTAATTTACAATGTGGTTATTTGTCCTATCCTCTAGCCCCAGGGTCTCAAAGGTAGCTCACTACCTGCCCACATCCTTGGAGCCATATACAAGAAAATAGCAGTTTCATCCACATTCTGTAAATCAAATTTTGTTCATAATGTGCCTTAAGAAGTATATTACATTTGGTTAATTATCTTCAGTGATAAGAGAAAGCTGACCCTGTTTAGTTCTAATAATCAACCAGAAGTAAAATATAAAACAAGGGCTAGAGAGATGGTTCCGTACTTAAGGTACTTGCCTGCAAAGCTTGGCAACCAGGATTTGATACCCCAGTACCCACATAAAGCCAGATGCACAAAGATGCACCAGGAGTTCATTCTGGCTGGAGGCCCTGGTATGTCCATTCTCTCTGTCTCTGTCTCTCTCTGCTTGCTTACTTATAAATAAATAAATATTTTTTACAAAAATAAAAAAACCACAGACAAGCCAGTACATGTGCTCAAGGAGTTGTCCAGGAAGTGGTATAGTCCAAGCCTATAGCACTCATGTGTACAACCAAGATATTCCTGTCCTGTTGAACATAATTCATAGCAAGTGCGGAAATGATCCAATCCGCTTCTAATAAAAATGCTTTCCTTCTCTTTTTCAAAACTTTTAAGACTTTAAGTTGTGCTTTCAATTTCAGAGCAACCCTACAATTTATTTAGCACATTCTAGAATACTTATTTTCATTTTGGGGATTACACAAAACTCAATACATTTTATATCATAATCAAGTAGTTACACATATTACACTTAGAAATTTGAAGTTAAAGAGTTTAAAATAAACCGGGCATTGTGGCATACATCTTTAATCCCAGCACTTAGGAGGCAGAGGTAGGAGGATCTCCATGAGTACAAGGCCGCCCCAAGGCTACATAGTAAATTCCAGGTCAGCCTGGGCCAGAGTGAAACCCTACCTCAAAAAGCAAAAAGAGCTGGTCATGGTGGCACACACCTTTAATCCCAGCACTTGGGAGGCAGAAGTAGGAGGATCACCATGAGTTCAAGGCCACCCTGAGACTACATAATTAATTCTAGGTCAGCCTAGGCCAGAGTGAGAACCTACCTTGAAAAACAAAAACAAACAACAAAAAAACAATTAAAAATAATACTTACATGAACAATATGGAGTGATTTTGAATATTCTCTCTTTTCATCTATCCAAGTCTCTTAAATGCTGACTGTATCCTACTAAAAAATCACTCACTAGTAGGTCATAATCTGTAGTTTATAGTACAGTGTCATAGAAGATTAAATCAGGATTTCTCTAAGAAATTAGCATTTCTATCACTTATAATGAACATTATTTATGCATCAGTTGATGCCAATGAAAATTTATGCCATTAAAAGATTAAAGTATGTCAAGTGTATTTTGCAAAGGCTTCTAAATGCCTTCAGATATTGACCCAGTTGATTTGTGAAGGCCATCAAGAAAGTTTTTGCTGACTTCTTTGAAGGTTAAATACATACACACACACACACACACACACACACACACACACATATATATATATATATATAATGTATTTTTCTAATATGTGAGATATGTGAAGGATTAACACTTAATTTTTATAATTATATTTAATTTTCAACTATGTACTACATATTATTTATTTTTAAAGCCTAACTTTTATTCTAAGAAATTTCTGAGAAAACAAGGAGAAGAGAATCATGAAACTTACCTACAGAGCCATACATCCAACAAAAGAGAAAAGGACATATGGGGAAAAGGTGGTATACGGAAACACATCTTTGCTTTCCTTGTTTCTATCTTATGGCTTTACTTTTCTTGAATCTGCATTTATATTAGAAAATTTATATTAAAGAATACTGTTCATATGACACACATTTATACAATACCTCCATAAGCAAGAAAGTGAACAGTAAGGGTTACTTTTTCCTGATGCCTCAGATAAAGTAAACCTTTTCCATGTTAAAGTAGTAAAGAGAGAATGAAGAAGGCAACAGGCTTGCTATTCCAGAGATGCAAGAGCTCCAGAGTGACTTCCAACAGTAACTCAACGTGCTTTTTAGAGTCCTGAGGATGGAGGTCTGAGACAGACTGTGCTCCTGTGCAACTTCCACATGAGCCCTCCCCTCCCCGCCACAACACACACACGGTGGGGGGGGGAGCATAATACAGCATGTCCAGCAACTTTTCTGGTTAAAAAAAAGTAATTGTTAGCATAACTGTATCCCAAGTAGGGCATATTTATGTTAAAAACTTGTTCATTATTTACCTGAGATCCAACCTTAACTGTGAACCCTGTGTTTTTATTTGCTAAATCAGTACACTAGTCAGATGAGGTATGACCCTACTAATGCATCTGGATTTCAGGCACCCTGAGAGGTTCTGCAGAAAGGGGAACTCGGAAATTGAGGCTGCTATCCCCATCCCTCAGTCCTGTTCCTCCTCTTAGCTGCCCTACATCATTTCAGAGATAATTATCTAGTTTTTATCACTTTATTGATTTACTGCTACATGTAAAGTGTTTGCTGGAACAGGAAAAGTCCAATAGGTTAAAAGCTAAGAAAAATCTTTTAAAAAGTATAAACTATTAAGAGAAAGATTAAAAAAATGCCTTACCATTGTGATAGGGATCTAAGCAAGAGACAATGTGAGTAAAATTTTCTGTAATTCTTTCATGTTTAAAAAAGTCAGAAAATGAGACTGCAATTTATGGAATTAATTATAAAGGTCAAGTACATATATAGTTAAGGACCATGACAGGCATAAGACGTATCTATCTAAATTTTCTATGTAAGTCTGAGTATAAATAATATCTGGTTACCACAGAAACAACTAGAAATACCACTGGAGGATCTAAGCAAGAGCTACATGATTGTTGAACTCAAGGAAATAACTTTTATTAAATCAAATTCTTCCATGGGCTTGAACATCATTTCAGAGATAACTATCTAGTTTTTATTATTTTATTTTGCATTTCTCTTCCTCAGACATAATTAATAGTAACCGTAATTAATTAGCTAATTAATTACTTATAGATACATAGAAAACATCTTCTAAGATATGCATTTGCTCGTTTGTTGCTCAAATGTAAAGAGAAAGTTGTCAATACAAATGAAAATGGAAAAAGGGCATCCCGTATGTTCTGTATAACTTTAAAAAACTCAAAATACTGTACTGTCCATTGAATTAGAAAACACAAAGCAGAAGCTGGAAAGATGGTTTAGCAGTTAAGGCACTGCCTGTGAAGCCTAAGGACCCAGGTTCAATTCCCCATTATCCATGTAAACTAGATACATAAGGTAACACATGCATCTGGAATTCGTTTACAATGGCTAGAGTGCCTGGCATGCCCATTCTCATTCATTTCTCTCCCCCTCCCCTCCCCACCCCCCCCCCCTCTCTCCCCCAGCCTCTTTCTTTCTCAAATAAATAAAATATTTTTACAAATAAAAGAAGGAAACATGAAGCAATGAAAATCGCTGCATTATCACTCATGTCCCTTTAAAATTATGTCTTTAGGGAAAAAAAAACCTAAGCTTCAAATACTGATGTATAACATTTTAAGAGATCATAATATGTGGAGGCCAGGAAGATAGCTTAGCTGTTAAAGTTGTTTGCTTGCAAAGCCTGCTGACCTGAGTTCAATTTCCCTAGCACAGACATACAGCCCCAAGGTGGTGTATGTGACTGTGATCTCAAATGTGTCTATGACAATGGGAGGTGGAGTGAAGTTCCAGGGACAACCATACTGGCATTCATTTTCAGTGGCAAGAGGCCATGTCTCAAAGATGGTGGAAGAAGAGCAGATACCTCATGGTTATCCTCTGACCTCCACATCTGCACTGAAGCATATGTGTGTCCATCCACACACATATATACACACACCACATGCATACACACACACACATAAATAAATACATAAATAAATAAATAAATAAATTTTTAAACATCAAAATATATTTTAATATTTGCAAACTGCTTTAGGATACATGTCTCCCAACTCCATTAAGGAGAAATACAGTATTATTATCACAAAGTATCATTGACATCAATAGATAATCTCAACTTAAATCCTATTTCTTACTGACTGGGACCAATAACTAAATTATGGAACCTCTGTGTACCTCAGTTCCCTTCCCTATGAAAAAGGAAATCAATGGTTCATTTCTTATGTGGAATGACATAAAGAAAAACTTGAGGGCTGAAGAGATGGCTTAGTGGTTAAGGCAGTTGCCTGCAAAGCCTAAGAACCAAGGTTTGATTCTCCAGAGCCCAAGTAAGCCAGAAGTGCAGGGAGGTACATTTATCTGGAGTTTGTTAGCAATAGCTAGATATCCTGGTATACCCATTCTCTCTCCAGCTCTCTCTCTGTCTCTCCCTCTCCCTCTCTCTCTCTCTCTCTCTCTCTCTCTCATAAATAAATAAATAAATAATGTTAACAAAAAGGAGAAACCTGAAATCACTACTCTGTTTGCCTTCTTCATAGTAAGCAACATATGATCATTTCCTATTGTTCATAAAACAGGTTCTTAAGTTCCCAGGAAACTGGGACATTTCCTAGGTTCAAAATATACAAGAATCCATAAAATGCTAAATTTGAAAGGCTCCATAAATTTGAAAACAATACTCTAAGAAACCAAACAGAAAATATTCAGCCTTCATGTGACAGTCCAGAACAGAGCACCAATAAGGGATGCACCTAGAAGATGGTTGAACAGATGCTAAGATCCTTTGAAACAAACTTGATTACAGTTTATTTTCATGAAAAATCAAATGGATTTCAGAGCAGGGGCTGAGGTAGACAGAAATTTCAAACATTCATGTTTGTCTCCTCCAAGGGAATGCAATAAAAATCACTTATACCTCTAAATTCCTTTCATTTGTACAGTGCTTTACAATTCACAAAGCATTTTTCACAGAACTTCTATCTAATTTGAAATGGTTATCAGATATCTATCTTCAAACCTGAACTTTCTTAGGCAGGGAAGTGGGCAGTATTAATAAAGTGGGAGGTATCTTCACTCTGGCTACAGGTAAATGTTCCTTTTTGTTAGGACAAGTCCAGAGGAAAAGAATAGTTCTTCTTTGCGTTGGTGTCCCAGCATCTGAAAGCATTCTTGACCAGTGGCAAGAATTTAATATTATTTATCAATAGAAGTGATTGGACCATAGCCTTATCAACCACTATCCAAAGTCACATAAAACCATGGGGGCGGTGCTGGAAAGATGGCTCAGAGCTTAAGGAGCTTTCCTGCAAAAAGCCTAATGACCTGGGTTCAATTCCTCACTATCCAGTATCCACATAAAGCCAAATGCAATAGTGGCACGTGCATCTGGAGTTAATTTGCAGGGGCTGGAGGCCCTCATGCATCTATTCTCTCTGTCTGTCTCTTCTCTCTTCCACCCTTGCAATTAAAACAACTATTTAAAAATAGCCATCCAGTCATCTCTGCATCATTGAAATGCCATGGAGTGGACTCCACAATGGTCCACAGAAATGTGAGTCCCATATATTCCTCAGGATTTCTACCAACTCCTGAAAGACTTCCATTCTCTTGGTCACTCCTGCCTTAGATTTCCTGATTCCATACACTTTATTTCTTTTCCTCATCATGAAAGTCAAGATGTAGTGGTTGGCCTTTCCATCTTCAAGACAAAACCAAGAAAATAAAATTTACTTATTCTGGGCATTGTATTAGCTTCTTGGCTCAATGCTGCAACAAAATACCCAACACGACAACTTAAAGAGGAAGATTTTATTTTGACTTCAGTTCATTTTGGTGGAGAAGGCATGGTGGCAGGAGCTTCAGGCAGCTGGTCTCATTGCATCCACATCAAGAAGCAGAGAGAGATGAATGCCTGTGCTCTGCTATCTTTATCTTTTTATATAGTCCAGGCCACCCCACCCCATGGAATGTTGTCCCCCATATTTAGGGTGGGCCTTCCCACCTCAATTAGCCTAATCTAAAAAATCCCTCACAGATAGGCCCAGAGATTTATTTCTATCATGACTCTAAATCCTGTCAAGTAAACAATAGAGATTAACCATCACAAACATTTAATAAACTGTAGACGTTTCTAGAAACAAAGACATGGTTAGGAGAGAGATTAACTTCTCAATAACGCAAACAGTGTATAACTGAATAGCATCTGCTGCATCATTAACATCCTTTGGTATTTCACACATGAGAATCCCCATGGACCTCCCCCCATGACTTCCCAGATGTCAGACCACATCATGGCTCCCACTAGTACTTTGAGGTGTTTGCTGTCTTCTCAGCTTCCCTTAAGCCATGAAGTAAACTCTTCTTTGAAGCAGAGCAGTTCTTCCCTGTTCTGTAATGTTTACACCACTGTTCTCAAGGTTCACCTGACCTAAGCAGCTTTTCAAGGTCTTTTTGCAAACAGACCAATGTTTTGCCAGCAGAGATTGGGTGTCAACTCGTAGAGAGAATGATTTCTTAAGTTTCTTCCATACAACTATAAAAGAGTAGGACTTAGACTTGTGCCTCTCCTTGGAGGGTAAGAGCATGGTGCCCTTGGCTCTGAGGCTTTACCAAGAAAGGTGACACATGTGTTCACAGGGACCATGAACACTGGAACCCCCAAGTCCATAATCTGGGTAAGCATGCTCCCAGCAGATTTTTAAGGTTCTGCCCATATCCATAAGATCATCTCACTATAGACTTTCAAAGGTGGCAGAGCCATAGATAAAACCTAGAAAACAAAACTAAAAATGGAGACAGAACTGGAAGCCAAGTCAGCAGACAACCAGGCCCTTTCTCTTTCCCAGCAACATGCAGCCATTTCTGATGACTGATGTAGTTACCCTTGCCCCTCATTCTTCAGAACTAAGAATCTTTTCCCTTTCAACTTATGCCTGCTTCTGATTCGGTAAAGCACCCAGCTCGGGGTGCTCAGAGATCTGCATGTTACACTCTGCAAAGCCACTACTTCTGAGCAGCTCTCGGCTTGTGAAGAACTCATTGCTTCTGATCCTCAGCAGGAGAATGAGTTGTGCTTTTACTTCCTGGACCTGCTTGATGGTAATGAATCAGCATCGATCACTGGATCACCCACCACCTAGTCCTAATTGTACAATCACATGGACTGACAGCCACACTATTCTGAAATATATTGTTTACATTAATAAAAATAATGATGATGATGTCATTGGACTTGGTAATTTCTGAAATTCCTTATCTACCCAGAGAAAGGAATCAAAGATAGACACAAAGAAGACTTGAAGCAGAAACAGATTTATTGAAGCAAAGATGCTTTTCCAATAGAGGGAGAGGACAGCTCAGCTAAGCAGCTGAATGCACTAAACTCTTAGAATTGGGAGTTTTATGGGTTGTAGAGAAAACTTAATGCTAATCCTATGCACATAATTACAGTTTCCTGGGAATTGGAAGGGCATTTCTAGGAACCAGAAGAGAAGGTTTGACTGAACTTTCTGAGCTAAGTTAGCAAGTTGGAGGAGATACATATAGAAAACCACATTTGTAATGAGATGTTAATGAAACCTCTGGCTAAACTTGCAGTCTCAGGGTCCCCTAAGGATATAAGTAAATGTCATAGTGGAAAGCATGCAGGGTTTACCAAGATAAGGCCATAAACATTCAGGCTTAATTTACATCCCACTGTTCCTTGTCTTCCTGCCCGTGCATGTCAAAACTAATAATAAAGCCAGCATGTAATAATAACTTGCACACAATTGACAATGCTCTGAGACTAAGCTAGTCCTCACAGTATCCATATGATACTGTCTCTGGAAACTGATGTGCAGAAAATCTAATCGCACAGGTACAAGTTGATAGGATCTAGACATGAACCCAGGTTCCCTGAGTCTAGAACTAGGGTACTCTGCATCCTGAGATCTGTGACTAGAACTAGATATGAAGCAGTGCCCCATTTTTGACACATTTTGGACCACCAACGGTAACTAACTTTTTCTTGGTAGACAGGCTGCAAGACAAATATGGCCACTGACCACAAGAATCTACTGACCTCCACTGAACCCATCCAAAACAAGAGTGTATGGTTTTGACTTAAAGCGTTAGGGCAGAAGCAATATTTTATGCCTACTGTACTGATTTTCTTCTTACATACTGGAAGTTAAATATCCTCAAATCCTTTGCAGAGAAGTTGGGACCATGTGACTATGCTGTAAGCAGTGGGGTGTGATCAGACCTAAAGTGTGCCATTCCTAGACCTGGAAGATGAAAGCAGATGAGAAGAAGGAAAAGAGCAGACCAGAAAAGAAAACTGAATACCAAGCTAGTGTCAAGCTGTCTTACCTCACAATGCCTAAAAGACCTAGAAATCAGGGCATCCAGAAACTCAAAAGGAAGACTGGGGGAGGAAAATATGAAAGAACTTAAGTCTTTTCTCAAAAGTAGCCAGAATTCCATTTCTTCTTCCCTCGTCCTCAAAGCCCTCTCCAACTAAACAGATATATTTTCTAAGGAAGCCAAAACAGGACCAGAGGCTAGGAGAAGGCTGGGCTAGGGGAAGGAGATTAAATAAATCAGTGTAAATTGGATGCTGAGATCTGAACCCTCTAAGGCAATGAGACCAGTGGCTTTACTAACCAATCATATAAAACTAGAAGACTCAAATGTGTGCAGGAAAAACTTTAGTAAGGATAAAGTACATATGGTCTTTGGATGGCATAGTACTCAAAGAAAGAATGAGGAAAAGAAACAGACAGGACAAAAGGGATGAAATCATTAATGTAATAATTTCAGAAAAATATCCCAAAACCTCAAGGTACACATTTCTACAGAATCCTGCTCAAAAATAATGATGTGGAATGTGCAGATACTTTGTCCACTATGTTGTATAAGTGAATTTCTTTGTCCTATCACAAGCAGAATAACCCTGTAGTGTGGATTTTTTTTAACTCTCTCAATCTTGCAATTAATTATGTGCTTTTCTGCTTTAGAACATTTTTACAAAGTTCTTTGTTAACAAATCGGAGACTTTTGAAATATCTTTTGTTGCAGAAATGGCACAATAAAGATAATACATCCATTAAGGTGAGTCAGTATCAACAAGGAAATAGCAAGGGCCTTCACAGAGTTATTAATCATAAGCCACAAAACTTCATACGTCCTTTCTACTTACATATGTTGTGAGAACATAAGGAAAGAGTAGTAGTGTTGACTACACAAACACTTGATAAATATCACTAGAAAGGTGTAGCATAAATACCTGGTTTTATGAGGTTTTTATACAGCACTGTTCTCTAAAAGACTAATATCCAGATTCAAAAATAAAACAAGGAACACTTCTCCAAAGTGAGCAGAGCTTAAACAGAAAAGGTGGACCCAGCTCAACAAGAGTGAAATCAAAACAGAGCTGACCACCTCCTGCCAGTCCTATCCCCCATAGCTAGGAAATGAACAGACCTAGTGACGGTCTGAAAAATGACCAATCAGGACAGGTGACTCTGGGAGAAAAGGTGACCCATTGGGGCAGGTGACCAGTCAGGAGAGATGATCCAGTTAGGACAGGTGTAGCAGTTCCACCAGCTGCTTGAATCGGGAGCCACCAGGCAGCGTGGGGAATACTAGCAGAGGTGTTCCCAATTAGGGTGGTTGTGGCCAGCTCTCATGGGGAATACTCAGTGTCCATGAGAAACCTGGCTGCCAAGACATACCTAGTCCTCCAAAATTACATTCCTAAAACAACCACCTTCTTGCAATCCAACACAAAAGCTAAATCTAAATCTAGGCTCTTATATTGCAGCAAATTTTTCTCACTCCATGCTTTCCTTAGCCTCATGCTTCAGCTCATTTGGAGGAGTATCAGAAGAGAAAAGCTCATGAGAGGCAGCATCTGACTGACATCCCGTACTAGCAAAGAACCACTCAATACAAATCAGTAATTCTGGCATGTGCTTATACCCTGGAGAATTTAGGGACAGTCTGTACTTAATACTGAGAAGTTCTGTTCCATTATATAGTATCATTTTTTAAAAACTGGATGGTAGCTAATCATTCACCCTGACCACAGCAGAAACCGTAATGACCCAGCCAGTAACTGCTCTCTACCTAGCAGTGGTCTGCATGCAGTGGCGTTATTAACCTGCTAAATTTATTTAATGATGATTATTAAATTGGCAAAAATTGACAAGACTATATAAAACACTAACAATACTTGTACAAAGCTTTAACAAATCATCTTTCCTCTACTTGTTATCCATCCTATTTAATCTACAAAACCATCTTTTAAAGCAAATTTTATTAACTTTGGTTTTGATTGCATTTTGATAAAAATGACTTTAAAAAATCTTCTTTAATTGACAATTTTTATACTTGTACATGATTTTTTTATCATAATTCCCTCCATTACCATCTTTTGTTCCTCTTTCCCCAGTCCTCTTTCCACTGAACTCTATCTTTCTCAGCTAGTCCCTCCTCTATTTTGATGACTCTAATATTCATGATGCAATGCTGATGTGCCCCAAATTGTGCAGATCTCATGCAGATAATGACTGCAGCTGTGAGGTCCTGAATGCAATGGCCACCTTATGTCTGGATGACAGCATACTAAAAAGTACTCCTCCTCATCCTCTGGTTTTTACATTCTGCCTGTTCCCTCTTCCCCAGTGTTCCCGGAGCCATGGAAGACATGAAAGAAATTTGACTTGGATTTTCATGTAAAGAAACTAAGTCTTAGGAAGGCTAAAAAACCTTTCCCAAGCCACCACAGATAACAAAGAAGCTCAGTGTTCTTTCCCTTTGACCCACAGAAGTTGTGACAACCTGTCTGGAAAATGTTACTCTCTCCTACTCAGACAGAGACCAAAACTGAGCCCAGACATGCCCATATGGCTAGAATCTCATTCAGTTCTCTGAGGGGCCAGAGGGTGGCAGTCCAAATATCAAAAACAACAATATAATTCTAGAACTACTGACCATGTAAAAGGCATTATCTTAACTGTTGTGTCTTCATAGGGGTATCAAACAGGCTTAAAATGCTATAGAAGTGGGTGTTCTGAAGATAGCTCAGCAATGAAAGGCACTTCCTTGCAAACACTGCTGGCCTAAGTTCAATTCCCAAGCCATCCATATAAGATGGATACAAAAAGAAGCACAAACTCCTCTCAATTTTGGGTAGCAAGAGGCCCTGACTACACACACACACACACACACACACACACAGACATGCAAATAGCCAAATATTTTTTAAATTACTGTAGAAGTATAGAAAGTGTTTAAAAAATGTATTTGAAAGCTCAAATGAAAATAACTAGGCTCTGGAGAAATTTAATTATAAAGACATTAGGAATGCACTGCTAAGATCCAGAAGGCCACAGAAATCCACATACAAATCCAAATCTGTTATGCCCAATAAACATCTGGGGGGTCATAAAATGAACAAGATGACAGTTTCTTGCTTGGAACAATTTCAAATTGAGAAAAATAACCATTTTAAAAATCTTAATACATGAGCTACAGAGATAGCCTAGCAGTTAAGGCACTTGTCTGCAAGGCCTAAGGACCCAGGTTCAAGTCTCCACTATACACATAAGCCAGATGCACAAGATAGCACATGTGTCTGAAGTTCATTTGCAGTGGCTGGAGGCCTTGGCAAACCCCCCCCCCTCTCTCTCTCTCCCCTCTCTCTGTATGTATCTCAAATTAATTGATTAATTAATTAAAAATCCTAATACAGAAAATCAATATGTACAAATCAATAGAATATAAAATTTTCCAAACAGGGTTCATTTTGCTCACATCAGTATATATAATCTTATCTAAACAGTTGACTCTTAAAATATACTTATAAACTATATCATTTCAACACATCATATTTATTTCCATATGCATACTCCTAATTAGGAAACAAGTGACAAGTGTTTTGTAAAGGAGAACCCTTTTAGAAAATATTACCTAAATTGCTGTTATGTAAGTATTCACTTTTTCTTCAAGATTATTTAACTGCATTTATGATTATTGAGGAGGGAGGGCAATCACGATGGAATGATTGGAGTGAAAGGGGCTGTTAGAGTCGGGTGGAAACCAGTTTAGAAGCAGTATTTGATGCTGTTCCAAAAAAAAAAATAATTGCTGAATTTATTTTGAGATATTTCAGAATCTGTCAGAGTGGATGTAAGAAGACCTTCAAAGAGTTCCATCCAAAGGAGAATCTCACTAATAGAACCCAAAGGAGAAATATATATGTAAATATTTGGGTTTTCTTTTTCTCTCCATTGAGGGTAGACTTTGACTCAACCTGTTTCCCAAGTGCCTCCAATAAAAGCTGGAAGAAAATGAGAGATAATAAAAATTGTTGATCAAATGAAATCTGCTAGGAATACAGGTCTTGTCCCTGAAGTTTGCCTCTGTTCTGTTCACTACCCTAACTCTAGAAACAAGAAAATGGAGTCAAGAATTTCAGCTATAATGCAGGCCTGTGACCCCTGAGTTCAAGAGGTAGATGCAGGAGTCTGTCAGATTTGAGGCTAGCCTTGACAACGTAATAAGACCCTATCTCAAAAATACATATAATTTGGGGGCTGGAGAGATGGCTTAGCAGTGAAGGTAATTGCCTATAAAGCCAAAGGACCCAGGTTCAATTCCCCAGGACATACATAAGCAAAATGCACAAGGTGGCACATGCATCTGGAGTTCATTTGCAGTGGCTAGAGGCCCTGGCACATCCATTCTTTCTCTCTATCTATCTAGCTAGCTATTTCCCTCTATATATCTGCCCCTTTCTCTTTATCTCAAATAAATAAATATTTTAAAATTATATATACATATAATTTTTTTACAGCTGTAAAACCAGACTGCCTCTGCTGAAATCTCATCTCTGATATTCCCTGGCTATTCCAAGGTCCTGTATCTCATTTTCCCCATCTACAAGATGGAAATGAGGGCACCTCTAGATTGTTGTGAGAATTCAGTACATGAACACTTAGAAATAATGTCAGGCACAAGCTAAGCATGAATGGAATTTTCATTATTAACACCTCTCCTATTACCTAATAACCCCAAAAAAGTCAATCCCATCTCCCTTCAAAGAGATGTGCTCACTTGGATAACTGTTTGTTTGTCTCTGTAAGCCAAATAGGAATTTCTTCAGCTAAAATTAGTTTGGTCTTTTCTTGTTCCTTTTAAGCTTCTCTTGGGATTGATTTAAAGTTATTTTTACCGAGAGAAGAGAGTTAACATTCAGGGCAAGAAAATAGAGCAACGAATAAATTATACACAAACCTCATCTACTTTTTGTGTGCATGTTTCCTGCCTTGAATTTGGTTTTTCTCCTTGTAGCGGCCACATTCCTAAAGGAGGTTCCTGGGTAGCGATGTCTCTTCTCTGGGAGAAGACTGAAGGTGTATCCTAGCAACCCCAGTCACATGATGGGCCTTTCAGCAGGTTTCCTCCCACAGTAGTATTTTTATATAGGTAGAGAATCTGATGTCTTTTAATAAAAGGACAGATGGATGCTCATAGGCTGGGACCCAAGTGCATTTACTTGCAGTATTTACAAATAAATAGATGAATAGAGATAGAAATGAATCTGTGGAAAGAATATTTAACTAGGACAAAATCCTTTAGATAAAACAAGAAAGGTCCAAAGATACCAAGAAGAAATGCTCCTGCACATTGCTATAGGAAGGGGTATGTCACCCTGAACACCACAGAACCCTAGTGCTGCTCTGAGTTCTAAAAGCCCACTTTGCCCCTTCAAACCCAGACCCACCCAGCAAGACTGTGCTTCAACTCCCAGCGCCCAGTGAGTCACTTCCCCCCAAAAAAGGGTTCATAGCATCCATTTACAGCGTGTTGACATGCTCAGCAATCTTTGGGATGGTTTTATTCCCAAACACTGATAGTCAAGTCCTCAGATAAATATTCCCTACAACTATTTTGGAAGAGGAAAGAGACCAGAGGGAGGAAGGGAGGGGGATAAGAGACAAGAACGGGAAATGTGGGTGATATGATCAAAGTGCATTATGTACATATGTATGTATGTGCATATATATTATTAATAAAAGAAGGAAGAAAGAACAAAGGGAATATTGGATTTAATGTGAAGGTGGTATTGATATAAATTTAAAGAAATCTATAGAAATGGAGTAAGCCTTTAAACTAAAAACTTTGAATCATTAGATTTCTGTGATTTCCCATGAAGAGTGGGTGATAGATGAATTGATTCTGGAACCTTCCCACTTCCCCTTTGAAACACCTATCAGGCCAGGCGAGATGGTATATGCCCTTAATCCAAGTTCAGATGCCCAGGTGGGAGGATCACTGTGAGTCTGAGGCAGCCAGAGATTACATAGTGAATTCCAAGTCAGCTTGGGCTAGAGTGAGACTCCACCTTGAAAAATGAATAAAAACCAAAAAATCTTATCAGAAGGTTTCTCCTGGACTACTTACTATCTCATAATTTTTGACAATGCTGATGGATGGTGAGCACTTCTTAATAAATAGTAGTGAAAATAATGTTTATTTTTTATTTTTATTTATTTATATATTTATTTATTTGCTGGAGGGAGAGGCAGATAAAGAAAATGGGCATGCCAGGGCTTCCAGCCAGATGCATGCACCACCTTGTACATCTGGCTTATATGGGTACTGGGGAATCAAACTTGGGTCTTTAGTCTTTGCAGACAAGAATCTTAACCACTAAGCCATCTCTCCATCCTATAATGTTTTTTTTTTTTAAATATCTACGTGTTCAGGGAGCCATGACACATTTGTTATCTCTTACCTCAAATGGCTCTAAATTCTGCCTTTTGGTGCTTTGGACCTCATCCTCTGATATAGTCCTGCCTTCTCTATGCCCTCTGGCCCTCTGTGGATGTACCACTTCAACACTCGGTCCATCCACCTCTTTTTTCTGTCATCTTTTTCACTCATGACCATCTCTGCTCACATTAGCTCATTGAAGAACTGTCTTCTTGATGAAATGTGTCTGCTCTCAGCCTCCATTCTCAAAACTGTCACCTGTCAAGTACCTACCTCTTCTTGTCTCCCTCCCTCCCTTCTCTTGGGAACACATTCAGAGCCCTGTCATCTAGAAAGCATCTTACTTTTCTCCTCTTTTCCATCAGACTCTGAGCAATAGTCTACCTTTCTACAGAATTCCTGCCACACACTCTAAATCCTGACTCGCTCCCCTGCTGACTTAGCCAATTCTTATTTTGTGGATTCTACTCAAACCATTTTATTCAGTTTCCACTGCCTATGAAGACCTCACTGGGTCTTCTGAACCCAGTGATTGCCACATGCAACATGTCACATGTAGGCTTTGTCCACATCCTGCTGCAACTCTTCCCCAACTTCCAGAAGGGAAGCGCTCAGTTCAAAGCCCTGCAAAGCTCACTTCTTACATTACTCCACCCCTTGGAGTTTGATCATCAATGTAGAAGACAGGTATTCACTGTACAGATTTAGGGAAACATAAAAGAACATAGTAAAAAATAATACAAAATAAAAGAACATAGTATTTGTGAGATGCCTACCATTTTACAATGCCTTCATTGTGTGATGACAATCATACCTCCTTTTACATTTCCTTGGTATCCTGTGTATTCTGCCTTTTTGACCATTTCCTTTCCTCTCTTACCAGTCCCTCTCATTGCTCTGCTTTGTCAAGTAGAGCCAAGAGTACAAGGTATCAGGTGTACATGATAACTTCTAGCACTCCCTTCTATCCTTGCCACTGGTTCCTGTCATCTGAATGACTTCCTTGTGTATCACCTCAAAGTCAACTGAATTAGACATCATTAAACAAAATGAATAAAGCCACACACAATGCTGTAATCCCAGCACTCAGTACACAGAGGCAGAAAAATCACAGACTGGGGGCCAGTCTGGGCTACATAGTAAGAATACGTCTAAATAAGTAAAAATTTTATTTTCCCCAAGAGCAAGTAACTCTGTTACACCTATACCCCTTTACACCCCTTTCACTACTGGCTTGCTACCATTAGGCCATCAGTGGTCTCGATTTGGCTGGTTACAGCAGCTTCCTAGGGAAACCTCTCTCTCCTCACTGACCACATCCCTTCATCCTTCTTTTAGAGGAATGCTACTTATGCAAATCCCTAGTCAAGACAGACTCCATCTATACAACCTGCAGAATCCGGTATAGAAATGATGGCATGGGTTCATCATTCTCCACTTCTAGAAAGCTGCAAAAAGCTTACCTACCACAAATAGCCCAGCCTTCCTTGTCTGGGCTGAACATAGGTTCAGTGATCTGTCCCTCCACTCCTCTTGTGTCCTAGCTCAGTATCCAAAAATAAAAATCATGGCAAATAGTATTGGACTAGGGCTTCAGCTAGGGAGGACCTTTGATTTTCCCCTGGGTTGTGTGCTATCCTATTTCTTGCCTTCAGGAATCACACTGTGTCTTCACCAGGGAATGAGCTCTGTCTACCCAACTTTTCCAGTAACTTCTCTTGCAAAATGTGGACAAGAGCAATTCTTCATATTTCTGAATATCACTTTCTCCCAATGACATCCTAGGGCCCTTCACCTAGAGTCTATAGGGCCTAAAGGCTTTGGGGAGAATAGCTGACATTGAATGGAGAAGACCCATGTGCCACACACCAAAGGCAGCTGTCCAGAGTCTGCTTCCTCTCCAAGTCTGTCCTCCTCCTTCAGGTGAGGGGTAATGCTCTAATCTTGGTGCCTAAAACAAGTTTATCTTTTTTAACAGTGGCAATAACCAGTTGCCATACCACTGTTACCTTTAAACCTCTTAATAATCTCGTGCTGTTTGTTGTGGGTTCCAATCCAATTGTCACCAGGGCTGTGTTGTTGTATGTAAGATGCTAATCGCCCACCTTTATTCCTGATCCTGTGATTCTTCCTTCCTTGTCTTTCTCTCCCCCTACCATTTTGTCCCTGGGTGTTTTGGTATTCTTTTTATTTATTCCCCCTTCTCTTTTTGGCCTTTTGTACAAAGATTAGTTTCAATGTAGTCTGTAGCTCCTTTGTAAACCAATTTTTAAAGTTTTTTAATTGAAAAAAAAACTTACCTACCAAAAGGCAGGAGAAAAAAAAAAAACAAGTACAAAACTACAGTTTTAGTGAAACTAGAAAATATATTCCAAAATATTTGCACATTCAGGAGTCATGTGGGAGGGGAAAGGGCAGAAGTCAGGGAGAAAGAAAAAAATACTGTTCCTGGAGATGAGGGGCACCCAAAATACAGTCTTCTCTCCTTTGTCTGGATCAGCATGTGCAAGAATGAGTATGACCTGGATGGTGGCAGAAGTCCATGACACTGGCTGATAGAATAGAAATAGGACGTAGGCTGCAGGCAGGATTGCATAGAAAAGCCATGCTTTCAGGAGGTCATTTGATTTTGTCGTGGCTTAGAAGAAAGCCTTCCAGTGGTGAATAATAACTAACTTGGAATACTACCCTGGGCCCATTATAAACCCAGCTCATTAAATGATGAATAATAAAACAGGGATTAGCATGGACTGCATACAGAGATAGTTGGAGAAAATAACAAAAAAGCAACATGCATTAACAAAAGAATAATATTCTTTACAAAAATATTTCTAGGGAACAGAGGAACACACTGAATACAGTGGCCACCCCCCCATCTACAGGGGACATGTTCCAAGCCACCCCCCCCCCAGAAGATGCCTGAAGCCACAGATAGCATCAAACTCCATAAACACTGTCTCTTTCTATACAGACATACATACTAGTAGTAAAGTTTAACTTATAAATTAGACACCACAATAGATGAACAAAAACTAATAATCAAATTAAATAATTTTAGCAAAGGAATGTGAAGAAAGGTCTATGCATGTAGCTCTCTCAGGATATCTTTAAGCACTCTACTTGTCCTTTGTGTGTTGATGCAGGAGATGCAACACTGCTGTAATTGCATGTGAGGTGAAGGACTAACTGTTTATCACGTGGCTACTTTTTTAGTTTGAGGTATACCCGCAAAACACACATTTTCCCTTCTTTACAATTTCATAGACAGAGTATTTATTCTTACCATTGATTTTAACAATTTTAGGACATGATTTTATTTTCCTTTTTTAAGAACTTTCCCTTTTCACTTTAAAGAAGCAGTTTCCAGCTGCTTTTCCAGACATTTCAATTTGTCTACATCACTGGTCTTGTGCTTAAAGGCCCATGTGCACCACTGACCCTTCCAACACCAAGCACACAAAGGGAAGCACCAGGGGCCTCATGAGACATCAAATCTTAAGGCACCTTGATTCTTTTATTCCCAGCCCCCAGGTTGTGGAAAATAAATACCTCTGGTTAATAAGCCACTGCTTTACAGCATTTCCCTATAGCAACCCAACAGACTAAGACTCACCTGTCACGTACTAAGCACTGTTCTGGACTCTTAAATACAGCAGCAAATAAAGTGAACTAAATCTCAGGTTTATGTTCTAGCAAGGAGGAAATGAATTGATATATACATTAGCTGATCCCAGCAATACATAGATTTGCACAGAAGGAAGAGAAGCTTTTTTGATCACAATACAAGAAAATACATCAAAAATTATCTTGCAAATAGAAAAGTCATATTTTGACTCATGGTCTTAGAGTTTTCAGCCCATGATCTGATAGACCCACTGCTTTATGCCTCTAGGAGTGGAGGTGTCAGATGGCAAAAGGGCAGAGAACACTTGGCAGAAAAACATTCTCACTTTATAGCCAGCAAATAAAAGAGAAAGAGGCCAGAATCCCACAATCCTTTGCAAAAGCACACACCCCCCCCAGAAAGGACCCAGGAACGTCCTCTAGAGTATGGCCTACGGAGTGCACAGTGAAGCTGTGTTCATGCAGAAGACTAAACCCTTCACCTGTGAACCCTCAGCACCCCTACCACAGCACTTGTCTTCTGCAGCCTTTGCCCATTTCTTCTTTCTTAAAAGTCCCTCTTCCCATAAATCTTGGTTTCCATACTATCTCTAGTATGTGTGTGTCCTTTCTAGTGATTGTTTTACTTTCATCCTTTCAAATTGTTGATGATTTCATTCATCACCCTTTGCCTTCTTCAGGTCATGTTCACGCTGACATTTCCTCAATCTCCGTCTCTAGCATTGACCACTGCACTGTTCCAGACATCAGTAGCCAAGAGTGCACCATGGGTCCACTGTGGACGCCTTGGTCTCAATGTTGCCAAGAGTAGAACTCTGCTGCTATTAAAATCTTGCCTTACATCTTGCATTGCCAGTCTCAGGCAGCCATATGTCCCCAGATCCCAAACCAGAAGCCAAGCGATCACTTTGACTTGTTTCTCAATTGCTCTCCATTTTAACATCCAAGTCTATTAGTCTTTCTCTCTCAATATTTCCCCATCCCAGCTTCTCCCTCTGATCTACAGTAACCCTATACTAGAATATCCCACCTCTTTCCTCTCCCAAACTCCCCAGTCTAATGGCCCCTATCATTTTTATGATGCTGTCAAAGTGATATTTCAAAGACACAGATGTGACTGCACCATTTCTAAGACAGTGCCTTAAGTGATTTCCCTGTGCCTCCAGGATAAACAGGAATCTCTCCCACATCTTTGTAAGTCCCCATTGCTAGCTTTATCCTCTAGGAAAAAGAGGAAGCTCTCCCACATCCTTGTTAGTTCCCATTGCTAGCTTTATCTCTGTTTCTATTCCCCAAATACATAGACCCAAAGCCTTGCCCTAAATTTCCCAAACATAACTTTCTCTTTTATTGCCGAAGCTGTGTGCACTGGTCCCTTAGCTAGAGTGTCTTTCTTCCTCCCTTATGTCCTGTGACTTCAACCATGTGGTCATCATTTATGCACTTACATTTCCCTGACCTTCTGAAGAAAGGCAGAATAACTAAAGTAGAATTTTTACATCCCCTACCTATGTATACTCATACCCATATTAAGGTCTGTGCACTTGATATTCCTTCCTCAATTCATCACATATGTGCATTTCCTCATCATCTAAGTCCCAGATCAAATGCCTGAGGACCTGTGAGACAGGCCTCCTGTCCACTCATCCTAGCTGAGCAGCTCCACCACTACCCTTGTCACTATTATCACCTTTCTTACATCTGTGCCTGTATGAGACTCCTTGAAAGTCCACATGACCACCAGCCCAAGAAGCAGAGCACATGGGTGAGTGTCCTGAGCCCAAACCAGAATCCATGTCAAGTCTAGATTCACTTCAGTTCTTCAGAGCAGCATTTAATCCTCCACCTCCCACATGGATGAACCAGAGACACAAGTCCCTGAGATATTTGTGCCTGTGAAGCTACTATATCACTCCATTTCCAGCCTGCCTGTGGGTTGTTCCAGCCAGTTGGAACAATATTGTCATGGCAACATGCAAGTTAGGAAACCAGAATGGTATTGGCACAGTGATTTGTTTATACAGGCATGGGTCCCACGTGACCTGTCTGGTGGTTTGAATAGATGGCCCCCAATATATTCAGTTTTTTATTAGTTTGTAGTTTTCATCTGCAGCCACCTAGCTGGAGGCAGTGTCACTGGGCGGATCTTAAGGTGTAATGGTGGATTTCAGATTTCAGATTTCAATCTAAAGATATGCAAAGTGTGCTGTGCTGTGTGGCATCTGGCTTTTGGCTGGTGCTTCCCTCCCTCCCGCTCTCTCTCTCTCTCTCTCTCTCTCTCTCTCTCTCCTTGGTTCTGTGAAAGTAGGCAAGCTTCTTCTGCCATTATGGAACTTCCCCTGGATCTGTAAGCTTCAATAAATATCCCTTCTTCCATAACTGTGCCTGGTCTGGAAGTTCATCTCAGCGAACCTGAAGCTGTCTGCTACACACTGGGAGTGGCACAGTCCTCTGTAGCATGAATATACTCTTGACAAGTTTTGTTTCTTTGCTGACTGATGACACCCCACAAGTAGAATGTAATCTCTGAGGGAAAGGATGACTAATAGCTAGCAATGTTCACAACTAGTGCAATATCCAAACAGTTCTGAGAACTAAAGCTATTCTGTAAGTATCTGTTGGGCAGGTAAATGAACTGTTGAATGGGTTGGTAGAGTAATAACTAAGCTCCCTCTATCTCTAGACTAGAAGCTCTTCAAGATACAGTCTTCATCTGATTTGTCTTGGTCCTCATACTGGCACAGTGGCCATCATCTGAGAATGCACTAAATCATGACTTTTGAATGTCACATAGATTAATGAAAAGATGAGTGAGCAAACAAGTGAAAACTTTTTCTACTACTATTAGCGGTTCTTAACCTTCTGTTTCCATTTAGAATCACCTGGGAAGCTTTCAAACACTGGTCTGCTGGCTGGGGAGATAGCTCAGTCAGTACAGTGTCTGCCTTGTAAGCATAAGGACCTGAGTTTGATCTCCAGAAGCTACATTTTTAAATAGCCAGGGATCACGTACTGCCTACAAGCCCAGTACCAGGGAAGTGGAGACAGGTGGATCCTGGGGGGCTGACTGACTAGCTAATCTAGCCTACTTTGGTGAGTTTTAGGCCAATCAGAGAGTCTGTCTCAAAAAATGTGGAGTGCATCTAAAGAACAACACCAAGGTTATCCCCCAGCCAACACACACCACATGCATGCACAGACATGAACACACACACACACACACACACACACACACACACACACACACGCACCTGCATACACACAAAAACTATACTTCCCAGGACCAGTAAAACCAGAATCTCTGGGGATGCATCTGAAGCAGAGTGCATTAGAGCTCTTTAGGAAATGCCAGCATATAGCCACAGTTAAGGACAGGGTGATTAACCATCCAGCCTCACTGAAGACGCTAGCATATGCCAGAATGTAGGGATTGTAGTGTTAAAACTGTCACTGTCCTAAGCAAACGAGGATGGTTTTAGTCACTTTGCCCTGATCCAAACTGTCAACAAGGACCATTCTTGAGTGATGAATTTTCAATTTTTGAAAAGTCAAGATCCACTGGCTTCATGTTTTTATTTGACACTTACCTAATTGCATTCAGGCATGTGGCTCACCTTGACCCCAATCACTGCTTCCTGCTGTGTGCTCTTGTTCAGGTTTGGGCTGTTTTGTGCTGCTGTTATTGGCTTGAGTAGCTCAGAAGTTTGTGACACATAGATGGCAAAGGGAATGAACAAACAATTATAGCAAGTCAGCAATGACCAACAGAGCAGCCAAATAGGTCAAGGGGTACTCTCTTTCACTGTTACTGGGAAATAAATTGATACATTCAGTTTAGAAAACAGAATGTGGTTTCTCTGAAAAGTAAAAAAAGAAGCATTATTATTAATAGGTCCAGCTATTACCATGACTAGGTATATTTCAAAAGGAAATGAAACCAAAGACATCCATACTCACATGTTTATTGTAGCACTACACACAATAATCCAGATACATAGTCAACTTGGATATCTATAAGTAGATAAATGACTAAAGAATATATGGTGTAGTTATAGGCAATGGAATGCTATTCATAATAAAAATGAATGAAATTGTGTCATCAGTCATGTGCAACAATCTAGATGAAACCAGAGGGCATTTTTAAAAAATTGAGCACAGAAAGGCAAATACCACATATTCTCACTTTTATTGGAAACTAAAAAATTTTATTAGAAAATAAAAATTGGTCTCATAGAAACAGAGTCGAATGTTGGTTACCAGAACCTGAAAAGATATGGAGAAATGAGGGGAATGGATTGAGTACATTTACCATTTACAGGAATGTATTGGCATAGAAGGAAAACTTCTAATATTCTATAGTCCTGTAGGAAAAAGATGGTTGACAACTGACTATACATTTGAAAATAGCTAATAGGATTCTAAATGTTCTGAATACACCACCAAAATGTTCTATGTCTGTGGTGATGAATGCTAGTTACATGGTGTACATGTATCTAAATGTCACATAATACATACATAATACATAACACAAAATACAATAATTATGTCAGGTAAAATAAGAAATAGGCTTATAGGCTTTTGTTTTGTTTTGTTTTTTGTTTTTTGAGGTAGGATCTTACTCTAGCCCAGGCTGACCTAGAATTCTCGAACTTGCCATGATCCTCCTACCTCTGCCTCCTGAGTGCTGGGATTAAAGTCGTGCACCACCACCTGCAATCCCCATGGGGTTGGCCTGCACCCCCAACAAGGAAGGACTCTTTATAAAAGGGGCAGAGAGGAGGGAAAGGATGGTACCAACAAGTGTTGTTTAAAAGAAAATATGCCCATATCTAATAAAAAAAATGAAAAAAGTAAAAAAAAAATAGATGCTGAGGAGATGGCTCAGTGAATAAAGCCCTTGCCCTGTGAGTGTAAGGAACAGAACTGAGACCCCAACCACCCTTGTAAGCACCAGGTGGGCATGGTGGTCGGCCTGTAGTTCCAGAACTCAGGGGATGGAGACGGAGGACCCTGGAGAAAGCTGGATGGCTAGGTTAGCCGACTGGAAAGCTCTGGGTTCACGTGTTAGACCTCGTCTCAGTAAATAAGGTAGAAAGCAATTGAGATAGACACCTGGTGTCCACCTCTGGCCTCTACATGTATGTGTGCACATGTGTACCCACACAGATGTGGATGTACGCACACACCACCCTCACATGCACATGCACAAATAGAAGGGGAAAACATAATCAGAGTATGACGCACCACCTTTATGCCCAATGAGCCTTTACTTTGTTCTCTCCAAACTGATGGTGTACACTGTCTCCTCTATGCGTCATTTATGTTGCTCATCTTGATATGAGTTTGGTGTTATTTGAGAAGATAAGTAACTTTCTTGAAGAAAAATTGCCTGTGCAGACTGAATTGATATACATCATCCTAAACACTCACCAAGGTATGTCAAAAATGTGGTTTATACTAAACCCACCAACATATGGACACCAGAGTCAGACCTCTGCAGAAAACATAGCCCTTAGGGGCCTTGTTATTCAAAGTGTAGCCCCAGGTAAGAGGCAGCAGCATCACTGGAGCCTGTAAGAAATGCGCCATTTCAGGGCTGAAACTGGAGCTACACAATCAGAAACATAGAAGAAAGACAGAAAAGTCTGTAAGAAGCTCTCCAGGCTAGGCTAAAAAAGCATGCTCCAATCTGAGAAGCAATAAAGTGCTTCTTTAGTGAATGCTTTGTTTATATGATTTGTCTTATTTTGTTTGCTTGCTTACTTGTTGAGGTCCAGTCTCACCCTGTAGCTCCAGCTGGCTTCCAATCCAGGCAATCTTCTTGCCTCAGCCTCCGCAGTGCTGGGATCGCATGCATAAGTCACCACAGCAGCTGTTTGCTTGATTTTTGCTTCTTTGTTTGTTTGTTTGGTTGGTTGGTTTTTGTTTTTCAAGGTAGACTCTCACTCTAGCCCAGGCTGACCTGGACCTGGAATTCACTATGTAGTCTCAGTGTGGCCTTGAACTCATGGCGATCCTCCTACCTCTGCCTCCCGAGTGCTGGGATTAAAGCCACCACACCCAGCTCTGCATTATTCTTAATGTCACCATTGCAGAACCCAGAAGAAAGGCAAGAGAAGGGAGGAAAGGCAAGGGGGGCAGTGGCTCAGCAGCTGCCGCACATTGAGAACACCTGGGGGCTGCAGAAGCTCCTTCAAGCACTGTCATTTAGCTGGTTTGGGACACCCAGGCATAGGGATATTTCTGATGTAAGTTAGGGAGTCACTGGTATATGCAGCTCAGTCAGCAGGGGACCTGTCCCACCTCACTGCTCCTAGCCACTGCTGAGCCCAGGGGAATGTGCAGCATTCTCCATGGCTCTCAAAGGCTAGACTGCTGCTGTGCCATGAGTAACCCTGTGTTTACCCCTGTAAGGAGTTACTTGACCTTCCACTCTCCATCCCAACCTCTCTCCACCTCAGCATCTTCATTTGCCCTATGCAACCTGTAGACTCAAAGCCCCGTGTTATTTGGGACAGTACAAATGGGAACATATGGAAATGTCTAAAAGCCTGTCAAATTGTTCAAACTCTCTGAGCCAAAAAGGGCTTTCTCTTTGCCCTCCGCGCCTGGTGAGCCACCAAGCCGAGCAAAGCGGGCCAGTGTGGAGGATGGCTCCTCTTCTTCCCTGTGTATCAAGGGTCTTGGTGGGGAGTAAAACAAACCTGTTCGTGTGTGAATTCTCTGGCATGACCCTATTTCATGCTCAGCCTCTCAGCCAGGTAAAACAGGGTCATTCTCGCTGTCCACATTTCACAGACGATGGACCTTAGAGTCAGCCCAGTTTGATGGAGCCACAAAATGGCAGGCTGAAATGACTGGATGTTCCCTCTACCCGCTCGGCTGCATCCACTGTCAGCCCCACATGCAGCTGCTTGTGGGGCCGCATGCGTGTGTCTAGACCAGCTGGGTGCCAGCAGACCCTCTGTGGTGGTAGAAATGTCTCTGGAGTTGCTAACCACGTGTGGCTATTGAACACTGGAATGCAGCTAATGCCAAGTGCGGTGACCCCTGTAATCCCAGCACTCTAGAGCCTGAGGCAGGAGGATCGTGAGTTTGAGGCCAGCCTGGGCTTAGTGAGACCCTGATAGCTCCGTGACA
Organism: Jaculus jaculus; assembly: GCF_020740685.1. Taxonomy (NCBI): domain Eukaryota; kingdom Metazoa; phylum Chordata; class Mammalia; order Rodentia; family Dipodidae; genus Jaculus; species Jaculus jaculus. The sequence continues at coordinate 60,118,527 of NC_059102.1, read as the reverse complement.
AAGAAGAATCTTCCCCCAAAAGGCAATTAAAGTGGGGAGTCGGAGGAACCCTTGCTGCATTGCCCAGTCTGATATTCAGGAAGAGGGGCCAATGACAAAGGGTACAGTGTGTCTTCTTGGTGTAATAATCATCGTTGTTTCTTCTTTTCTCTCTCTCTCTCTTTCTCTCTCTCCCTTTCCCCACTCTGTACAGGAGCCAATGCGTCAGCCCCGGACCAACTGAGTTTAGCTTTAGCCTGGAACAGAGTGGACATCGCTCGCAGCCAGATCTTTATTTATGGGCAACAGTGGCCGGTAGAGTATATGTCGTTCCCCCGCCCCAGACCCCTTGAAAAAAGCCCACGTGCTTGGGCAAGGATATTTATTTGAGGAATTTTTGAGAGTGACTCAGAAAACAAGTGCCTTTCCTTAGAAAGAAAAATCTTCCTTCGCGTGGCACAGTGGGTGTCCTGGGCGTCTTTCTCGTGCTTGGGAAATGCTGCCATCTGGTGGACGGTATGACTAAGCACACCGCCAACCCTTCCGTGACATTTCCAGCTCCGTGAGAGGCCCTTGATACAAGCGATTTTCGACTACAAAAGACATCTTTCAAAGCATCCTGAAAGATATATACACGGCAAAGCCGCACGGTTTAAAATTAAAGAAGAAATGGATTCGTTTGTTTCTGGTTGTCTTTTAGGAGAGCATAAGAAAAGAGCTTGATGCTTCCAAGTGGTGGCGCCCCTGCGGGTCAGAAGCTGGACCCCGCCTAGGCATGGAGAATTAGCAGGCCCCCAGGGGCGGGGGCCATCTGGTCTTGGATGCTGGGCACAGCCCCTCCCTCTCCCCAGAGGACAGCAAGTGAACCAAAGCTTTATATAACTGTCCACGATGTGTTTCCGTCACTCGACTACCAGAAATAAAATATTTGGGAAATGGGCCATTGGGTGATGTGCCCAGCATCCACAGGAGGCGGCCCTGCAACCTGGAAGAGGAGGTAGAGTTCCAAACCTGGAACCACATCTCTCCGGGGCAGGTCTTCCCAAACACTCGCCCACTCCCCGGGAGGGCGCTCTGGACGCCACTGAGCTCCTGTCCTCACCGGGGCCTGCATTGCTAGTGTGGAAACGTGCCAAGGAATGTGGACAGTGATTTTTTTCTTTCTTTCTTTTTTTCTTTTTTTTTTTTTTTTTTGGCAAAGAGAATTAAATGCAAATCTTAGTTAATGGCAAATCCAGAAACTAGATTTTTGTTTTTTTTGTTGTTGTCTTAGTGAAGCATTCCATATTGCCTATTGCCTATTTCCACACAGAGCCTTTTTGGCTCTCCAGCCTGTTTCCTGGAGTTGCTCTGCTCAAGTCAGCAAGGGATGTCACTCAGAGAACAGAGAGGATGAGACTAGAGGTGGGGAAGTACTCACCTCAGCCCATTACTGGCATTGTGGAAAATCCACCAGAGAATTGAGGGTGGGAAATAAACTATGCTCTTCCTCTGGATCCAGAACAAGAGATTCAGGGAATGGGGCTGTGGATGGCTTTCAGACCTGGAAATCTTTGACTTCTATGTCCAAAGACCCACCCTACAGGTGGGGGAAGGGGCACCATGAACAGTCACCCTCGCTTTTTCTCTAGTGTGCTGAAGGCGTGCAGAGGTCAACGCATCCATTTGGAGCCTTCCAGTGAACTAGAAGCCACACACCCACGTGGAAGGAAAGACTAACTGGTGGTCTTGCTTTGCAGGTAGGGTCTCTGGAGCAAGCCATGTTGGATGCCCTAGTTCTGGACAGAGTGGATTTTGTGAAATTACTCATTGAGAATGGAGTAAGCATGCATCGTTTTCTCACCATCTCCAGACTAGAGGAATTGTACAATACGGTAGGGCCAGGCTAAGGCACGTTTTCTTCTTCTGTTTTGTTTCCTTCTCCTGCCCCTACATGCCTGTGATTCTCTACCTGCCACTCCTGCCTGCATGGATCATTTTCACAAGCTCTCCCTCAGACCTGTGACAACCAACACCAAGTCACGGAGGTTCCACTTGTTTTAACTGCTCAGTTGTCTGCGTCTCAGCAAAACGGTGATGGAATCACCTAAGAAGGGTTTGGTGTATTTTGACACCAAACCACAACAAGTCTCTGGGAACCTGAACAAAGCATCTTCTGGAAACCCAGAGGGTGTTTCAGGCCATTTGCTGCAGAGGCTTGATTTAGTGCCAAGTATCAAAGGAGGCCAATTTAAGTATTCTGTTTCATTTATTGTTGGAGCTATGAAGTTCATTTGTTTTGCCATGATAGTGGAATATGTAAAATGCCACATGTGGAGTTATCAAGAAATGATTTCTTGTTTTCTTGACATCTGACATTCACTAAGAGAGGCAACAAAACTTAAAGAGCTGATGCTATTTCTCACCATTTTACAGATGAGAAAATTGAGGTGCTCAGTCTATTCGGCTGCAACAGAATACCTGAGTCTGGGTAATTTATGAAAGAGAGATATTTATTTCCCACAGCTCTGGAGACTAGAAGTCCAAGATAAAGGTACCAATAGCTTCTGTATCTAATTAATGGGAGCTACTTTCTAGTTTCAGGATGGCCCCTTGTGGTTATGTCCTCTCCTCTAGAAGGGACAACCTGTGTCCCCTTATGTCAGAAAAGATAGAAGTGAAAAAGGACCAAGTGTCAAATGCCTCTTACAAGTATGGAGCCCTTATGACCAAATCACTTCATGACAGCCCTCCCCCCTCCAGAAGATCAAAGTGGAGATGAGGTCCAACATGAATTAAATAGAGGCATGAGAATTCCAACAATGGCAGAGGCCAATAAGAGACTTGCTTGAGATCACGAAATTCCTAAGTAAAGAGAGAAGCCAGCACTTCACCTAAGTTTCTGTCTCAGAAGTCATTCTTCCCCTTCACTGGATGTGATGTCTGTCCTGGCAGGCACCCAGGTCACAATGGGTAGAGCTTTTGTCTATCCCTAGCCAGTGAAAGACCACTCCCTCCATCTCATGCCTACAACAGAAAGTAAACAGGTTGGCTGAGTAGCTCCAGGAATCATTTTTCCCTTCAGAATTTTCTTACCTCAATATCCTGGGACTTACCAGCTTGTTCAGAATAGTGTACCTATCAGAGAATTAATCAGAAGATTCTTTGCAAAGACTGAACCAGAAAGAAGTAGGGCTGTCCTTGAACCTGAGGTTTGATCCCTCCCTTCAGCTAGTGATGGTGACAATACAAACTATGTTGAGAAGGATTATGGAACAATGAATGTCACCAGTAACAATTGTATCTAGCACTTACTGAGTTCTAAGCACTGCTTTAATAGCTTTAGAAATGAACACTGAATCATTTAGTATTCAAGTGACCTTATCAGATGGATTATTTCAATCCTGGAAATAATGAAACTGAGTCAGAGTTAAGTTTTGTAGTTTGCCCATATACAGGGCCTGGGTTGGAGCCAGGAACTCTGACAGGAGCCCGTGTGTCCATCACCACACAGTATAGTGTAGTGTGTGAGAAGAGTTCTGTTGAGCATCACGTGAATGGACAGGTGGTGGAGGCAGCTCTCAGGGACCAGTCAGTCTTTACATGGGCTACCTTTGTTTAATGGTTGGCCGTCATTTGGGGGGTGGGGTAGAGCCTCTCAATGAAGCCAGGCCAGCCTGGCACTGTCATTTAACCCACATTGCTCTCTCACTCATGATCCTCCTGTCTGAGTCTCCAAGTGCCATCATTATTTTAGACCCTCCAATCAGGTTTCCAGATTTAGCGAAGACACCATGTTAGTTTAGTTAGCTAGCTTTGAATCTCAACAATTTCTAGCATAAGTACAGTTGTCCTATCTATTTTCAAGGGATTCATTCTCAGGGTCTTTGCAGATGAAACTCTTCAGATGTTCAAGGCCCTTGTATATTTGCATACTATTTGCATATAACCTAAGCATATGTGCCCCTCTACTTTTTCACACAGCTACTTCCTTCAAAATAAATAATAAATATGATGGAGAATGGAATTTCAAAGGGGAAAGTGGGGGGGGATTACCATGGGATATTTTTTATAATCATGGAAAATGCTAATAAAAATTAACAAAAAAAGAAAAAAAATTTAAAAAGACATTAAAAACAAATAAATAATAAGAACATCTAAAGTACAAACCTTGTACTTCAGATCACTTCAAGTTACTTATAATACCTTCTATGGTGAAAATACTTTTGAAGTAGTTATTAGCCTGTGTCATTCAGGGGAAAATCCTAAACAAAATATCTATACATAGTCATTTCAGCCAATTTTCCCATATATTTTCAATCCACAGTTGGTGGAACACAAATATATAGAACTCATGGAGATGGGAGTCTGAGTACATATCCCAAATATTGCATAGGACATGCTCATGTTAAAAATTATTTATTGGAGGTGGGGGCTGGAGAGATGGCTTAGCAGTTAAGGTGCTTGCCTGCAAAGCCAAAAACCTTGGTTTGATTCTCCAGGTCCCATGTAAGCCAGATGCACAAGGTGGCCCACGCATCTGGAATTCATTTGCAGTGGCTGGAGGCCCTGGCATGCCCATTCCCCCCTTCCTCTGTGTGTGTGTGTGTGTGTGTGTGTGTGTGTGAGAGAGAGAGAGAGAGAGAGAGAGAGAGAGAGAGAGAGAGAGAGTGTGTCCCCTCCTGTGTCTTTCTCTCAAATAAATAAATAAAAATAAAATAATTAAAAATATATTCATTGGGGCTGGAGAGATGGCTTAGTAATTGAGGCATTTGCCTGTGAAGACTAAGGACCTAGGTTTAATTTCCCAGTATCCATGTAAGCCAGATGCACAAAGTAGCACATGCATCTGGAGTTCCTTTGCAGTGGCTAGAGGCCCTAGTATACCCATTCTCTCCCTCTCCTTTCTGTTTCTCTCTACATATATCTTTCTCTCTCTGCCTCTTTCTCTCTCAAATAAAGAAATAAAATTTTTAAAAATCCAATTTTTTTTGGGGGGGGGTTCAACATAGGGTCTCATTCTAGCCAAGGCTGACCTGGAATTTACTAGGAAGTCTTGAGGTGGTCTAGAACTCAAGGCAATCCTCCTACCTCTGCCTCCTGAATGCTAGGATTAAAGGCGTGCATCACCACAGTGGGCTGAAAAATATATCTAAAGTCTTTTTTAAAAATTATTCACTGTTTACCTCAAATCAAATTTTAATTGAGTATCCTATACTTTATCTTGCATTCTTAGTCCTGAAAGCAACAAAATAACAAATCATTTACTTTATTCTTACCTCAAGCACATACACACGCTTTCCCAAAGTCTCTCTCTCTTTTTTTTTAAACAAGCCTGACTCTTTCTTCCCATCAAGTTTCAGAGAACTATTACCAAAGTTCAAAGCCAATCTATTTCCTGTTTTTATATGGCCTTGGTGATAGAACAACTTTTGTTTCTTTACATTTAATGGTTGAAGCAATCAAAAGGAGGGCATTCTATGACATTAACATTACATGAAATGTGGCCGGTTATGGCGGGAGAGTCAGACAAACCCAATACTTGAGAGCCTGAAACAGGAGGATCACAGTTTTGAGGCCAACCTAGATTACATAACAAAGCCCTATCTCAAAACATATATATATGTATGTTTTCTGTGTCCCTGACTGAAGTTTTACAAAAACATAGCCAAGTCTTGCATGCATAAAATCTGTGGCCACTTTCACAGCACAATGACAGCACCCAGCTTGATAATGATAATCCACAAATGTAAAATATTTACTATCTGGCCTTTTATGGGAAAAGTTAACCAACTCCTTAAGACAGTTTTTCATCCATCAAGGGAAATACAAAAGTTACAATGACAACTGGCAAATTTTCCCAATGAGCAAATTGCTCCCTGTTTTTCTCTGCTGCAAAACTGATCTTTGGGCAAGCTCTCCATGGGTTGACAACCAACTAGAAGCTCAAATGCATTTCCAGAGAGAACACAATCCAAATTGCAGCCAGTGAGTTGGTTGTAAAACCCAGAAACAACTGAGCAACTAGAACAAGGTCTGTCATAGCAAACTTCCCTTTATCAACCAGAACCCTTCCTTCCAGATCCTTCCTGCCTTGCCAGTTAGAGGCCCTGACTAGCAAAACTGTTTGATTCTTCTTTATCGTTTTCAGAGACATGGGCCCTCAAACACATTGTACCACTTGGTCAGGGATGTCAAAAAGGTAAGAAACCTCTAGACCGCCGGTCAGAGGCCCTGTCCTGACTGCTTCCTGTGGCAGACAGTACTTTTGTTTTGCATGAGCTACTGGTCTCCCTCCCCCTGCCAGCCCCTCGTTCTCGAGCCGTGTGCGCATCTGCCTTGTAGCCCAGACACCTCAGCTTATGACGCCGCTGTGACCCTTCCTGCAGTCGCCATGGTTTTAGACGCTTTTGATGGACATAACGCTTTAGGATAGTGGAATCTATGCACTTCTTGATGCCATGTGGATTTATGCCATTGCCTGAATTTCTCCAAATGTTCCTTCCTTTGAGGGGAGCTAGTTTCCATGGTGCCAGGCCACAAGAAGCACTTTCATGCTAGCTCCTCACAGAATGTCATTACAAGCATTACATAAAGTGTAGTAGGAATAACTCCAAGTGTCCCACAGAAACAGGACTAACACAACACATATGTGTGTTCCATTTTCCTAACGCTTTATTTTTCCAGAAGATATTTTCACATGTCTACTCATCTGATTTTTTTAAAACATTGACCACTATCTAAAATGATCTTGCATATTTATATTCTTTTTAAATCTTTTTTATTTATTTGAGAAAGAAAGAGAGAAGCAGATAGAGAGAAGGGGTGGGCCAAGACCTTTGGACACTGTAAACAAACTTGAGACCCATGTGCTTCCCTGTGCATCTGGCTTATGTGGATCCTGAGAAATCAAACCTAGATCCTTTGGCTTTGCAGGCAAGTGCCTTAGCCACTAAGCCATCTTCTCTAGCCCTACTGATCTAATTTTTAATTGAAGTTCTGGATTTGAATTATGCGAATTACACACATTTTTCAGATGAGGACGATGAAGTGTAGGAAGGTGAGAACTGTATTTGGTGGTAAGTAAAAAGCTGACATTAGCTTAGAATCAATTATAAAATAACAGTGATTCAGTGACAGAGGCCCAACATGAACATAAGCTTCCTATGTACCTGAACTCATTTAACCTTCACAATAATTTTTTTAATTAGGGTTATAAATATCATTGCATAATATTCCCACTTAGAGATGAAAAGAATGAGGCCCAGGAAGTTGTGACTCACCTTGGCAAGTGCTTGCTTGGGCCATGAATAGTCTCCTCCGGGTACAGCTTGACTTCAGGACCTTGCACTGCAAAGGAGAAAAGAGACAAATGGTCGACTTTCCTCATATACACACAGTAGTTTCTCACCAAACTCCTTAGAAAAAGCTATAAAACAAAATAAACGTACAGACAATTTCATCATCTCATAGGAAATCTTGGCTAGACCTTACCCTTAGATAGCTTATAAGCAATGCTTTGTGTTTTCTTCAAAAAGTCAAAGGCCCTGGGGCTGTTTATAATGCTCCTATTTAAGATGCTGGATCTTTGATAGTAATGAGTAATGAGCTTAACAACCATACCAGAGGGACAAAAAAAAAATTCTCCCTCTTTTTGGGTCCTTAAACTTCCCTTTCATTGCCATACAACCATAATGAAGGATTTTCCATCTCTGTGGGCAAAGCTAATAGCTCTGTGAAAGCAAGGGAGGGAGATGCTGCACCACTTTACCACGATCTCCGTTTTCCTCAGGCTGCACATTCCAAGCCACAGCATGGTATCTGCCCTCAGAAAACACATTTCCTTCACACTGTCTAGTTTTGTTTAATTTATCCTGGCTTTAAACTGCCTGGAAACTCATTTTAGATGACTAGGGGCATACACATGCAATGCAGTCTTTGATCAGCTTCTGGTTGTTCATGACCAATATGTGTAGAGCTTTTCTAAAATAATAAATATGGCATCATCTCTTGTCCTTATATGAGTCTGTGTCCACCCAGACTCTGAGGCCTTCTGATAATACACGCATGCCTTGGTCCCTCTGTCCCAGCCAGCAGCCAACCCAGGCCTTGGAACAAATCATTCATCAACTTCTCTTGACCCTTCTCCCTGATTTTTAAGGATATTTTTACCATTAGAGTTCATTACGTATAAACTATCAAACTCTCTCTTATTAGCTTGCCTTCCCCATAGGATTATGCATTGCAAGATCGTTTTATTTTCTCTGAAATCCCTTGAGCTGCCTCTTGCATTTGCTCCTGTCACTTGTATTGTTAGAAAGCATGCAACAAATCATTGGGGTGTTTTTGTTTCCTTTTTGTTTAAGCTTCTTAGCTAAAAATATACTTTAAGAACACTATAGATTAATAAGAACATGGAGGGAAGAACTCTTAGCTAAGAACAGACTTTCTTTTCTTGTAAGTGTGGTCCAAATATTAGAGCAAGAAGATAGCTGTATAAGCATGTATATACATACTAATTTAGTAGCAGGAAAAAATGATTTTTTTTAATAGCCCAGAATAGTACTAAACTGGCCTAAGACCAGTTCTCCCTTTACCTTGGAAAAGAGACTGCTGATCAATTGGGGAAAATCAGAAAGCCTGTGTTTAGTTTCTTTACCTGAAAAAAAGTAGAGGCAGAAAATTCAGGTTCCTATTGTTTCTATGACAAAGGTGAGCATCTACTGGGAGGTAATCAGGAATAGCTGTGGGAGTCAAAGGAGACAAGCATGTCCCCAGTTTATGCTACATGGATGCAATGAGCTGAAAATGATGCTTTTTGTTTTGTGTGTCTCAAAGAAGTAAATAAGAGAGAAGTTAACATCTGCATACAGTGCTGACATGTACCATGCTATTTCCACCAATTTAAGCCACCTAGATACTTAAAGGATGCAAAATACAAGTTTAAAATGCTAGGAAAGTCTTGGCACATTTAAGGAACTTTCATAATTAAAGAACATAATAATAAGTGACATGGTTTTTTCTTTATAATTATACTGGATATGTGTATATGTATGTATATTTAATATGTAGTCTATGAAAAAAAACAGTAAGAATATATAATATATATATATTCTCATGATCTGGAAATACAGTATACAGTCTGGACCTTAACTATAGTATTTAATAATATTCCTATAAATTAACTGTAAATAATGTCTATGAGTTCAGGGATGTATTTCAGAATTATTCAGCCACCCACCATAAGTCACCAGCAACTATTCTTTGAAACCAAGACAACTGAATGTAGACTACTAATCACAAGCCATTTTCAAGATCTTAAATTCTTTATATAGAGGGAGTAATCTAGGGGCCATGAGGTTAAAAAAAAAATGCTATTCAGCATCCACAGGAAATTTGAAGTAACAGAAGTTCACCTAGCACTGTGAGTCATTCTCACGCATAAATCCATTGACAGTAGCATTGCTCTCCTGTTAAACTAGAGTGGCCCAAGTCTGTCTGCTTTTCTGTGAAATATAACTTGCCCTTTTAGTAGCTAACTGTCTGCTCAGTTTGTGCCTCTGTGTGTTTTATATAGTAGTTTCTCTTTCTTAAATTAAACTTACTAATACTTCAGGTTCCCTGTACTATCCATGTCTGCCAGTAGAGGGCATGCTTGAGTAGTATGCAGAGGTACTGGTGAAATTAAGACCATCTGAAGGTTCTTTGTATGAAAACTACGATCCCAGTTTTGATCAATACTTGATTTGAGGGAGAATGAGAGAGAGAGAACAAGAGAGAAAAGGAGGTATTTTGATACTTTGGGTAAGGAGAGAATATTTACATGAGTCCATATGCTAAATTCATGAGAATTTATTTAAAAAATATTATTTTTAAAAAAGATTGATGGTCTGGATTTTACTTTGCTCATCCACCAAACCTTGGGTAATGTCCTTTGTTTCAAGAGTTTTCACCAGATTAAAAGCCCTACCTAGTGACTGCTCATACCAATGGTCTGCTTTTCCTTATGTAACCTGGCCTAGCAGGCTTTTCTTCAACCTTCCTTGATAAGCATGAAAACCAGCAGTCCTTAAGTTTGTGAATGGTTGAAATCTGACAGCCATACCATGAGCTGATATCTGAAACAGGCTCATGCTGGTAACATGCAGATCGTATGAATTTGAACTGTTCTTTAACATACCCTTAAGCATGGCATGAATGAAACCTTACCTTCAGAGCAACCATTCATAGCATGAAAAAAATACATATTAGATTTTAAAGCTGTCAAACTGCCTCCCCATAGACCCAAGCCTCTTTATCAAACCTTTTGAATCATGTGGCCTATCATGCATTGTTAAAACATGATATGGGGAAATCATTGTTCAGGCTTTGCCAGTCACCAAAGTCATGACCCAAGGGGATGGAGGCTGGGAACAGAAACAGCAGGCAATCAATATGACTCCAGTATCATGTTTGGAGTTCCAATCTGAAAAGGGCCCAGGTGAGGGAAGACTCCTCCAGAATGCTTTTGGTCACTACCTGTTGGCAAACCAGGTACCACTCACCTCCATACCTACCTATGTCTTGACCACTCACAGTCCCACTACACATGCATACGCCAAAAGCCCCCCAATCCTGCCAGCTCCACACAGGTCCCTTGGCCCAATAGTCCTTGGCATGGAATAAGAGCAGCTGCCGTGTTTTGACCAATGTATGGCTTCGAACTCACAGTGATCCTCCTACCTCTGCCTCCGGAATGTTGGGATTAAAGGTGTGCTGCACCACCACTCCTGGCTTCAGGGAAAGGGATGATTCAGAAACAAAATGGATCTAATAAGAGGGTGAAAGGGCCAAAGTCAAAGAGTGAGGGAGATGCCTACATCCCTAGTGCTACTAGTTCATATATAATGTCTTTTACATCATCCCGTTTTGCCCCCACTAACCCACTTTAGACCCCAGACAGGTGAAGGTTCAGGCTTCTACACTGTCATCAAGTTCCCCTGATGATTCTGAGGCCACAAAAGTTGGAAAACTGCCACTATAAATTAGCGGCCTCTTCTGTGAAGTGACCAAACTGTCATGGGGCATGTCAACTGGATTCTCACTTAAGGAGAATCTTCTAAAATCTGAGGGCATCCTTAGTCCTGCACAGTGGGATGCCTGGCCATCACTGGTACAGGGTGTTCTCCTTCATGGGAAGTTAAGCCAGACAGGAGAGCCATCTGTCAGTCAAGCCCTCTGGAATTCACTGAGCACTTCTTCCCTAACCTAACCCAGTTTTCCTTGGTCTCTCAGGCACTCCATTTTGAGGTAGACAACAATAATGAGCAAAGAACAGTAATGGCACCTCTTGTGCATCTATATGCATGAGGACCTGAGCTCCAACCCTAACACAGAAGTATGAAAGAAATGAAAACACAAAACAAAACAAAAAATACACCATAATATTAGGTCTTTAAGAAATGTCCCTCTCTCTGGCTACAGTGAGAGCTTGCATGGGTTGTGTGGAAAAGACCAGAGCTCTGTGTGGTCGGGCTCTGGCAGTGACGCACATCTTCTAGGAGGAGTCTTTCTTCAGGGAGTGGGGGGAAAACCAACGGTCTATGAGAGGTGGTGGCAGACCTGGGTCAGCTAGAGAGAGGGGCTACCCGCATCTGGGGGTCCTGCGCCTAGCCGCTGGGAAGGGTAGCACCTGCCTTGATTCGCCTGTGTTTCTTTCTGCTACACTGGTGTTTTTTTCTCCCCAGCTGAAGACTTGAATAAATATTTTGATTTTCTGTTATTGCCGGCGATTACAGCATCTTCTTATTTAACTTATGTCTTCTTTCCAAGCGAGAATATCCAGGTTTCGGTTGGATCTATTTTAAGGTGAATTAATTAACCAGCATAATAATACATTCACGTTTCTTTTTCATTATAATTTTTACTCTTAAAATAGTCACAGAACCCTTGCGAAAGAACCCCTAGTAAACTTCGCTGTCTTTGGGTTTGTCTGTCTGCTCCCTTCCTCCCTCCCAGGGGAACCTGCCCCCGGACTACAGGATCAGCCTCATCGACATAGGCCTGGTGATCGAGTACCTGATGGGCGGGGCCTACCGCTGCAACTACACGCGCAAGCGCTTCCGGACCCTCTACCACAACCTCTTCGGGCCCAAGAGGGTGAGCATCCTGAGCATGGGCGGGAGAGATCTGGAGGGTGCTTGTTTGTGTCCAGGGAAATAAGTACTTGAGAAGGAAGTACTGTACCAATTCTTCTTTCCTCTTCCATCCAAACCATCATATTCTTTCCCATGACTTTTAAAATTTGGCAAGAAATACTGTCAGTTGTTTTCCTTGAGGTGACAACATCAGTTGGTCATTCCAACAACGTCAATCCAGGGATCCATTTCAAATCGCTACAGTCTCACTTCCAGTCGTTCCTTTAAGTAAAAATAACAATCCATGAAAAATAATAATAATAATAATAATGGTCACAATTTGCTCCATGCAATTACCTAAGTGCTTTCTTTCAAGAGTTAGGTCAGTATGAGCAGAAGTGGTCTAGGACAGCACTCCTATCCCACAGGACATGCCCTCTCAGGGTAGAGTTTTAACAAGTGAACCATTGTTTAAACCTTTGATGATTCTGGTTGCATGGGGTTTTTTGAGGGGGGATACATGTGAGTTGTGTATGTGTTTGTGTGTGTGTTCATGTGTGCACATGCACCCGTATATAGGAATGTACATGCACATGTGTGTACATGAATGTGGAGACACAAGGAAAACCTTCGATGTCATCCTCAAGAGTTCTGTCCACCATTTTTTGGAAACAGACTCCATCATTAGCCTGGAGCACATGCCTGGCATTTTTACATGGGTTCTGGGGGTGAAATTCATGTCCTTATGCTTGCAAGGTGCTCTTTACCCAGTCCTCAAGACATTATTAAGTAAAACTATCTTCTGAGGGTTTGTTTTGTTTTGTTTTGTTTTTGAGGTAGGGGCTCACTGTAGCTGAGGCTGATCTGGTAATCACTATGTAATCTCAGGGTGGCCTTGAACTCATGGCGATCCTCCTACCTCTGCCTCTTTGGAGTGCTGGAATTAAAGGCGTGTGCCACAACACCCTGCCCTTTTTTGTTTGTTCTTTCATTTTAATTTTATTGGTTTGTTGTTAGTTGTGGTTTTCTGCAAGTGCCTAGCAGTGGAATATGACAGTTTTAGCACTGGATCTCACTGCCTTTGTTCCTGCTAAGCTCACCACCCAGCAGTTTTACTTACTCCCCATAGCCTTGGGCCACTTGCGCTGCTGTGAACACAGTATAAGGTCAGCTGCACCTCAGCCTCACCCTGAGCCCAGCCATACTTCTCTCTGAGAGGCTCTCAGGGATCTCTCGGGTCCATGCGTGACACCTGCAGGAATGCCGCCCCAGGTGGTAGTGGGCATGGGATTTTCTTTTTCCTCTTCTAAAAAAAATGTATGTTGTGCTTAATTTTTTAATGCTTCTTTGTTTCATGTTTGTGTTTTGTTTTGTTCTTCCTAATGAAAGCATTTCATAAGACCTAGAGAGAACTTTGAAAACACTAAGAAAAATAAATGAGGCAGGGGTGGGGGAAGATGGAGAAGACAGACATTTATCGTGCTAGTCATTTCAGAAGGTGAGCGAGAAAGAGAGACTGAGCTCCAGACACTAAAACTTGAGTCGTCACATAAAATGTGGGGGAAGTACAGGCTCTGTAACCTTACCATGTCCTGAAGTAGCTTCTAAGAATCACAAACTGCTACTCCCGACCCCAGGCTGGCAGGCTGTTCTTCCTTTGAAACACGAAGCAAGCTCGGTGATTCCCAAGCTGCCACCTCCATGGGCCTGAGTTGTGTCTATTTTGCACATCTGCATCACGGTCAGCAAGGCTGATGCTTTCTGTGCCCTTGAACAACTTCTGCCACCATCTTCACCTGCCCTGCGGCCCCGCGTCCTTGCTCACAGAAAGCAGCCTAGCAGACCTGCTGAATAGCGCCCAAGCACCTAGATAGCAGCGGTTTTTCAAGTCTGAGAAATACCCAATTTGCTCTGCTGACTGTTTCATCTGTCTTGCTGTTTGTGCTTGTGTCACAACACAACCATAAGTCAGGCGCCTTATCAACAACCTAACTGTGTTCCTCACAGCAGGGAAGGTTGGGGAGTTCAAGACCAAGGCACTGGCAGATCCAGTGTCTGGAGAAAACATGTTTCCCAGCTAGCAGACACGTCTTCTCACTGTGTGTTCACATGGAGGAAGGGGCGATCTTGTGGCCTTCTTGATAAGAACATAAAATTTATTCAGCAAAGCTCTTCCCTCTGGCCCTGACCATTTCCCACATGCTAGCCTGGCACAATCACCTTAGGGGTTGGGATTTCAACACATGATTGGGGGCCAAAAATTAAGACCATAGGCTTCACTCAAGTACTGGGTATCAAGGAAGGGTCAGCCAAGCAGGATTGTGATAGGAAGGAGAGAAATCGTGATCCACAAAAATCACTGTAAACCTTCAATTACATTTGTCTTATTTCCTGATTTTCTGTGGATCACCCAAAATCACAAATTCCCTAATATTCCTAGAACTTCTATAAATAAGTTCCTTTTATGTTGTTTTATGTCAGTGAGATAAAATTCATGCTATACAGGACAACAGAGTTCTCATATTACTTATTTGCAATATAGTAGAATTCTTTTCTTACCTCAATGAAAGAAAGATCTAACTTTGTTCACAACATTTTTTTAACAGCCCAAAGCCTTGAAACTGCTGGGAATGGAGGTTAGTGTTTGCTCAAATTATTAGTGTCAATTATTCTCTTTACTACATAATTAAAAGATAACTGGGTTCATTTCCATGACAGCCTTAGTGCATGATTATAAAAATAAGGAAATAAAGATCTTTCTAAGGGCCATGGTGGCTGCTTTAAAAATTCCACCATGAGATGATGTTAGCATTGCAAGCAAACCAAAAATAAGTTACTCCCATTTGAAACTGGCAGAAAAAAACAAGCTTCTAAATTCTTGTCAGCCAAATCTAGTATAGATATTTACAATGGCAAGAGACACCAAGACCAGAACTGCTTCACAAACACATCTATGAGGTACAGAAACTCAAGACAGATGATGTTCCCATCTTTAGTCATTCATTGCTTGTCATCGCGCAAACACAAGTATTGAATGTCCTTGTCTTTTTAGCAGAAACAGTAGTGCTATCCATCATGAGGTACAATAGCTAAACCAAGAGAAGAAGACATGAGCAAAAGTAAGGAGAAAAAAATAAAATGGCCCACTGAAAAATATTTTTGCAGTTTTTGAGACATGTTCTCATTATGTAGCTCAAGCTGGCCTCGAACATGCCATCCTTCTGCTTCTTCCTCCCAAGTGTTTCTAGGAATGTAGGCATGCACTACCACACTGGTTTAGAAAGTAACATTTTAGCTAAAATGTAAATTGACATGATGATACATGGCTATGCATATGCACTTATTACACTTTAAAGTTAACCATGGATGAGCTTGTGGGTCCCTTAGGGTAGGAGCTGGTCTGGTAGTGATTTTAGGACTGAACCAATGGAAGGTGTACAGTAATTACATCATGAATTGAGCTGATTTCCTTCCCAATTCAGCCTGCCATGTCTTCCTCTAACATTGCAGGATGATATCCCCTTGAGACGAGGAAGAAAGACAACGAAGAAGCGTGAAGAAGAGGTGGACATTGACTTGGATGATCCTGAGATCAACCATTTCCCGTTCCCTTTCCACGAGCTGATGGTGTGGGCCGTGCTCATGAAGAGGCAGAAGATGGCCCTGTTCTTCTGGCAGCATGGCGAGGAGGCCATGGCCAAGGCCCTGGTGGCCTGCAAACTCTGCAAGGCCATGGCTCACGAGGCCTCTGAGAATGACATGGTTGACGACATCTCCCAGGAGCTGAACCACAACTCCAGGTTGGCCATCTCAACACATAGGGGAGGGCAGGGGTGAGGAGGGAACTGGAGTCCAAATCCTGGAAAGTCTGAGCTCCACAAAACCGTAAGGGCTCGCATTATCACTCTAAAGGTTCACATAGAGGGTGGAAGTGAGTCACCTTCACTGTGCTCTGTGAGGTCCAGACAAACTTCACAGTTTCATTCGTCCTCTCCACTGCCCCAAGATGTTAAGTCCTCTGGTCATCTACTTTATTCAGATGAGAAAAATAACTTGGCTAAGACCACACACACATTGCAGATGTCAAGGCTGGGATTTGAACTGGAGGCCTGGCACATTTAAGCAGACATACTGTGCTCTAATCATTGGTTGATCGTTCTGCCTCCTTCACTTACATGACTTGAGTTGGGCGGTTTGAGTGCAGGGGGGTATGAGTGTCTGACTTACATCTTCAGTTCAACACAAGGCATCTGACACATGCTGAATGCTCAGTGGATGCTGTCTGGAAGCACTTGTAAAAAGACTAGACCTCATGCAAGACAACTATTCACACAGATTTGTGATTAGGAAGCAAGCCCCGCTTCTTTCTTACAACTCTTCAGTTGGCCTGAGGGAGTCTTGCACATACTTTCTCTTTCAGGGACTTTGGCCAGCTGGCTGTGGAGCTCTTGGACCAGTCATACAAGCAGGACGAGCAGCTGGCCATGAAGTTGCTGACGTATGAGCTGAAGAACTGGAGCAACGCCACATGCCTGCAGTTGGCTGTGGCTGCCAAGCACCGCGACTTCATTGCGCACACATGCAGCCAGATGTTGCTCACCGACATGTGGATGGGCCGGCTCCGCATGCGCAAGAACTCAGGCCTCAAGGTCAGCACATGCAAGAAGGTTCTGTTGCCATGAGAGCCCAAGGGTTAATTGGAAATTTCCCAACCATATCTTTGGTGGGACTTAGGGGGTTCTCATATTTTGAAATGTGGTACTAAACCCTGACTTGTCATCCAGATCCCCTGGAAAGCTGTGATTTTCATATGGGTACCAGGGCCACCTCCAAGGCCTGCTAAAACAGTTTCTTCTCTCAGAAGATCCAAAGGTGAACAGCATACATAGGCTCCATTTCCTCTGGCACACGCCATCCTATACCAGGAATCTCACCCATGGGATGTTGCCCAGGCAACTCTTCACCCCTTGCAAAGCTGACACCCACCTCCACCCAGATGTCCTAACATCATGTCATAGACACATTGGCTCTGACCACAGAGCTAGAGAATTATCTTAACAGAATGAAAATGGAAACAGATTTGTATGTCAAGACATTGCTACATAGTCCTCAGCATTTTTAATGATGTTGGGAAACAAAACGTAGAACCTCACATTTGCCACTGAGTCACAGTCGAGTCTGTCTAACCTGAGTCTATTTTTGAAGGCTGTATGTAGAGTTGTAACTGTGTAAATTAATTAAGAGTAAAACAAGAGGGACACATAATAGTGAGTTGTCTGTGTAGTGGTTGCCTTGGGAGGTAAATAGACCATGCAATGGACTCGTTCTTAAGTGTAGTAGGTTGGTGTGTAGCGTTCACTTTGTTTGTGGTACTGGGGCGAGAACTCAGGGCCTTACACATCCAAGGTAAGCACTGGACCACTGAGCTACATCCCAAGTTGTTATTTCTTTTAATTCTTCTTTCAATGTTATGTTAAAATGAAGAAATAAATGAAAGAAAAATGAGAAATAGATGGTCAAAAAAATATGAAGGGAGGTATTGTTTTTTTCATTTTTGTGATGTCAGTTTATATATACTTATATGCATACATATTTAAGGTGTACATCATGATGTTTTATAAACATAGTGAAATGGACACTGATGAAGCAAGCAAAATTATTAATCCATTATCTCACAGTTAATATCCTTTTAATGTGATAAGAGTTGCCTGGTATCTACTGTCTTTGCAAGTTTCCAGTGGACAGTATGACATCAGGGCTCTGGTTCTTGTGAGGCACAGAGGGTCTCTAGACTTCCTTATTCACATATCTCCAACTCTCAACTATTTGACCGCTTTTACTCAATCAGCACTGTCTCCCACCTGACCTTTCCCATGGATTCTTGGCACAGTTTCAAGAGGGTTCTATGAAGTGGATCGTGTACAGTGTTCCACAGCTACACAACTAGTGACGGCCAAGCCTGGCCAGGCAGGGAGCCGAGCCAGTTCTCAACTTCAAAGACAGGGTGTTGTGTCTCACTAAGACTGCCAGTCCGCTACCTGAGCTGCCCAGACCTACTAGACACGCAGAGTTCAGGGTCATTGCTGGCCCTGTCCCTTGACTGCCCTCGAGACTCCATGGCCATATCAGTCCCCAGCTGTCCCTGCCTCATGATTTGTGCATCATATTTACTGATCCCTCAGAAGCTGGCTGAGTACCTTCCCTGATGCTCCTGGACCATTTTAGGATTGAGATGAGATGAGAAGTGTGAGAAGATATGGGGGATCAGTCAGAAGCAGGTGCTCTCATATTCCCTGTTCTTGGAGAAGGAGATTGTTGTCTCACAAGAAGACTTGTGTCATTAGAATCCTGACACAAAGTTTACAAATGAGTATAACACAATGCTGTTCTCCCTGGCAGGGGGGATTTTGCACAAAGGGACTATTCTTGATAAATACCGTTTCTGGGATGTGTGTTTCTGTGGGATAATAGCAAATGCTGGCAGAATGCTCTACAATGAATAAAATGTTTTCCTACATGTACTCTCTCAAGGACAATTTGAAACAATATTAATTGACAGAAACAATCTGACAATAAATCAGCTCCACTAAATACATTATCAAATAAATGCCAGCAGACATATGTATGAATTGGTTTTAAAGGCCAAGTCCTGTCTGGTGGTTAAATGGAAAGAAATCTCAATTCTTTTCCACTTTTGCTTTGGATAAGCTCTCTTCTCAGTTTTCCCCATGCATGTGGGTGTTAGACGGGTAAAATGTATTTGAGCAAAATATGTATTAACCAGATGGGATAAAATGACACTTTCTGAACTAGTATGCTTAGCTATTCAGCTACCCAGGTCCCTGAACATCACATACAATGCCTGTGCAGACACACACACACACACACACACACACACACACACACACACACACACCATACATCTCACCCCAAGCCTTCTGATTCTAAGCAACCACCCTATTCTTAATCCTTTAAATGTGATTATTATTATTATCATTATTATTACTTTAGGTAATTCTGGGAATTCTACTTCCTCCTTCAATTCTCAGCTTGGAGTTCAAGAACAAAGATGACATGCCCTATATGACTCAGGCCCAAGAAATCCACCTCCAAGAGAAGGAAACAGAGGAACCAGAGAAACCCACCAAGGAAAAAGACGAAGAGGACATGGAGCTGACAGTAAGAAATCTTTGTGGGTTTTCTCCCTGGGAAAGAAAAAACATCCCCAATCCACTCAACCCATGGATACAGCTTGGGCTTGTGGTCAGACTATGGCTTCCAGCCTTGCACCAGCTTTAAAGACAGGTGCCGCAAATGATACTACAGTATCGTTTCCTCTTTATGCACAAATGGCAAGACTATAGAGTCCCAGGATATGTGAAATCCTTCTGCCAAACAGAGGTGCAGAACAAATCAATGAAATTCAAAACAAATTTCCCAGGAAAGCATATGTAGCCATCTTAGCTGACAATAAAGAAAGAGAAGCTATGATTTGGAAGTAACCAGAGTCACTGAGCTGGAACTGTGCCGCCCGCCGATCAAAAGCTAAGGCTGTATCTGTCTTTGGGGTCAGGCTCACAAGTACAGCACTAATTGAATTCTGGGGTTTGTATGGAAAGCTTTTATTAGCTCTTCCTGGTATAATTATAGAACACGGATGCTTTGTTCTGCAAAGGGAACGGGGCATCTGTGCATGGGACCACTTCCCACAGCCCCCACTGGAGCAGCGTGACTGCCACTGGCTTGTGTCCAAAAGCTAAAAATAGCTGTGCTATTCAAGGGAGAAATAGGCTTTATGGTTTGGGAGAGAGGCATCAAGCAACAACTCCGTAAGGACTCTCCTGATGTGTCTCGGCCTCTCACCTCCCCGGCCACTGGCTGCAGCACTCACCCAGTGACCCAGACGTTGTAAGAAGAGAAAACGAAAATTGGTTCTGCTCTGGTGACAAAGGAGCCTTTGCATTATTCACCCCTGGGACACTGTAGGACTTGTTCTTCCCCAAATACACAGTATTTCTTCCCTAAGTCTCTATGTACAACTCTGACTTGCTGATGAGAAGGCAGCCTTTGTTTCTGTTTCGGCATCTTTATAAAAATCTAAATAGGCATTTGCTCACTTCTTCAGACTGCAGCGACAGCCCTCCCTGAAGAGCTTATTGTATTTATGTCTCTGAGCTCCTTCTCACTTAAGAAATGATATTTCAGCTATAGGCATACAAGGGGGTAGTAATAACATCAAGTTCTTGCTGGTGATTCCAACAGAGGGGTGAACAGCAAGTGCGCTGGAGTCAGAATCCTGCTTGCTGTGTGACCTTGGGCACAATTTTGTCACCTCTAGAGTGGGAATGTTAATTCTGCCTCACAGGTGGTCATGAGGCATAAAAGCATATATGTAGCCTACTTACACTAGCAACTGACACACTATAAATCAATAGGTGTTCACTAAGATTGTTGAAACAGTGCTAAGCACTCTCTGCCCTGGCTCAGGAAAACTCATATCAGACCCATGGGGTAGACACTGTTGTTTTTATCCCTATTGGGTCTTTCAGGTTAAACTGCCTAATTTTACCCAACTGATTTGATACAAAGCTGGGATTAGAACCTGGGCATATAGACTCTCTAGGCTACATACACTTTGAGTCAATTGCTAACAGAGACTGAGAGAAGGGCTTCAGGGTCTCAAACATCAATACTATAGTTCAGCCCTGAGTAAGGAGACTCCAACTGATGCTGGGTGTCCTGGGGCATGGCATAACCTGGACATAGCATGCATCCTAGGAAGAGAGCTGGGAGCTGAATCACGGTCCTTATGGTCAGGGATCAAGGAAGGAAGCAAAGGGTGGAGGCTTGCCCTGTCTGTTTAGACCTCTGAGGAGTTTATTCTTTCAGGAAGCTACAAAAAAAAAAAAAAAAAAGTAAAAGTCTCCCTAGACCAAAAGCAAAGCCAGCTTGTCAGAGTCTAGACCCGAGTGCTACTCACTGCACACCTACCTGGCTTCCTGAGCTTATTCTCCCCCGGCAAATCCTTGGGGACAAAGAGAGAAGGAAGAACACTTTGGGGTTGGAAAGCCTTGGGTGAGGCAGCCATTGTCCTTAAAGTGGAGCATCCTTTGACCCTGATAGGGTGAGCAGCTCACCCTGGACAGGATTGCAGAACACAGTTTGTTGACATCTTCATTCCTTTCAGAGAGTTGACATTTGAGCTTCTGGCAAAGGGAGTGGGACATCCTTGGACCTTTCCAAAATGATAGATAAAATGTCAAGGTCAGCTTGTTCTGCTCACATAGCCTTCAGCAGCTTGGTCACCTCAAAGGTTCTTTCCCACTCACCCTCCCCCCACGCCTGTGTTCGGCCAGCACTATCTCAATCCTCACTGAGCAGGTGTGTCTGTATTTGACCCTGCTCAGTCCTTCTTTGCTTTGTCTTTCTTCAGACTTTTTTCATTTTTCTTTTACATGTAAATGACCCTGTTATATTCTACTTTAAGTAGTGTCAAAGTGTCTGGCTGCAAGGCAAATAAACCAACAAAATCAGCAAGTGAAGTTGCCAAGGCTGGATTTGATGAAATGGCAAGAATGCTTCACGTGAGCTCATGAACAACAAGCCCTGTGTGAGTGCACTCACCTCAGAATGTATTGAACAAAACTGAAAAAGCAGGTTGTTTTTGTTTGCCCACATGGTCAAGTACATGTAGCATCCTGTTCGTTGCCTACTAGAGCCCCAGCACAGCATATATTTTTGCTCAGAAAGTACTGTCCCTAGAGGTTGCCCCAAGCAACAACTCTCCAAGATTTTGAAGTTTCCAGCTTATCTTTGCTTTCAGCCGATTGTGTCCCCAGTTGGTATTGTATTGTCAAGCATAGAAATAAACAGACAGAAGCAAGACAATTGACATCTAAATGATAGGGCAAATATATGTCCAGAATGGCTTGAAGTCAGTGATGGATGTTAATAAAATTTTATTGGGGTCCCTTTGCTAGGAAGAGCGATTTGGCTCACCAGTGAAAATAGATGCATAAGATAGCCAGAGTGAAACCTTAGTTATCCATTTGCCCAAGGTATCTTGTCAGGGTATGCACAAAGTCATGAAAGTGGTCTCCCCCAGAAGTCCTGTTGATTAGAGACAAAATAAACCATTTGTTATTGTCACACATTTGAGTAAAGTGGTTGAGAGGCTGTCATTGAAGTTGTGGAAAGTAATATTTGCGTTTTTTAATGTTAGGTGGTTTGAAGAACTATGTAATGGCTATCTCTATGCTCCGCTTCATGACACATTGTAATGATTGCTATAATTAGACTTCTCAACTTGAGTCTCATAGGCCCACTACTGTGACTTTCCCCAAATCCTTTCAGTCAGTCCTGAGAAGTTAAAATGTTTTAGTCAGTTCCCACTTTATTAAAAATCTCATTTCCCAAGTGGAGAGATTGCTCAGTGGTTAAAGTGCTTGCGTTGAAAGCAAGAGTAGTGAGTGCAATCCCCAGCACCCACGTAAGGGCCGGGCATGCCAGCATCCTGCGCTGTGACCTCAGTGCTGCCAAGGTGGAGACCAGAGAACCCCGGGGCCGTGCCGGCCAGCCACTCTAGCCTGGTTGATGAAGCGTGACTCGGGACGATATTGCAGAAGTAACTCCAAGAAGCTGTGCTGCCATAGATTCTCTGTCATGCACACTTTTCTGGTCAGATTCCAACTATACCATGTAAGTCAAAAAGATCGTAGTTTAATTTCAGGACTAACTAGTAGTTGCTATGCACTTATTAAGTGGCAGATGCTAATTGACTTGTAGAGTGTTGCAGTTTCCTTCTCTGCTGCCATAAAGCACCTGACCAAAAGCAACTGAAGGAAGGAAAGGATTTATTTAGCTTATAGAATCAAGGGGAAACTTCACAGTGGCAGGGAAAACATGGCATGGGCACAGCAAGCAGAAAACAGCAGTAACAGGTGAGTGAAAAGCAACTCAAGTTAGGACTCATAATGCTCAAGGCCCGCCCCCAACAACACGCACAAAGACCCACCCCACTACTTACCACCAGCTAGGGACCAAGAGTGAGTTTATATGGGACATCTGATTGAAACGACTACATAGACCCACTTCATAAAGGTTCCTATGGCCCCAACTTTACATTTAAGGAAAGCAACTCTCAGAAAGGTGAAGATAACTCGCCCACAGCTCCGTCGATTCCAAGTGCCCAGGTTAGAACTCACTCACCCATCTGCTTGGGCCAAAACCTAGAAATCCTCACTATTGGGACCTCCAAGCCCTCTTTGTAACATCCTGTCACTTGCTACTAAGACAGGCGTGCATGTGCCTCTTTCAAAGGTTCTGCCAATTCTGCAATGTTAAATCATGACCATTGTCACTGCCGCTGCTGTCCTGAAGGCCATCAATGACAAGGGAATCGACTGTGCTCATGGAGGTCCATAGTAGCTTTGGGGTGAGCACCCATGCAGGTCAGGTCTGCCTGGAGTCCTTCTAGCCCCACTGGTTGCAGTGGGAGGCAGTGGTCTAAGAAGTTACCGTAAAAGTAACTGATGCCAAGAGTACTTCAGGTTTTACAAGGCCCCATGATGTGCCTAGTAGTTGAGATGATCCTAGACTAAGAAAAAAGCTCCACACACTTCAAATAATTGCCTCTTGAATACTCCTGACCTTTGGATACATGAGGGGCTCTGATCCAATCTTCCTTTTTTTCTTTTCTTTTCTTTTTATTTATTTGACAGAGACAAAGGGAGAGAGAGAAAGAGAGAGAATGGGCACATCAGGGCCTCCAGCCACTGCAAATGAACTCCAGACGCTTGTGCCCCCTTGTGCATCTAGCTAACATGGGTCCTGGGCAATCCAACCTGGGTCCTTTGGCTTTGCAGGCAAATGCCTTAACCACTAAGCCATCCCTCCAGCCCTGATCCAATCTTTCTTTGCCTGGAGTGTCACTAGCACATATGGCTTTGATCACAGGTCTAGCCTGCCTCACATACCCATGTAGAGAGAAAAATGGAAGTGGGAGTAGATTCCTGTAGCCCTGTCTTCCCAGGCAACACTTTTGCTCCTTCTCATGACTGGACGTATCGCCCTCGTCCTCCAGAGAGCCCAAGACAGGAACAAAGAGAATGGTTGAGAAGTATATCCAAGGAAGCAACCTAGTCAGAATAAATACACACTTTTTTTTTAAATTTTTTATTTATTTATTTGAGAGCAACAGACACAGAGAGAAAGACAGATAGTGGGAGAGAGAGAGAATGGGCGCGCCAGGGCTTCCAGCCTCTGCAAACGAACTCCAGACGCGTGCGCCCCCTTGTGCATCTGGCTAACGTGGGACCTGGGGAACCGAGCCTCGAACCGGGGTCCTTAGGCTTCACAGGCAAGCGCTTAACCGCTAAGCCATCTCTCCAGCCCTAAATACACACTTATACACACAGTACAAACACACACATGGAAAAGACATGCCTTTAAATCTCTACATCATGTGTTCTTGGGTTCTGTGAATCCTCAGGGCCCTTGAGCAGCCTCCGCTCCTCTATATAATGAGCCACTGAACTACGTGCTCTGACCTAATAGTCTTGGTTCTCTCTCAATGTAGGTAATGCTGGGGCGAAACAATGGGGAGTCATCCAGGAAGAAAGACGAAGAAGAAGTTCAAAGCAGGCACCGGTTGATCCCCCTGGGCAGGAAAATCTATGAATTCTACAATGCACCCATTGTGAAGTTCTGGTTCTACACGGTAAGTGTCTTTCCTAAAGATGGCTGCAGGAGCCGTCATTTGCTTCTCGTGCCCCTGTGTGCTCTTCTCTGGGCCTCACTGTAAGTGCCACAGGCGCAGGAATAAAAGCTCGGTGACCTTGCTTTTCCAGTAGCTGGGCAGGTTTGTGCACTTTGCTGGGCAGCTTGCACAGCTGGCCCTTCTCCTCTTCACAGAACATACAAGTGAGAACTGGCAAAAGTGAGAACTGATAGAAACAGACGTGTGACAAGTATGAGTTTAGGCTAGCAGGAAAATAAAATTTCAAATGTATTAATGCTAAGAAAAATCTCCCCTCGAAATAACTAAGCCATGCAAAAAAAAACCCACTTCATTTGTATTTCTACATTTTGTACAGATATGTTATTATGTGTGCCCTGTGACCATCAGAGACAGCCTGGGTAGGAATCCCATCTGCGTCCCTTGGTGTTGTGTGACACCAGACAAGTTACTTCCCATTCTCTCCACATTTACCCTCAGATGGGGTTAAAAATAGTACCAACTTAGTAGGGTTTAGTGAAGACTAAATGTGTCAAAGTATGTAAAACACTTAAAATTGTGCCTGGATGTGTAAACACCATGTCAAGTAACTATTGTTATCCTTACACTACTCACATTGCACAGCAATAATCTGTGTTGGATTTATCTGTCCACTCACCATGAACACAAGTATCATTTACTGAGCACCTACTGTTTTTAGACAATGTTCCAGGTACTTCATAAATACTGTCCCTCATCCTGACAATTCCATCATGATCACATCTGTACTGCTTTTCTAGATCCATTATGTGTCCTTCCTCTTATATCCTGCTCTCTCAGTTGTCACACCCTAAAACTGAGGTTGTCAAACCACAGCTCTTGAGCTAGACCCAGCCTACTAACCGCTATAGTGGTCTTCAAACAAAAAAATAATAATTTTTGAATTTTTGTCTTATTCATGTTGTGGTGCCATAGATTACACCCAGTGCCTCCAGTATGTTAGGCAATTGCACTGAGCTGCATTCTGGCCGGTTTACAATTTATTTTTATTTCAGAGAGAGAGAGAGAAAGAGAGGGAGAGAATGGGCATGCCAAGGCCTCTAGCCTCTGCAAATGCATTGCAGACACATGAGCTACTTTGTGCATCTGGCTTACATGGGAACTAGAGAATCAAACCAGGGTCTTTAGGCTTGGTGGGCCAGCACCTTAGCTGCTAAGCCATCTCTCAGCCCCCTGTTTTTAAATATTTTTTAAAGTTAAAATAAACTTTTAAAAAGGAATATTTTGAGTCTGGGGATATAGCTCAGTTGGAAGAATGCTTACCTAGCATGCATGAAATCCTGGGTCTAATCACCCAGCACCACATAAACCAGGCATGATGATGCATGTCTGTAATTTTAGCATTTGGGTAGAGGAAGGAGGCTCAGGAGTTCAAAGTCATCCTTGGCTACATTGGGAGTTCAGGACCAGCCTGGACTACATGAGATCCTATCTTAAAAAAATAGTTTGAGCCAGGTGTGGTGGCACAGGCCTTTAATCCCAGCACTCAGAAGGCAAAGGTAGGTGGATCCTATTGAGTTCAAGGCCACCCTGAGACTACATAGTGAATTTCAGGTCAGACTTAGCTAGAGCAAGATTCTACCTTGAAAAAAAATAGTTTGTGACACATGAAAGTTATATTAAATTCATATTTCATTGTCCATAAGAACACAAATTTGTTTAGATACAGCCTGTCTCCTTGCATGCTGCAACAATAAAGTTCATTCCAAGCCATAGAGACCTGATATACAATGCCTTAAAAAATCAGTTCTTGGGCTGGAGAGATGGCTTAGAGGTTAAGCGCTTTGCCTGTGAAGCCTAAGGACCCCGGTTCGAGGCTCGGTTCCCCAGGTCCCACGTTAGCCAGATGCACAAGGGGGCGCACGCGTCTGGAGTTCGTTTGCAGAGGCTGGAAGCCCTGGCGCGCCCATTCTCTCTCTCTCCCTCTATCTGTCTTTCTCTCTGTGTCTGTCGCTCTCAAATAAATAAATAAATAACTTAAAAAATATTTTTAAAAAATTTAAAAAAAAATCAGTTCTTATACCAGGCGTGGTGGCACACTCCTTCAATCCCAGCACTTGAGGCAGAGGTAGGAGGATCACTGTGAGTTCGAGGCCACCCTGAGACTACATAGTGAATTCCAGGTCAGCCTGGGCTAGAGTCAGACTCTACCTCAAAAAAAAAAAAAAACAAAAACATCAGTTCTATAGCCCTTTGCACAGAAGTTAGCAAACTCCTGATCTACAGCTAAAGGCAATTGCGTCAAAACTTTTCTATCACTTGAATGAATACTGACCACTCTCATCCTTCCAAGGCATATGTTTTTCTTTCTTGATCAATGTTCAATATTAAGGTAATGTTGCTGTCAGCTTTGCATTGCTGGCAGAAAACACCCAACCAACAGTAGTCTTTGGGGGTGGGAAGGGGGCTTATTTTGACTTATAGACTCAGGGGAAGCTCTATGATGGCAGGAGAAAATAACGGCATGAGCAGAGGGTGGCCGTCACCTCCTGGCCAACATCAGGTGGACAAAATAGCAGGAGAGTGTGCCAAACATCAGCAAGAGGAAGCTGGTTATAACACCCATAAGCCTACCTCTGACAATACATGGCCTCCAGAAGGCTTTAGTTCCCAAATCGCCATCAGCTGGAAACCTAGCATCCAGAACACCTAAGTTTATAGGGGACACCTGAATCAACCACCACAGGTAATTTTAGTTCTTAATTCTTTTGACCCTCATTTACTCAACCCAAGCAATTGTCAGCCAGAAATGCTTTTCCATCACAGCAACCCTGGCCAGTGGGCCTTTATTCCAAGCTAAGGCTTTGCCCATTTTGGCTTCAAATTCAAGATCCTCCTCCCTCAGCCTCTTGAAGGTTAGGGTTACAGATATGTGACGCCATACCCATGCCCAGCAACCCTTTTTAAACAGGCTGACGCTCAGGCTGTCCTCCCAGGGCTTTGATGTCATGGTTTCCTTACAGCCTGCACATCAAGATATTTCATAACTCACAAGGTGATTGTTGTAAGTGGTCAAGGTTGAGAACCACTGACCCAGAACAGAGAGTGGGGAGTTATTTTTAAAACACCATGATAGGAAGGGATTGCTTCACAGTGCTAATTCCTGGACCCACCACAGACCCAATTAAATCAAGTCTGCAAGAAGCAAGTGGGAGGGTTGTGTGTTTAACAAACTTCCCAGGTTATTCTAATGATGAGGGAAGCCTGCACCACACTGGGCCACCCACTACAACGGTGTAGCACATTTTGCCTCTGTCATAGTTGGGGCCCAGCTCTATGTTGCATGACAAGGATGAGTCTCAGCAAACACATCCACAGTGGACTCCCCAGCTGTATTATGCAGTGCTTAAACAATCCCCAGAATTCCATGTTCACATGTTGATAAAATCCAGTCTTCAAGGAAGTGAATGCAGATAAAACATGCCCAAAACTTAACAACAGATCTCATCTTTAGAGCAGCTGTCCATTTGCTTTGGGCTGTGTTCTCTGTAAGGGTTTTTCTCTCTCAGATTTCCGGAAGTGTCTCCTCCTCCTTTCTGATGTTCTAAAAGAGAGGACCAGCCTTACTCCCGGTGACCTCTTCCCCATCTTGGCAGGTTTTCTGAGGACCATGTTAGGTTCTCCTAGGTTCCAAGATCAAGGGAGGCAAGGGTCCATTTGGTTCGCAGCCCCTGTTTATGCAGAGAACTGGTTTCCAAGGTCCAGCAGGAGAAGATTCAAATTCAAGGTGTGAAGTGACACAAGGTCAGAGGGACATAGTGTGCACTTGGCTTTTCCAGTAGTGGCAAGTTCTTCCCCAGAGGCCTCACATAAGATGAACTATATAGGCTTGGACTGAAATCATTCCAAGTCTCTCTGCTTGCCTTCTGTTGTAGTCAGGTTTGCATTGCTGACAGAACTCACCTGACCAAGAGCAGCTTTGGAGTGTGGAGGGGGTGTATTTTGGCTTACAGACTCGAGGGAACACTCCATGGTGGCAGGGAAAAACAATGGCATGAGTAGAGAGTGGACATCACCTCCTAGCCAACATCAGGTAGAAAATAGAAACAGGAGAATGTGACAAACACTGGCATGGGGAAACTGGCTATTACACCCATAAGCTTTCCCCCAACAATACACTGCTTTCAGGAGGCTTTAATTTCCAATTTCCATCAACTGGGCAGACTAGCATTCAAAATACCTAAGTTTATGAGGGACACCTGAATCAAACCACCATATTCTGCCCTTGGCCCCCATAAGCTGACCACCAACCATAATGTAAAATGCAATGCATTCATCCAACTTTAAAAGTCCTCATAGTTTTATCAATCCTAATGATGTTCAAACATCCCCATAATCCAAGGTCTTTTAACTGAGACATAATACCACAAAAAAATTCCCAAAATAGCCATGATGGCACAGAATAAACATTCACACTGCAAAAGATGACACTGGGCATAGCAAAGAAATATTCAACCAATACAAAATTTAAACAGAGCAAACATCAAACTCTGTAGTTTCAAGTCCAACAACTCCAGTCAGTGACAAATTGCCAAATCCAATAATTCTAACCAACAACAAGTCTCTGGGATTCCAATTCCACCTCTCCAGCTAGGCTATTCACAGTCCTGGTAAACATCATCCGAGGCTTGCAACTTCCCTTAGCAGCCATCTCGTGGTCCTAGCATCTCCAGTGGGTTTTCACTGTTTTCCACAGTTTATCCTCATGGCCCCATGGGGTCTCCATGCAGGCATCCAGCAAACCTGCTACACACTGCCCATGGCCATTTCCAAAACACAAGACTGTGTTGCAAATTCAATGACCCTCTTTTTCCTGTATTTCTTATACTACATAATACCAGGTAGGGTGCCAATTTGTTAATCCAAGGGGGGAATAAAACAGACTTTGAAGAAGAGGACATTCATTAAACATTCAGGCTCATTCAAAAGACTGCATTTTTTTCTGTCATCCCAATGCATGTCAGCTGGTGCATCTAAATCTCTCATATAGTTGTAGTTGACCAGGCAGAAGTTTTGGCCCAAATCTTTCATTTTTTTCTGTGCCATGTACCTCTGCTCACATCAGTCTGTTTCTATGCAAAGCAACACTGCACAAATTCTTAGGACACAGGCATAACAGCAAGCCTTTCACACAAACTGCTGCTAGCCCAGTCCAAGCAAAGCTCTTTGTCACCCTCATAAGCCAAACCTCACAGTCCATAGTTCTTACTGCATTCAAGTCTTTCAACTCTGACCAGAAAAGTCCATCAAGCTGAACTTAGAGCACTGAAAGGCATGTCTTAGGCCAAGATTTCAACTCCTTCCACTTAAAAATCAACTACAAAAGGCCAAAGCCACACAGTCAGGTGTCTAGAAGCAATTTGACCCCACTGTCAGCCCCAACTATAGTGTTGCAGTCAGGTTTGCCTTGCTGGCAGATATCACCCAACCAAGAGCAGCTTGTGGGGAAAAAAAAAAAAAAAAAAAAGCTTTATTTTGGCTTACAGACTCAAAGGGAAGCTCCATCATGGCAGGGGAAAACGATGGCATGAGCAGAGGGTGGTCATCACCCCCTGGCCAACATAAGGTGAACAATAGAAACAGGAGAGTGTGCCAAACACTGACAAGGGGACACTGGCTATAATACCCATAAGCCCACCCCAACAATACACTGCCTCCAGGAGGCATTAGTTCCCAAATCTCTGTCAGTTGGGAACCTAGCATTCAGAACACCTAAATTTATGGGGGACACCTGAATCAAACCACCACACCTTCTTTCCACCAAATACACTGCACCTGGATCTAGAGGCTGGAACCAGTTAGTGGAATTACTTAACTACTAGGATGTGAAAGATCTGGAAGACTTGTGTACATGGGCCTAAATAGGATAAGAGAAAGACAATGCCTTGCAGTGTTTATGATAAAATGATAAAACTAAGGCAGTTAAGATCCATTTCACCTCAAGGCAACAGAATTTAATCGAACATAGAAGGAAGCAAGAAGCACTTCAAGACAGAAGGGAGGGCAGTATATTGCAGAGTTGTGACCCCGATTTCCTTTGTTTGCATACTGTAAAATGTAGTGCACACAAGGACTGCAGGCTGGATTGCCAGTGTGTTGTGATGGTAACCTGAAACCATGGGAGCCAGGTCACATTTTGGATTAATTTTTAAACAGTGTCATAAAACTCTTCCGTGAGAAAGCATCATGATTCCATTCTGAATGATATTGAAGACATAGGAGCCTAGGCATGTATTACTACAACAGTCAGGGTGAGAGTAGTGTTGGGAGTGTGGTGCAGTCAGGTTCTCATTACTGGCAGAAATCACCCGACCAAGAGCAGCTTGTGGGGCGAAAAAGGGAGTTATTCTGGCTTACAGGCTGGAGGGGAAGCTCCATGATGGCAGGGAAAATGATGGCATGAGCAGAAGGTTGACATCACCTCCTGGCCAACATCACACTCCCGGACAACAGCCACAGGAGCGTGCCAAGTACTGGAGAGGGGGAACTACTATAATACCCATAAGCCTGTCCCCAACAATGCTCTGCCTCCAGGAGGTGTTAATTCCAAAATCCACATCAGCTGGGAACCTAGCATTCAGAACACAGAAGTTTATGGGGGTCACCTGAATCAAACCACCACAGGGCGCAAATTCAATCACCCAGGTGGATAGTGAGCTCAGCTGATCACTTCCCAACAGTAGCATAACTTACTCTTGGTCATGATCTCACTATTTCCATGTGCGACATCACTTTCCTCTCACACAGCCTGACGCTTTCAGAGATGAATCCAGGCAGAGGAGGGCAGGGCTTCAGTGGTAGAGTAGTTGTACAAGGCACAGGATCCCCAACACCAAAGAAAAAGAAAAAATAGGTGCTACGTCTGCTGTGTCTGCTGACGGATTATCAGTGTAATAGGCATCAGAGACGCCTTTCCCTTTGCTTTACATTAAGAATCTATTCACTGATAAAAGGGAAGCAAAGGAACCCCATTAGTAGATAAGGCAACACTTCCCCAGTCCTCCAACATAGCTCTGTAGCTCCCAGTCAAGCAGCAGTTTCCTCCACTTCTAGATGCCTTTACAGCCCCAAATCACCAGTGGCTTTGGAGGTCTCAAAGCCTCAACCCTCTTGTGAACTCTTTGGGGGTGATTTGTCACATTACCCCCAAAGAGTGCAGGAGACCTGAACAAGTTCACTCTGAGTGCCTGCTCACAGCCCCTGAGGCCAGTGAGTATTTGCTTATGGTCATTTAATTTGCCTGGTATCCATCAGGTAAAAACATACTATGCTGCCCTAGCATGCAAGCTGAATGTGAGGCCCGGAGTGGCCCTGACAGGCCAGTTTCCTTTGTTTAGCAAGGAAGACAAGAAATGGGAGATTGCCAGGTAATATGCATGATGACACACATGTGCAAGCAACATACTAGGAATCCAGAGACATATGTAAGTGTCAACACAGAGACTGCATGTTAAATTATTTAAACTCTCATGGCCTTTTAAAAACTCCTGGTTCATCTAAAACTTCCGAGCTTGTCTTGTCATGAATTCCCTGTCCTGCTTGCTGATCTTACTCTGTCCTGCCTTGCGATGGCCTTGTGAGCCTGGGCTCCGTGGCCTCCACAGCCAACGTTCTGTATGTATTTCCTTGTAGCTGGCGTACATTGGATACCTGATGCTCTTCAACTACATCGTGTTAGTGAAGATGGAGCGCTGGCCTTCCACTCAGGAGTGGATCGTCATTTCCTACATCTTCACCCTGGGAATAGAAAAGATGAGAGAGGTAACTACTTTGTAAAGAAAGCTTGGGAGGAAGATGGTGGTTCATTGTATCTGTGGACAGGGGGTAGAAAAGGATTTGGGGGATTGAAATAAGCCCAAAACTATTTTCCCTAATGCTTCTGAGGGCTGTGGCTATCCTCTGCACCAAACCTAGAGAGGGGTCCCAGGATGATTTACTCTATTTCTTCTCACATACCTTTTGCCTCAAGACACCCTCCAGTTGTCTTTAACACCATTTACACCTCTATTTTCTCATCCCTATAAACATGGTTTCTAGATTTTGCAATTTTTAACTCTATTTCCAACCTTTGAATCTCTTTGGACACAGTCCACCAGTACTGAGAGCATTTCTCCACATGTGTTCCAGCAACCCTAGGAAAAACTCTGCTTGAATTCATTTCCTCAGTTTATTCTCTGGTTGATTCCACCTCGACCTTTCTCACACATGTGCTGGGCGTCAGCCATTCCTCCGCCAGTGTATGGGTCACAGCTCTGTTCCTTTGGGTTGGGTATGTGGTAGTTCATCTACCCCCTCATCCATATAGCTTAAAAGGAGATACTGAAATACCACCCCTATACAATTAGATTGAAATCAAAGCTAACCTTCCAGACAGGGGATATCATTAGTGGTTAAAAAAAAAAAAAGTAAAGAAAAAGAAATGAGGGGCTGGGGGGGGTGGCTTAGCAGTTAAGGTGCTTATTGGCAAAGCCAAAGAACCCAGATTTGATTCCCCAAGACCCATATGAACCAAATGCACAAGGTGTCGTATGTGTCTGGAGTTCATTCACAGCAGCTGGAGGCCCTGGCATTCCCATTCCTTTTCTCTCTCTTTCACTCTCTCTGCCTTTTTCTCTCTGTCAAAATAAACAAATAAATAAATAAAAAAGAAAACATGGAGGAAACTTAAGTGTGTTACTAAGTGAAAAAGCCAGTCTGAAAAGTTTACATTCTATATGATTCCAAGGGTAGGATACTTCTGGAAAGACCAAAAGAATGAAGACAGAAGAATCAGTGGTGGTCAGGGGCAGGAGGATAGGATGGAAAGGTGAATCACAGGCGCTGTTGGAAGCATAAAAGTATGTTGTATGTCTGGGTATGGTGGTATATGCCTTTAATCCCAGCTCTGGAGAGGCAGAGAATCACTATGAGTTCAAGACCAGCCTGGAACTACAGAATGAGTTCAGGTTCGCCTGGGCTAGAATGAAACCAACCCTGCCTTGAAAGAGCAAAAATGAAACCAAAGCCGGGCATGGTGGCACACGCCTTTAATCCCAGCACTCGGGAAGCAGAGGTAGGAGTATCATCGTGAGTTTGAGACCATCCTGAGACTACATAGTGAATTCCAGGTCAGCCTGAACTACAGTGAGACCCTATCTCATAAAAAAAAAAAAGAAAAAGAAACAACAAAAAAAAACCAGTATTGTATGATTCTGCAATGACAGAGCCATACCCTTCTAAATTTTCCTAAACATATAATATACAATGTACAACAACTAATGGTGAGTCCTATGGAGGGATGAAGACTCTCCTAAGGACCCTGGTTCGATTCCCCAGAACCCATGTAAACCAGATGCACAGGTGGCACAGAACATGAGTTTGCAGCAGCTGGAGGCCCCTCTTTGCCTCTTTCTATTAGAAAAATAAAATAAAATAAATTTTTTAAAAATTGGCTTTTTTTTTTTGAGGTAGGGTCTCACTGTAGCCCAGGCTGACCTGGAATTCACTATGTAGTCTCAGGGCGGCCTCGAACTCATGGCGATCCTCCTACCTCTGCCTCCCTACTGCTGGGATTAAAGGTGTGAGCCACCACGTCCGGCTAAACTATTAAAAAAAAAAAAGAGAGAGAGAGAGAGAGAGAGAAGTACACTAGTCAGATGGAATCTGTTGGTTATGGGAGGGACTGGACTGGGCATGTGTAGGAACAACAGATCCAGGGGAAGTCTTTGCACCTTCTTGCAAACTTCGTTGTTGCAAACCTAGAACTCTAAAGTATAAAGCAGCTAGGCAAAAAAAAAAAAAAAAAAAAAGTTCCTTAGAGATGTGATGAAGAAACATTCCACAAGAGGGCGCCGCAGCCTTGCTCAGTGCTCTCCACCAACGCTTACTGCACCCGAGGAAGCCAGCAGGAAGGCTGGCTGGCGAGAAGCGACTCCTCTGCATGTTCTCTCAACTGCAGTGGGTGGGAGGGCCCTTGGGTGGGAGGGCCCCTTCCTGCAGCATAGGCTCCTGTCACGTCTGGTGCAACTTAGTTGCTGTACTACAGTGGGTGGGCGCCATAGAAAAAGTACTCCTACAACCCACCTTAACCTTCATCACTCAGACAGGATCAAAGATCTTTGCCTTGAGTTTCAACTCCGGAATGTTCCCCTCCAGAATAAAAAATAAAAATAAAGCTACCGAATCGAATAGGCACTGTTGTCCTGAGATATAAATGATAAACTAAGAAATACTGTCATGTGCATTCGGAGCCCTTCTCTTGGACCTTACCCACTGTTTGGGAGCTATTTTGACTCTAGCTACCATTTCCCAATCCTGACAGTCCACGAGCTCCGTTTGGTAAGACACTGGGTTAAATTGAAAACCAGTCAGTGGAATGCCTTGTGTGGGTCCAGTCAGTTGTCGCATGGACAGTCTTCCCTCCACAGCACCTTCTGCTTCTTGACCAAGGCTGTGGGTTCCCCATATTAATGAGGCTGAATGGGACTTTGGGGCTCCCTGAGAACCGAGCCTGGTCGCCGAGGGACCCTGCGGCAGAGCCATGCCAGCTGGCCGGTGCTCAGAAGACAAGGCCCGGACGCATATTCTTCCCCCACAGGCATAAGAGGCGGAGGCTGGAGGCGGCCCAGGGACCGGGCTGGAAGGAGACGGAGCAGTCGGTCCTCCTGGAGGGTTCTGGCACAGGCTCTAGGTGGGGCCCGCTGCCCGCAACCTCCAGGCCTCGCTATCCTTTTCTCCAGGGGCAGCTCGTCACAGCAGCAGGGCGGGCTTCCCAGAGGCAGGAGGGGTCAGGCCCAGGCCAGGAAGAGACGGTGACCGATGGCTGTCCTTCTGACCTTCCTCACCCCATGTCCCCGCCTGAGCTCTGTTCGAAGACTAACTTACAGAGTGAAGACCCGCCCTCAGTGATGGAGGGGTGGAGACCCGCCCTCAGTGATGGAGGGGTGGAGACCCGCCCTCAGTGATGGAGGGGTGGAGACCCGCCCTCAGTGATGGAGGGGTGGAGACCCGCCCTCGGTGATGGAGGGGTGAAGACCCGCCCTCGGTGATGGAGGGGTGGAGACCCGCCCTCAGTGATGGAGGAGTGGAGACCCGCCCTCAGTGATGGAGGGGTGGAGACCCGCCCTCAGTGATGGAGTGAAGACCCGCCCTCAGTGATGGAGGGGTGGAGACCCGCCCTCAGTTATGGAGTGAAGACCCGCCCTCAGTGATGGAGGGGTGGAGACCCGCCCTCAGTGATGGAGGGGTGGAGACCCGCCCTCAGTGATGGAGGGGTGGAGACCCGCCCTCAGTGATGGAGGGGTGGAGACCCGCCCTCAGTGATGGAGTGAAGACCCGTCCTCAGTGATGGAGGGGTGGAGACCCGCCCTCAGTTATGGAGTGAAGACCCGCCCTCAGTGATGGAGGGGTGGAGACCCGCCCTCAGTGATGGAGGGGTGGAGACCTGCCCTCAGTGATGGAGGGGTGAAGACCCGCCCTCAGTGATGGAGGGGTGGAGACCCGCCCTCAGTGATGGAGGGGTGGAGACCCGCCCTCAGTTATGGAGTGAAGACCCGCCCTCAGTGATGGAGGGGTGGAGACCCGCCCTCGGTGATGGAGGGGTGAAGACCCGCCCTCGGTGATGGAGGGGTGGAGACCCGCCCTCAGTGATGGAGGGGTGAAGACCCGCCCTCAGTGATGGAGGGGTGGAGACCCGCCCTCGGTGATGGAGGGGTGAAGACCCGCCCTCGGTGATGGAGGGGTGGAGACCCGCCCTCGGTGATGGAGGGGTGGAGACCCGCCCTCGGTGATGGAGGGGTGGAGACCCGCCCTCAGTGATGGAGTGAAGACCCGCCCTCAGTGATGGAGGGGTGGAGACCCGCCCTCGGTGATGGAGGGGTGAAGACCCGCCCTCAGTGATGGAGGGGTGGAGACCCGCCCTCAGTGATGGAGGGGTGAAGACCCGCCCTCAGTGATGGAGGGGTGGAGACCCGCCCTCAGTGATGGAGGGGTGGAGACCCGCCCTCAGTGATGGAGGGGTGGAGACCCGTCCTCAGTGATGGAGGGGTGAAGACGCGCCCTCAGTGATGGAGGGGTGGAGACCCGCCCTCAGTGATGGAGGGGTGAAGACGCGCCCTCAGTGATGGAGGGGTGGAGACCCGCCCTCAGTGATGGAGGGGTGGAGACCCGCCCTCAGTGATGGAGGGGTGGAGACCCGCCCTCAGTGATGGAGGGGTGGAGACCTGCCCTCAGTGATGGAGGGGTGAAGACGCGCCCTCAGTGATGGAGGGGTGAAGACCCGCCTTCAGTTATGGAGGGGTGGAGACCCGCCCTCAGTTTTGGAGGGGTGAAGACCCGCCCCTCATACTAGGCCTTGATCCTCCTCACAGCTGGCAGGCAGGCCTGCTCACCATCCTGGAATGGTGGAAAAGTTCGCACACTTCCAAGCATAGCATACCCAAGGAAGGCTGTGGTTATGTGCTGCCCTCCCATTCCAGTTGCCACAGACTTCTGTCTGTTTTCACCCCAGCCAGACATGGTAATCCCTTAATAGGGAGGCACTGTTTACAGTGTGCCTTAGGAGACGTTATCTCATCCGGGTTCTCCTCCCACAAGTCTGTGATGTCAGTGGGGGCTGTGATGACATCCCCACTTTATAAATCTGGGAATCAAGATTAAGCAACTTTTGTAATATACCACAGCTAGAGAGGAGGGCTCGCTTTGAAACCTATGGAGTATCTAGAACTTGCTGCCCCTTCTGCTCCTCCATGATGCTCCCCTGGGGCTCAGAATGATAAGAGCACTGCCTAAGGGCTGCCTCAAGAGGTGAAGGGACAGAAGAGGGACTGTTGACTATTCACTCCTGCGCCCCACGTCCCCTCCAGCTGCTATTCCTGCATCCTGCCCCCCTTGTATTATTGTAACTCCAAAAGAAAAGTTTTCACTATTTAAAGGGGCTTCAAACCTCTGGTGAGCTGTTTCAGTGACGTGTATGCAGAGGGTTAGGAAGGTCCATCCTCCCTCTTTCCCTTCCCAATGCAAACACATAGAAGGAGCCAGAGGGAAAGAAACCACCAGGATAGCACCAACTGCAGGAAATGCTAGGTGGCACCCAGGGTGGAACTTGTGAGGGCAGTGAGTCCTCCGGTCCCACCCCAGGCCTGCTGAAGCAGGAAGTTGGTGGTGGAGACTGGCTATCTGTGTTTTAACCAGCCTTGAGGTGACTTTGTTATAACTAAAGTTTAAGAAGCCCTGAGGGTAAGGCTTAGAGAAAGATACCACAGAAAATGTAGAATGGTATTATGTTCCCCCTTCCACACCCAGCCCTGACTTACTAAACCATCTCCTCCTTAGTATTTCATACAAGGACAAACCGTTACAATAGACTGGAGGAATCAGATAGCTGCATATAGATCTATCCCAAAATTTTTCTCTCCTGTCCTTGGAAAGGATCTGAGGGGACTGGAAGGAAGACTAGTTTGAATTTGGCAACCTCAGATCTAAGCCTGAAAGAGTCACAGATATGGCTGGGTGCGCAGCTTCACTAGTCTGGGCGCCCATGAGGCAGGACGGGTGAGCCCTTGCTGGGTGCAGCGCATTTCCTAGGCCTGTGCAGTAATCCCCCTGGGCTCAAAGGTAATTCCAACTAGGCTGGGTGCCATGGCACACACCTGGAATGCCAACCACTTTGATGGAGGAGGGCTGTCAGTTGGAGCCAGTCATAGCAACTTAATATAAGCCTGACTTGAAACTAAAAAAGAAAAACACTAAGGGCTAGGAATGGTACTGCAGTGGCCTGCTTGCCTATGAAGCACGAGGACCTGGGTTTAAGTCCCAGAATCATAAAATATGATGAAATAAAATAAAGTGAAATAGTTCTGTTTGGCAATTAGAATATGTAAGAGCCTGGAGAATTGCTATCAGGTACTCACCCAGCAATAATTGAACCCACGAACAAATGTTTGCTGAGCATCCACTATGTCGCAAGCATGCGGTACAGAGGTCTGTCCTCACAGAGTTTATACTCTAATGAAGAGACAAGGATGGGGTAACTGGAAGGGTGGGTAGACCAACATGCCTCCCCCCCATATATATATATTTCTCTCTCCCTCTTTATATAGATAGAGAAGATAATTTCATTCAAAATGTTGAAATAGGGTGACATATGAGATAGTAAGGATTCACTTGGAGACACGAGGCTTCCTAGCTAGCATAGTCAAGTAAGTCCTGCCTAAGAAGAGCATGTTTGGCTAAAGACAAGGAAAAGAGCCAAACACAGAAAACTCTGGGAAAAGAAAATGCTCAATAGAAGGAACCATTGCAAAGTTCCAGAGCATGGGATAAACCAGTTATGCTCCAGAGCAGCCAATGTGAATGCAGGGTAGAGCGTGAGGGGGACACTGGTGGGCTGAGACTGGGGCCACAGTAAACAGTCGGGCTTTTGTCTGTAATGCAGCCATCAGAACGTTTAAGCATTCAGTTTTCATTGTACGTTTTAGATTTTGTTGTTGTCCCTCTCCCTCTCCCTCTCCCTCTCCCTCTCCCCCTCCCTCCCTCCCTCCCTCCCTCCCTCCCTCCCTCCCTCCCTCCCTCCCTCCCTCCCTCTCTCTCTCTCTCTCTCTCTCTCTCTCTCTCTCTCTCTCTCTCAAACTAAGGTATAATTTATCTGTAACAAAATAAACATTGCTTGGGGTACAGCTTGCTGAGTTTTGCTTACATATAAGACTGCATGATCCCCGGCCAGATCATGGCTTAGGTCTTAGACAGTACACTGCATGCTGCTTAGAGAATGGAAGACAGGCTGTGAGCAATAATGCCAACAGACATGGCTGCGCTAATGTGCCAGATGGAATGGAACTCAGGGGAGCAATGGAGATGGTGAGAGGTGGTTGATTGGGTTGTACTTATTTTTATTATTTGTTTGTTTGAGAGAGAGAGGGATGAAGAATGGACACACCAGTGCCTCCAGCCACTGCAAGTGAACTCCAGAAGCATGTGTCACCTTGAGCATCTGGCTTATGTGGGTCCTGGGGAATCAACCCTGGGTCCTTTGGCTTTGCAGGCAAACACCTTAACTGCTGAGCCATTTTTTCCAACCCAGTCGGGGTGTACTTAGAGGTGCCAGGACTTGCTGATACAAGACAGGCATGAAGACATTCTCCTGTGGAAAAGACCCAGGTTACTTAATATTCAGGAGCCACTGACTGAGATGAAGCAAGATTTTTGAACATCCGAAGTGTGATTGGAACAAATAATATTGTAGCAAAACCCAATGCATGTCTCTGAATTATAAGGCCATCCAAATGATCAAACTACTGCTTCTGTCTGCTCCTATGCTATGTACATGTGGACATCTAAGCTTAGCTCAGTTGTAAATTCATAGCATGCATGCATTTAACTAGACACAGATTGGGGGGGGGGGAACAGTTTCTTATGTCAGCTAACAGACAAAGTGTTTCCAACTAGGCTTAAAATATAGGCAGAAGGCAGACCTAAGCCCTCCCTCTCTGTGCCTTGTAGATACTGATGTCAGAACCAGGGAAGCTTCTGCAGAAAGTGAAGGTGTGGCTGCAGGAGTACTGGAATGTCACAGACCTCATCGCCATCCTCCTGTTCTCCGTGGGAATGACCCTCCGTCTTCAAGACCAGCCTTTCAGGAGTGACGGGCGGGTCATCTACTGCGTGAACATCATTTATTGGTACATCCGCTTACTTGACATCTTCGGCGTGAACAAGTACCTGGGCCCTTATGTAATGATGATTGGAAAAATGGTAAGCAAGGCCCTCCGGCTCCGTGGTACATGTTCTCACAGGACAGGTAGTGATAATAGGGAAAGAGATTGCGATTCTTTTGGACCTGCTACCAAGGTCTGTGTGAGATGGCCCCAGGGTGTTATTTTTTTAATTCCTTTTGAGTGTTTGGGAGTTTGCTTTACATTGCTTTACAAAAACTAGGGAATTAAATCATCAGACACATTTTACTAACTGAAAAAATATGCAAAGATCACATAAGAAGGTCACCATGACTTTAAGACCACCCTGGGATGACATACTGAATTCCATCCAGGTCAGCTTGGACTAGGGCAAGACCCTACCTCAAAAACAAACAAACAGACAGGCCTGGAGAGATTTATCAGTGGTTAAGGTACTTATCTGCAAAACCTAACAACCTGGGTTCAATTCCCCAGGACCCACACAGAACCAGATGTACAAAGTGGCACATGCATCTGAAGTTCATTTGCAGCAGCTAGCAACCCTGGTGTGCCCATTTTCTCTGCTTGTTTTTCTTTTCTGTCTCTCTCTTTCTGCAAATAAATAAAATATTTACAAAAAAACAAGCAAACAACAACAAAAAAATACCAGGTTCTCAAATAAAGCGCCTGGTTATCTATTTGTTTAAAAGAGAGGAAGAGACAAAAGTGGCAAGCCAATGTGCCTCCACACAAATGGCTAGGGCTTTCTTTTACTTCACGAGGACACACTGACTTGCAGCACTTTCCCATAAAGGCTGAGTCTGAGACAGCAGTGAGCCTTGGGGTGGGGCATGAATATATGAGCTCTTCCCTAGAGTGACTACAGGAATGACCTTATAAAACGTATGTGGGAAAGCTAAGCACATCCCTCTTACCTGGGCAAACACCTCTTCATTAAAACAAATTTAAAAAAAAAAAAATCCGGGCATGGTGGTGCATGCCTTTAGTCCCAGCACTCAGAAGGCAGAGGTAGGAGGATCACCAGAACTTCAAGGCCACCCTGAGACTATCTAGTGTATTCCAGGTCAGCATGGACTAGAGTGAGACCCTACCTCAAAAACACAAAAAAAAAACAAAAAAAAAAAAAGAAAAAATCTATCTGCTACTCAACAAATACCCTTTCTCATTGTCGCTCAAGTTGTACTATATCCATCGTCCTCACTCAAAATGTATTTAACATTTTTGTGTGTAACTTTATTTAAATGCACTTTAAAATACCAGAACTCATCCTACAGAAAAAAGGCACTGGCAAACTCATGAGAAGAAAGGAAGAATTTGAATTCAAAATGAATGGAGTAGGAGACCTTAAGCAATTTGATTAACCTCTTTGAGATTCAGTTTACTCACTTCTATACTAGTAATAAATAATAGGTATCTTATAGGGTTATTGTGATGCTTAGAAGTAACGTGCTAAATGGCCATCAGTGTCTGGCTCATAGTTGGGTGGTTAATAAATTTTATGTTACCATTATGTTTATATAAATTTTTTAAAGTGAGAGTTGATGAGCTGAATTATTCTGTTATATAGCCAACCCATTTGGATACAAGTCTGGTATTATCACAGCAGCATTGTTCACCAGGCCCATTCTAAAGAGGAAAAATTTGAATTTTCAAGCTTGAGGTACCCAAAACTGAACTCAGTTCAATTGGTATTGTTTGAGTATTTGTAGAAAGTATGTTACTCTGTCATCCTGCCTGTCATGTCTTCCTCGTTGCACTTTAACAATGAACTTGAGATTGTAAAAATTCCCATGTCAAAAGACAGAGTCTGTGGAAGCGGCTTACAAAAGAGGGTATGTATACTCATGCTTCCCATTTATACATTAAAAAAATGTGTGGGTGAGCTGGGTGTGGTGGCACACGCCTTTAATCCCAGCACTCAGGAGGCAGAGGTAGGAGGATCACTGTGAGTCTGAGGCCACCCTGAGACTATGTAGTGAATTCCAGGTCAGCTTGAGCTAGAGTGAGACTCTACCTTGAAAAAAACAAAAAAATGTGGGTGAATTTTCCATACAGTAAGAATAAGTCTCTGGGTTTCAACTATATTTCAAGAGGACACAATGAAAATGAAAAACTGTAAAGCTAGAAAATCAGGCCAAGTTTTTTAAAATATTTTATTTATTTGACACACACAGAGAGGATATGGATATACCAGGGCCTCTAGCCACTGCAAATGAACTCCAGATGCATATACCACTTGTGCATCTGGTTTACGTGAGTTTTGGGGAATCGAACCTGGGTCCCTTGGCTTCACAGGCAAGTACCTTAACCGCTAAGCCATCTCTCCAGCCCCAGGACAAGTTTTCTCCACCTCAACACTCCTAATATTTTGGGCATTATAATTTATATTTCTGTATTTAATAATTTATTCATTTGGGCAGGGTCTCACTATGTAGCCCAGGTTGACCTTGAACTTATCATCCTCCTTGCCTCCGCCACCCAAGTGCTTTACTGACATGCATGCATACGACATCCAGTGTGGGCTGGGTGTTTGCTGTAGGTCTCTGTCCAGTCTGTCGGCTCACTAGAAGTCAGTAGTGTACCCCATCCCCACCTCAACACCCACCCCAACCCCACCCCACCCCTGCCACACACATATACACAGTTAAAGCAACAAAATTGTCTCTAAACATTGCCAAATGTCAGCTGAAGTACATGCCCTCCATTGAGAACCACTGCATAGGGGGATTGTTTAACCTGATTGCTTATTTTTCCTTTTACTTTATTATTTTTTTAATTTTATTTTTAGACAGAACAAGAGAGAGAAAGGGAGGAACAGACAGAGGGTGGGAGAGAGAGAGAGAGAGAGAGAACTGGCGTGCCAGAAGTGGCGTGCCTCAGCCACTGCAATAACACTCCAGGCTCTTCCGCCACCTAGTGTGCATATGAGACTTTGCACTTGCCTCATTTTTGTGTGTCTGGCTTACGTAGGATCTGGAGAGTCGAACATGGGTCTTTGGGCTTTGCAGGCAAGCGCCTTAACCACTAAGCCATCTCTCTAGGCCCTTTTGCTTTATTTCACAAAATCTACACAGGCTCAAACCAACCAAGTCAATTACTTTGTTTAACAAATTCCAGATGCATACACCACTTTGTGCATCTGGCTGTATGTGAATACTGAGGAATTGAACCCTGGCCTGCAGGCTTTGCAAGCAAGTGCCCTTAACTGCTGAGCCATCTCTCTAGCCCCCTCAATTACTTTTTTT
The DNA here is from genome assembly GCF_020740685.1 of Jaculus jaculus. Taxonomy (NCBI): domain Eukaryota; kingdom Metazoa; phylum Chordata; class Mammalia; order Rodentia; family Dipodidae; genus Jaculus; species Jaculus jaculus. The sequence continues at coordinate 60,074,762 of NC_059102.1, read as the reverse complement.
TAATTTTTTTTGTTCATTTTTATTTATTTGAGAGTGATAGAGAGAGAGAGAGAGAGAGAGAATGGGTGCACCAGGGCTTCCAGCCACTACAAATGAACTCCAGATGCATGTGCCCCCTTATGCATCTGGCTAACGTGGGTCATGGGGAATTGAGCCTTGAACCGTGGTCCTTAGGCTTCACAGGCAAGCGTTTAACTGCTAAGCCATCTCTGTAGCCCCTCAATTACTTTTAAAAGTCTAGGACATATTTAAATATTTGAAATACATTAATGTAGCAAGGTAACTTTAAAATCCTTGTCTATCATTTTAATAATAGCATAATTACCCCCCATTTTGCCTAGAGTAGAACCTCCCTAAGAAGTAAGTGAGAGGGATAGACTGCCTTTTGCTCTACTTTTTAACTCAAGAATGACTTCATCTATCAGTTAAGAATAAGTAGAAAATGAGGATATTCAGAGACTTTGTTTCTCTTTCACGATGCTTTTAAGATAATTAGTTCAATAATTGAGCCATCTATCCAGAAGGAAGATAAAGTTTGCCTGTAGAATTATCAGTGAGCCAGATGGACTACAAGCTGGAAGCTCAACAGATTCTACCAGATGTGTGTGAGCTCACACAGGAAGTCCTCAACTTCAGAGGGTGGCTTTTCAGTTCTCAGCACCCAGGTAACCCACTGGACCCTGAGACCTGGAAAAAGGCAGCCAATAAAGTGCCAGGACATGAATCTAGCATGTTCAATTGTCCATCCTGAGATTGGCTCTCTGTGTATTTTCACTGTGTAAGAAGCCAGGGCACCAAATACATGACATATGGAAAACCTGCATCTCTACTCCAAGTCCAGTCAAATCTTCAGGTCTAGGATCACCTGATCTCCTGACTTTATTCCTTCATATTATATTTCTCAGGGAAATTCCCGAAGTATGGTGCGAAGTTTACTTAAGTACCTCAGGTTAGGTTTACAATGAGCCAGATACCATGTGGGACACATTGCCAGTCCTCATCATTACACCCCACAGAGTAGGTTTTAGTATTTTTGTTTCACAATTGAATAAACAGACTCAACAAGAGAGACCAGCAGGATTCAAACTCCTGACTCCACAGCCTGGCTTCCTTCCCACTGTAGTAACAGTACATTAGTATTTGTGAGAATTTCCCACACCAACTTGGTATTCACACGCCATCACACTGAATCTTTCAAAAGATAATCATGTGTAAGATTCTTGCTGTTATCCCCATTTTAAAAATCAGAAAACAAAATTAAGCAACTTATCTCAGGCCACTTAAGCTGTCCTTTCTTCCTTTTCTTTTCTTTTCTTTTTTAATGGTCAGGAAGATTTTTTATAAGGGTGGATTTTTTTTTTTTCATGTAGCTATTTTTACTAGCAGAGTCAAGACCAGAATCCAGCTTGTCTAGCACTTGAGAACACAAGTCTCATCACTACAGTATATGCTCTTCTCATTTCAGCATACTGAAAGATATTTATAAGAACAGGACAGAGCCTTAATATTGAACTAACTGGATAATTTAGCTTTGAAGATAAAAGAAGCCTGTTCCTATTTTCACTAATAATGATCAGATCTTGATTTTTTTTATTTTTTGTTCATTTTTATTTATTTATTTGAGAGTGACAGAGAAAGAAAGAGGCAGATAGAGAGAAAGAGAGAGAGAATGGGCATGCCAGGGCTTCCAGCCACTGCAAATGAACTCCAGACATGTGCGCCCCATTGTGCATCTGGCTAACGTGGGTCCTGGAGAATCGAGCCTCAAACTGGGGTCCTTAGACTTCACAGGCAAGCGCTTAACCGCTAAGCCATCTCTCCAGCCCAGATCTTGGTATTTTTAGGGAAGTCAAGACTTTGAAATAGAGGAACTTAAGCACCTGGGAAGAATAATTTTATTGCTCTCATTGTTTTGGCCCTGTTTATAGATCTCAGATCAATCTGAAAAAAAATTCCTGAGAAATTAAATTAGTGACATTTCTATATTTACTGCCTAAGTTTTCTTGGGTCAGGTTAGCTTCTAAGTTTCTTGAGTACCTACCTTCCTCTCCCATCTGTCTTTTAATCAATATAAACAAACATAACATAAAGACCTGTCAGTGTTCTCTCATAGATTGAGCTTTGGTAAATAAGTGAGGAAAGAATGTTACAAAGTAAAAAGGAGGGCTAGGGAGATTGTTCAGTGATTAAAGGCACTGGCTTTCAAAGCCTATGGGCCAGGGTTCAATTCCCCAGTACTCATGTAAAAAGCCAGGTGGACAATGTGGTACATGCAACTGGAATTTTTTCTGCAATGGTAGAAGACCTGATATATCTATACTTCTCTCTCCTCTCTCTTTTACCTTCTCTTCTCTTCTTTCGCTTGTAAATAAATAAAGTGGAGAGATGTCTTAATGGTTAAGGTGCTTGCCTGCAAAGCCTAATGAACAGGGTTTAATTTCCCAGTATCCACATAATGCTAGTTACACAAAGTTGCACATGCATCTAGAGTTCATTTGCAGTGGCTAAATGCCCTGATGTACCCATTCTCTCTCTCTCTCTCTCTCCCTGTGTGTGTATGTGTCCCTATCTGCTCATAAATAAATAAATAATAAAAAGAAGGATGAAAGGAAATTATGGACTCTGGGGCCAAGCAAAATCAAATCAATTCTTTGTGATAAAAGGAAAGCAATTTAGATATGAGAAACAGATCCCTAGTAACATATATCATAGAAACAAACAAGAAAAAAAGAGGGGAGTATAAGATTGTATTGGGATTCATTCAGGAGAGTTTTATGAACCTGGCAAGGGAAAAATCCATCATTTCAACAGCAGGCACAGGTATGAATCTACGACCAGCTGGTTCCAAGACCTGAGAAAATGCCTTCCACAGACACCTGCAGGAGTGCAGAGGAGGAGTTCTCTGAGAGACTAGCTTCTGGGAAGAATCATATGGAGGGATGAGCTGACAAGAATAATAATGTGATGGATACTTGGTCTGGCTTAGCTTTACTCACAAGAAATTATTTTCTTGGCTTTCCAGTGCTGTGTTGGTCTTTCATATCAGAGAGCAGAGATTCACTGCATTACACTAGTTCTTAAAATAGTCCAACTATCCCAATTCCAATTTTCTAAGAAAGAATCCTAAACAGGATATATGCCTTTCCCAAGAGCAGGGGGGGAAAAAATTCTGCTGGATTCATGTGAGATCTCATTTCTGTGTTTATAGCATTCCCACATTTAGATTTGAGGGTGTCCCACAAATATCCATGAAAAACGACAGGGCTCCATTGTGTGTGCATTTAAATTTTTTTGTCACTGGTAAGGTTCTATACACAGTAGACCAACTGTCATCTTAGCTGGACACATCTCCCGATCCCATTCAAACCCTTTAGCAGTTTCTGTTGCCGCCAGTCTTCGCCGGCACACTCAGTCATGCAGGTTTTCTGTGTCTCTCCTCCTTCCAGATGATAGACATGATGTACTTTGTTATCATCATGCTGGTGGTGCTGATGAGCTTTGGGGTTGCAAGACAAGCCATCCTCTTTCCCAATGAGGAGCCGTCCTGGAAACTGGCCAAGAACATCTTCTACATGCCCTATTGGATGATTTATGGGGAAGTGTTTGCAGACCAGATAGACCGTAAGCAAGTTTATGATTCTCATACACCAAAGTCAGGTATTTAACTTCAATCGGTCGTGTCTTTTTCAAGTTCATCTGTTTGTTCTCAATAAATGGCTCAAGATAGAGGATTCCTAGCTCGCTATCTTGGTGGAAACAAACAATAATGGAAGGTCAGAAGGTGAATATGCAATTTTAACAAAGTAGCCCTCAGATGTGTCTGCTAGTATGGCTTTTCTATGACACAAATTGACATCTAGTATACCAAATTTGGTCCAAAAATGAACCACTTAAAAAGATATATTTTTGTGCATAACTCAAAATCCTAAGGCCATGTGCTAGATAATTTCACGATCAGGAATATATCATGTCAAATCTACTCACTCTTACCTCAGACTTTAGCTCCCTGACCTTTACAAAATCCATTCCTTGAGTGTGACTTCAGAACAAATAAGCACTTCTCAATTTTGCCATCAGAATTTAAGAGTAAGGGCAAACATCTGCATGATGTTTTCCTGTACTGGAAATTGCTCAAACTCCTTTTCCCACCATCTTAACTTATGTGCTATTGAGACTCATATGAAGCTAGAATTCATTGCTGAGAAGTATGGAAAATGCCTTAGGTCATAGACCAAGTTGCTTGCTGTAAATGCCAGGGAGTTGTGGGTAGGGCGCGTATGTATATCACGAAGTGATTCAGTGTGGACTCAGAGCCAGCAGCCCCCAGTGCTTCAAGCCCTCATAGATGCTGATTCTCTATAATAAACACTCTTTTGTGTGGAATTGCAAGATAGTTGTAGCTCCAGAATCTGTTCCAGGATTTTATTTGGACCAAATGTTAGGGCACACCAGGCATCAGGAAATTATTTGTGAAGAAAGCATCAGAAAAGAAATATCTTTCTGTGGGAAGGAGTTGAATCCCAGGAGCCACTCTTTCTCATTTTCCCTGAGGAGCTCAGCTCTGGAAATAACATCCCTCCAACATTGTTGAATTAACATTTTTCAGACAACGTTTGCTGGCAGGCCAGCCATCTGAGCCCTGGACTCTGAACATGGTTATATAACCAGGTAGTATAGCTTATTAAGAGCAGGAGCCCAGATGGGTCAGCAACCCCTCCCCCTGCCTATCCCAGGTAGGATGGGGACCTGGAACATAAGGGCAAAACCATCCACAGGCCTGTGAAGAGCATGTTTATCCTGGCACCAGAGCCCACCAGCACATCATTTTCCCCTCCATGATGGAATTTGAGCAAACACCCTTTTCCTCTCACAATGCATTATCTGAGGCAAGCAAGACTTTTTGGAACACCTAGTTGGAACAAATATTTCTTCCATGAGACTTAGCCAACTCAGTGAGGAAAAATTTTAACTCCAGCCCCTGCTTATAAGGTCTTTGGCTGACATTGTACAGCCTTCACCAAGACAGTTTCTCAGGGCCAGGGGAAAATCCTTTAGAGAGCCTCCTTTCAAATGGGCCCCACAGGCAAAATGAGACCTAAAAAGCCTACTGTGATGGTTTGCCTCAGAGATTAAGCACACGGCTCCCCCACCTCAAGAAACTGCTTTTCTACTTCGTTACATTATTTTTCTTTTTCAAATTGTCTTTTTCCTCCAAAAGGAGATGAAGCCCCCATAGGGTTTTGGACAATGCAGGATGGGAGAGAAGGGTTAGTGCAGGTGTGTTTTACAAATGGGATCCTGTCTGTCCCTCTACAAGTGGCCATTTATTGATGTTGTACTATGAGCCCAGCCTAGTGCAACAAACACCACCGTCTGCTGAGTAAGAGCAGTTATTATTGCTGTTTGAAAAGAAGGGCTGATTATAGTTTAGAACTTGAACCCCCCACACTGACCTCACACCTGGAGATGGAAGAGAAGTGTTTTGTGTGAGTGAGGTATCAAAATAGATTCCCCACTCTGTGAATTAGATTTGTGTTGCTCTACCTGTGTGAGAATAAATTTCTACCCCAAATCCCAGTATGCAGCTGGCCGAGCCTTGGATGGATTCAACCTTTGTGGTACCCTTCCCCCAACTATTACCTTCCTTTGTGATGTTCTGAAGTTGGCTGCAATAGTAGCCACTGTTCTAAGCTAAATCAGCCAGTTTTTTTGTTTAGAGTGCTAAAGAATCCTTTCTCAAATGGGATCTAGATGGCTGCCTCCAAATCTGTCATTAAATTTGGTCACTGAACATCCATGTTCTGTTATGAGTATTGATATCTGTGCTATGACACTGGGTAGACCCAAACAGGATTGGACGTCTGCCCCCACCTGACTATTCAGAACTTCCCAGAACAGCACCAAGCTATTTGAGAAAGGTACACATCATTTTTGCTGCTCTGCAGTGTCTTGCCTCTTCTCTGTGCCGTGTCTAGGTTGGCTTGTGAAGCATGTGTTCAGGCTGATGGGGTCTCATGTCCACCAAGACTCACAGCTCTGCCCAGGGTCTGCCACCACCATGCTGTGGATATGCCCTGTGCGGCCCCCTCCAAGTGCTGCTCAAACACACCTCAGATGACTCATTCCAACCGTGATGCACGCGCTCCATATCTAAGTCTTGTTGTTTACTTCAACGCTGGACCCATTTCATGTTGGGGGCACCGGTCTCTTCCTGAATCAGGATGGGTATACGTAGGTGTGCTGTGCGGCCTTCAGGATGGGTTCTAACATCAGTGATACACCTCAGAATGGAGGATAACTGTAATGTTCTCACTTCTCAGAGGCAATGTTATCCCACTGTAGAATTAGTTTTGGATCCTTTTCATCTTTTTTTCCTAAGACACAGAGACTACTGATAAAGCCAAAGACTACAGAATGAGACTTGGAAGGTTACTTTCCAAATGTGCTTTAACACTAAAAAGAGGGCTGAGAGATGGCTTAGTGGTCAAGGTGCTTGCTTGCAAAGCCAAAGGATCCAGGTTCGATTTCCCAGGACCCACATAAGCCAGATATACAAGGTGGCGCTTGCGTCTGGAGTTCATTTGCAGGGCCAGAGACCCTGGCATGCCCATTCTCTCTCTCTCTCTTTCTCTCAAATAAATAAATAAATAAAATTAAATATTTTTTAAAAATTAAAAAGAAAAAAATGAAGTCACAAAAACAAAATAACACAAATGCTTTTCACCTATAAGCTGCATTGGACCAATACAAATGATAGTCTGGCTTTCATTTAAATTATCTGTGTATCTGTAGAGGTGAGAGAACTTGCTTTGGTTTTAGAAGCAGCAAGAAGTATACAAGAGTGGCTGAAAGCAGAAGGTAATGAAAATACAGAAGGGACAGCAGTGGTGTGCTTTACCTGGATATCAGGCCTAACACTGATTAATTCCTGGAAATTAAACTTGCTATTGCTGGTTTGTGTCTGAGTTTTGTATTGTTTTACAAATAATCCAAAATTGACAAGAGGTATTCAGGGTAGGAATAATAGTAGTTTGCTAAGCTCCAACTAAGGGCTATTATGAGGTGATTTGTACTCTGGGATGTTAAATGCACCAATACCAATACTGGGGATATAACTCAGTGGTAGAATGTTTGCCTTCAATGCATGAAGCCCTGGGTTCAATCCCCAGTACCACCAAAAAGAAAAAAGAAAACAGTACTAATGATGGCATTCTTTGGGGAGGTCTCATAGGGTAACCTGTGTACCATGGTCTCTGAGAGCTGGGCAGCTTGTGTGGAAAAGCCACTTACAGAACAAGAGCAGCAGAATAAATTCCCAGCAGAATCCATTCCAAGGCCACAGCAAAGTTAAAATTAGATGAGTTCTCACCAGCTCAGAGATCTAGTTCTTTGGTTTGGTGTGTGGGGTGCTTAGAAGTTTGTTGGCCTAGAAAATGGGGTGTCTCTGGCATTCTCTAGCCTCAGAATGAATGAGGCTTCTTACTTACAGGGCTTTCTTGTGCTGCTTGCAATATATTCAGATTCCCCAGGCTGTACTGAGGTGGGAGAGAAATGAATCATGCTTTAGAATACATTAAACGAGGGTCTAAATTTAGCCCTCCTTGCTGCCTCTCTGAGTATTTTTGCAAGTTTAGATAGGACTGGGAAAGCAGGATGTCCAAAACTTAACTTTACCTTTACAACTTAATATTAGCCACCACTCCAAATTAACAAATCAGTCCACTGAGTGCATGGGTCAATTTTCTTCTAACTGCCTAGGACTTTTCCATTTGGAATGTATAGATATCTGGAGTAGGAGAGGGTTTCAATTGATTGACTGATTTAGTACAATGTTTTGCTATTTAAAAAAAAATTCCCTGTGCTTTAGTAGGCAGGTTTTCTGAGACATCAAGTGCAAGCAAGGATCATGAGTGTGTGTGTGTGTGTGTGTGTGTGTGTGTGTGTGTGTGTGTGTGGCTAAATCACTCTCCTGAACTACTCCACTGCCTCAGACTAATTCTTCCTCACTTTAGGGATAGAAATTAGGGCACCTCAAGGAGCCAGTCTCTTAAATATGCCTGCTTATGGGAAGTTTAGAGAAGCAGAGCACAGAAGATGACGATTGCTATGCATCTCAGTCTTTAATGCCGCCCAGCTCTCAAAGCTCAGAGCTGGGCATGTCTTTAGTATTCCAGACTGACCTTCACTAATAGCTTCTGAAAGCAATAGTGCCTAACTGATCTATGGTATGGGAGGGTTCTCTGCCAGAGAAAGTAGTCTGGAAAAGAGAAACATTGGGCAGAGCAAACTTTGGAGAAAGGAGAATTGTTTCATTGGTTTTTATTTTCAAAAATGGCTAAAAAAAAAACTAGCAGACATCAAGCACATTTTTCCCATTTTTCTGCCCCTAAAAGTCAGCTTACATTATAAATAATATCCTCCTCACTTGTTTATAACACAAACTTGGGCTTGTTTGACTTACAAATATCAGAGCTGTCTGCAACATGCCACTATAATGGTTCAGTAGTACACTGTTGTGATTGACATGTATTCTACTATCATGATATTCACTTAACCTGGCCCACAGGGTGCATTCCACCTAGAAGTCATTCATTCTTCATTTAACAGATATTGTGCTCCTTCTATGAGACAGAAACTAAGGTGCCTCAGAGATGCACATGAAGAGATACTGCCTTCAAGCAGCTTACACTTCAAAAGAAGTAAGCTGCCAGTGAAAGGCTGTGTGTAGAGATGGAGCCCAGAGAGGAAATGAATCAGTTCCACCTGGAGCAGGAGTAGGAGAACCATAGATGAGGCCTTGCACGGGAAAAAGAAGGTTGAGCTGAGCCCTGAAATATGCGCAGATGTTTGCTAGGCAGATGGGAGCAAGAGGTGTGAAGGAAAAATAGCATTTCAAACTGAGATTTAGTATGAAAAGTTCCAGAAAGAGCAAACGATTTAGTACAGCTCACTGTAGAGTGAGAGATAAGAGACAGGAAATAGGACAGATGGGTCTGGAGAGAGTGCGAGGAAGAGTGAGAGGGAGAGATGGAGAGAGAGTGGGAAAGAGCGGGGAGGTCATGGAAGACCTTTACTCCATGCTTACGATGGTGCCATGGTCAGATCGCTAAAGCAGAACCATGGAAGGTCCACACTGGGAGCTGGTGGGAGGTGAGGAGACGGGAGAGGACACTGCCAATGCGGTAGTGGCTGGGATGGAGAAGACAGGCAGCATGAGACTTGAGGAAGGTAAAGCCAGGAGCAGGAATCAGATGTTGCAGATGATGTACAGGGAGAAGTGTTGGGGGGATTTAAAATGGAGAAACTGGAAATCACTCCCCCCAGACTTCTGCTTTAGTCTAAAGGGCAAAATCATGGTAGAGACCCTGGAAAGAGGATTTATGTCAAGGGTAGTTTTCCGTTGGTGTTGAATTGCATTTAAAGCCCTTGTAGGGATTCTAGGAATGCCACAAAGAGGGCTGTTTTGTATACAGAACCTTAAGGTTAGTAGAAAGAGCTCAACAAGAAATACAGAATTTGGGATCCAGAGTATAAGGTCCAGTGAAAGCCGTGATGGATGAGTATGCCAGGGAGCACAAAGAAGGAGAGAGGAGAGGCTGGAGTAGACTACAAAGAACAGGACATGCACCACTACCAATGAGTACATGGAGAAAAGGCCCAATTTGGGTGAATATTTAGAAGAGTTCTTTAAGAAGTCCTTGGTGGCTTTTTGCCAAGAATTGTCATTTCTGAATGCAGAAACTAATCACAGTAATTTTTAAGAGCAAATGGACAGAAAGACCAAACATTGCTTGGAAGAGGGAGAAAAGTATTAAGCATGTATTGGGCAAGAGGGCGAGGCAGAGAAGGCATCAATAAATTGGAGTCATGAATAGAAGAATGATGTCTTAGAAACAGGGGCAAAATGAATGATGTAACTGATCTGGTGATTCCGTGGGCTCCCTTCCGGCCATCTATCTGAATAGTCAAGCTGTATAGTGGAGAGGAAAGATGTTAGCAAGTGCCTATTGGGAGAAAGGATGATCTAAAGACTAGATATGTATCCTTAGATACAAGTGCATTGAGTCCTAAGGATCCTGAGAGTTGTGAGGACAAGATGTGATCAGAGTGAGAAACTGGCATTCAAAATGAAGAGGTAGAGTAATTTATAATAATTGTGTATGGGTAGCTATGCAAATGGGTTCTATGATATTCTGGAATTGAGACAAGCATCATGAAGATGGATTCTTCTGTCTTTGCCAACGCAGATAAATAAGCTGTCCTTAATAATGATGGCAGATGATGTAGACTTGACTTTGATAAGGATGATCAAAAACTCAAAGGAGAAAGGGCTTTGTCCCTAAGAGTAGAAAGCACAAATTGGTAAAGGAAAAGGATCAATGAGAATGGAAACAATGCCTTGGGAACCACAATGGTGGAGGTAGAAGGACATGCAAGCTCCATTTGAGAGCACTGCGAGGGAGTGATGTCTTTCTTTAAAGACTTAACTAAGGAAAGGGAGAGAGAGAGTGAGAGAAAGAAACTGGGTTCAGAAAACTATGAGGAAGCAAAGGAACTTTTGTCCACTGATGAGGGATTAAAGAAGATGGGGAGAAATGGGAGTAAAGGACCATGGAACATCCACTGAGCACAGAGCTGAGCACTGTATGGTGACAGCTGCACTGAGCTGGGTGGAAGACGAGAGGAGCTCACATGCAGTAGGAGTGACTTATCCAGGGGTACAAGGCAGTTGCACCAGAAGGCTAGCTGAAGCGAATTGTACTCGGCTCTAAAGTGACAAAACCGGAGACTTTGTGTTGTGCTGAGGAATAGCGAACTCTTGAAGAGGAGTTGAGAACTCTCCTGGTCAGAGGCTCTCCCTTAAAAATTGGCACTGAACTTTGATGTTTGTGATGCCTCAGTTATTATCGTCCCCTAAATGAACTCAACATTACCTTGGAATGTTCTATTTGTTTAAGATTTTTCTGAAACTGCTAATATTTTACCTGTAACTAAATATGTCTAGCCCATCCTGGCCATTTTCAGTACCTGGCATTACTCTACCTTTAATAGAGCACTTTTGATTCACCCTCCCCTCTGTGTGCATAACTCCAAAACCCACATGTTTTTGTCTACTCTGCCATGAATGCTCCAAGTAAAGCCTAGGAAACCCAGTGGAAAATAACACATCAGCAGATGCAATATATTTGAAAAGTTTTCATAGATCTTTATACCGGTCCACCAAAAGTTGTAGTTGAAGGAGAAAAGCTGAGTTGCTGTCTGGTTATTGGGACTCTTATTACCTGTGGGCTGTTAATTAGTAAGTAGGGAAATGATAAAGGAAGTGTTTGCACTGAGCCAAAGAAGGGCATCCCCCTAATCAGAAAATGAATAAAAAGCTGCAGTTTGAGGACAGAGCAGGATTTGAACTCTTCTATCTGGTGAGAGGGAAAAAATGCCAACAGTATATAAATTTCCAAAATGAATCTCTATGGATTCCATGAAAGGGCACAGATCACCAAATCTCAGTGTACTTTGGCCAGAATGCATTAAGCATGAAAGGAATAGATTTAAGACAAGCAAAGGAAACACCCTTCTACCACGAATTGTGGGTTTACTTTTTCCCTAGAGATTAACGGCAGGGAAAATCATATTTTCAAGGAGAATTTTGAAAATTTTATCTATTCAATCATACAATCATAAAGAGATTCCCCCAACAAAAGCTTATTTTTAATTTATATATATATATATATATATATATATGTATATATATATATATATATATATATATATATATACATATATATAAATTTGAAAGAAAATAGGATGAGGAAAAAGAGAAATATTTTCCATCTAATGGAGGACCCAGATTATAGAATGGCATGCACAAGCTAGGCATGATTGTACATGTCTACAATCTGTCACTATAGGATGCTAAGGCAGGAGAAGCATGTGTTTGAGGAGCCCAGGATATATAGTAAGACTCTGCCTCAAAACAAACAAACAAAAAAAATCCAACAAAGACATGATACAAAATCTCAAACCCCATATAGTAAACATAGACACTCAGTTGATGTTGTAGCAAATAACATTAGCCCTGTGCCCAGAGTCTCTTCCACCCCTTTGCCAAAGTTCTGCACCCGCCCTCTTGTTTCGGTGTGCTTTAACACTATCGCTCACCTACTCCCTTCAGACAGGTAACTGCTCTGCAGCTCTTGCCGCATCTTCATCACACAGAAACCCAAGGACACCTAAGAGTTTTGATGTCCCAGGGCTTCTGCCTGTTAAGAAAAGAGGGCTAACCAGGCATGGTGGTGCACACCTTTAATCCCAGCACTCAGGAGGCAGAGGTAGGTGGATTGCCGTGAATTTGAGGCTACCCTGAGACTACATAGTGAATTCCAGGTCACCCTGGGTTAGAGGGAGACCCTACCTCGAAAAAACGAAAACAAAAAATAGAAAAGAAAAGAAAAGAAGTCTGCAGGGAGTGTAAAAGTTCCTACAGTATTTTTTTTTTTCTTTTGTTCTTTCAAGATAGGGTCTCCCTCTAGCCCAGGCTGACCTGGAATTCACTATGTAGTCTCAGGGTAGCCTCAAATTCATGGTGATCCACCTACCTCTGCCTCCTGAGTGCTGGGATTAAAGGCGTGCGCCACCATGCCTGGCTTTGATTCTTGGTTAAGACCCAAAATCCACTACTTTTAGTCTGCAAAATACCTTCCTGAATGTGAGGTTTAGCTCATATTTGGGAGATCCCCATGAGACTGGGTCAAGGCTCAGACTTTGTCTGAAATTATACCCTTTTTTGTTGTTGTTGTTAGTTTGTTTGCTTTTAGCCTTCCTTGCTCTGTTCCCACTTACTGTCAAGTTTCTCTTTGGATCATGTCTCTAAGAAATCTAGTTCAATTGAATGCTTTGCTTAGGGAGGAAACCAATCTGAGCTGCAGCCTCAAACACCAGGAGGCCTCAGCTAAAGCCTGACATCATTTTCACTGGAGGCTCCTTTCTAGCAAGGAAGAAGGAAAGGAGACAGGGAGGAAGGGTAGGAGAGAAGAAGGAAGGGACTTATTAGCTACATTCTAGAGCTTCAAGAGCCTGGCACAATGCTGGCATCTGCTGGGCTTTGTTGAGGACTTCAGGATGATGGCATCATAATGGCAGGAGCATATGGTAACCAGAAGCAAGAGACTGAGGAGGGGTCAGGCTCATCCATTTTTTTTAATATATATAAAAAATCTGCTTGCAATCTGGAGAGATGGCTTAGTGGTTAAGGTGCTTTCCTGCAAAGCCTAAGGACCCAGGTTCAGTTACCCAGTACCCACGTAACCCAGATGCACATGGTAGCACATGCATTTGGAGTTTGTTTGCAGTGGCTAGAATCCCTGGTATACCCATTCTCTCCTCTCCTCTCCTCTCCTCTCCTCTCCTCTCCTCTCCTCTCCTCTCCTCTCCTCTCCTCTCCTCTCCTCTCCTCTCCTCTTCTGCCCTTTCCTGTCTTCTCTTCTCATCTTCTCTCTCTTTCTGATAAATAAATAAATATTTTTTTAAAAAAATCTACTCTCAGGCTGGAGAGATGGCTTAGCGGTTAAGCACTTACCTATGAAGCCTAAGGACCCCGGTTCGAGGCTCGGTTCCCCAGGTCCCACGTTAGCCAGATGCACAAGGGGGTGCACGAGTCTGGAGTTCGTTTGCAGAGGCTGGAAGCCCTGGCACGCCCATTCTCTCTCTCTCCCTCTATCTGTCTTTCTCTCTGTGTCTGTCGCTCTCAAATAAATAAATAAATAATTTTAAAAATATTAAAAAAAAATCTACTCTCAAGAGAACTCATTCACTCTGTAAAATTAGCATTAATCTCTTATGTCCCTGCAACTTCATCACCTTCAAGTGGGTCCCAGCTCTTCAAGGTCTCAACACCATCACCCAGGGGACTAAACTTCAAGCAGGTGAACCTTTGGAAAACAAATCTGACCCAAACCATAGCATTAGCAGTTGTGTGTTGCGGCGCAGGCCTATAATCCAAGCACCAGGCAGGCTGAGGAAGAACTGAGACCTTGTCTGCAAAAGCAAAGAGCAAACCACAGCATTCTAGCTAACATACTTAGTTTCACCTTCTTTAATACCCGAGGCTGATGGCTATGATTCAAGGTGTGATGTTCCCAGGAGTTTCTTAAAGAAGCCGTGCTTGAAGTAGAAATATCACTCCAGCCCTGGGATCTTTTATTCTGCCACATTTCTCAAAGGCCTCTGAAGAAATATTCAGTCATTTAGACATAGTCCTTGTCTTTAGTAAATTCATAACCTGGGCTGCAGAGATGGTTTAGCAGTTAGGCACTTGCCTGTAAAGCCTAAGGATCCCGGTTTGAGGCTCGATTCCCCAGGTCCCATGTTTGCCACATGCACAAGGGGGCACATGCGTCTGGAGTTCATTTGCAGTGGCTGGAGGCCCTGGCACGCCCATTCTCTCTTTCTCTCTCTATCTACATCTTTCTCTCTCTGTTGCTCTCAAATAAATAAGTAAAAATAAACCAAAAATAAAAATAAAAAAATAAGAATAAATTCATAACCCAATCTAGGTGTGAGCAAACTTTTTTCTGGAAATGTCTGGATGCTGTCACAGTTACACAATGTTTTCATTGTACCACAAGAGGAGTCATTGACAGTAAGTGGGTGTGGCTGTATGCAAATAAACCTTTATTCACAAAAAAACAAGTCAAATCTGCCCCCACAGCGTGTAGTTTTAACCTCCAACTAAAGTGCTCAAGTCATGTAAGTATATTGGCTTCCTTCTCACAACATTCACTGAGGAAAGTGGGAAAGCAGAGCTCTCAGATGGAGTCAGTTCAGCTAGATGTGCTTTCTCCTCAGGAAAATGTTATTGTACTGGCCCAGGAATGTAGGCCAGCAGAGAAGATGATGTCAGTGGTCCTTGAGTTCATGTATACAAGGAAACCACAATGGTTATGGGGTGGGGTTGGCTCCTAGACCACAAATGCAGAAAGCCAACCTTTCAGTGACAATTCCACTTACTATATCCAAAACCTGAGACGCCCCCTCTTTACCTTCCATGAGGGTGGGTAAGTGTGGGGTGGAGCAGGATGCAGTGTTAATGCATCTGTCCATACATTTTATTTCTAGAATGTCAGTGTGACCCTTCCAATCCAATGGAGTCACAAGTTCTTCCCACAGCTCCAAATTCTAGACACTTTCTCTCTTGGGTACCCTGCTACCTACAACAAAACTGCCAGGATCTTATGCAGCCTGAGCCCATAAAGTGTCCTCCTCTTTCTTCTCTCCCCTTCCCTCTCCCACACAGGTACAGACACACTGTCCTCCATCCTCTTCTGTAGCACTACTTCCATCAGGACATTTGAATCTACTCCCTACATCTTTCTTTTTGTTGTCCCCACTACAAACACTCTGAGGCCCCTGACAACTTGTGGGGAAAAAAAATAGCCAGAAAGGTGCACAAACTACTTCTAACTTCTTCATGCTAACTTCTTTTCTTAGGTGGTGGGAACACAGACAAATCCTGCTCAAAAGATAGGATGGGAAAATGAATGGTTTCAGTCATCCTTCCCAGGAGCCACAAGGGATTCACTTCAGGACCCCATGTTCTTTGTATAAAATAGCACAGTAGTGCATAGAGCTTATGTCTATCCTCCTGTATATTTTATACTTCAGTCCTTTCTAAATTGCTGAAAATATACCACACAATATAAATGTTATAGAAATAGTTGTACTAACTTATTTAGAGAATAATAAGGGGGAAAGACCTGTACATGTTTGGTACAGACAATTTTTTTCAAATATTTCCTTCTGTGATTGGTTGAATCCTCTAATTTAAAGCCTGCATACATAATGAGCCAGCTTAGGCTGGAGAGATGGCTTAGCAGTTAAGATGCTTGCCTGCGAAGCCTGAGGACACAGGTTCAATTTTCTAGTACCCATGTAAGCCATATGCACAAGGTGGTGCATGCATCTGGAGTTTGCTTGCAGTGGCTAGAGGCCTTGGTGCACCCATTCTCTCTTTCTTTCTCTCTGCCCCTTTCTTTGTCTCAAATAAATAAGTGAAATGTTTTTTTTTTTTAAAAAAGAGCCAGCTATATCCAAAAGGCATAGCTATCACATTAATTTAGCCATTAAATAGCAGGAGCTGCAAATAGAGATCTATCTATATGTTCCATTGTCATGTTTCATAGGGGAGGTTGTTTATGAAATAGTTATGACCTAGTAGCATCATAAGTCAATATGATGTCTGGGGTTTTACAAATCCAGATAGTTCTGGTAATTTCTTCCACAACAGGCCTGTCCAGTAGAATCTCCTGTGATAGAATTGGTCTAGAGATGTGCTGTCTTTACCAAAGCTGCTAGTCAGCAAGGCCATTGAATGTTCAAAATGTGACCAGTGTGGATGAGAGCTAAAAATCTAATGCTATTTTATTTTAGTGAATTGAAATTTGAATTTAAGTAGCTGTATGTTGCTAGTGGCTACCATACTGGACAGCTCAGTTCTAAATATGAATGCCAGCTTAAGAGCAGGCCCCACATCATCTGTTCACTGCCGTAGCCTCAGACTGCCTCAACAAATGTGTCTGGCACAAAATAGCTGGTGCATAGTGATGTTGTTAACAGCTTTAAACAATCAATTAAACAAGAAAATTTCAGTGACTATACATAGGGAGCTATAAAAGGCCAAGTGCCTGAAATGTCAGTGATGATGAAGTGGATTATAAAGGAACTATAAATTGGAGTTAAACTCAAGATAGTGATCATAGATTCATGGCACACTCATGAATAGGGTGAGGGGTTAAGGGAAGAGATGTGAAATGGAAGGGAATCCAGGTGTTAATAATGGAATAATAAGGGAAGATATATTTTAGAAAATTATAGCCAGCTTCACAAATAGCCATTGATCAAGACATTATTCTAGGGCTAAAGAGATGGGTCAACAGTTATTGTGCTTGACTGCAAAGCCTAACAACCAGGTTTGATTCCCCAGTACCCACATAATGTCAGGTACACAAAGTGGCGCAGTCCAGTTGTAGTGCCTAGAAGCCCTTGTGTGCCGTGCCCATTCTCTCTCTCTCTCTTTCCCTCCCTCCCTCTCTGCCTTCTTATCTCTCATCTTTCCTTGGAAATAAACAAATAAAATATATATATATTAAACAGACATCATAGCCAGGTGTGTTGGCACACATCTTTAACTTGGGAGGCAGAGATAGGAGGATCACCATGATTTCGAGGCCACCCTGAGACTACATAGTTAATTCCAGGTCAGCCTGGACCAGAGTGAGACCCTACTTCAAAAAACCAAAACAAACAAACAAACAAAAAACCAGACATCATTCTAGCATATGCACAGAAATTAATTGTGGCACAGCCACATGAAAGTGCTAGAAGAAAGAGAAGGAGGGAAGGAGGAAGAGAGGGAGGGAGGGAGGGAGGGAGGGAGGGAGGGAGGCCCTTGGTAGTTGAAGGCCCTGAGGGGAGAAGCGAGGGGTTCTGTGAGCAGTCATCAGCCCCGAGAAACACAGTGCTGGTGATTCTGTGCCTCCTGTAACTGTGGCCTTTCCAAAGGCACAATGTTCTGATCAGAAACAGTAAGGCAGATGGTCGATCTCCACGGAAAGCTGAGCCAAGTACATCCTTTTTGGATAACCTGGCAAGATTTTTCACTGATCTGTATGAATAGTAGCCAACAAATAGACTGATCTGCACACAGGTTAATGATTAGTCTAATCCCAGCAAGCCTCACACATTAATTGTTTGTCCTCAAATATGACAGAGTCCACCCAAACCTGCAATCAGTACATAGGGAAGGAAGGCACCAGAGATCTTTGTGAGATACTGTTCAGGGAAGCAGATGGCTTCTTGCAGCAATTTCAGATCACTTCTGCAAAATGTTTGACTGTACTTTCTTGGTTTTTGGTCTCTAGAAAACTCAGCCTATGGTTCAAGAAGGTAAGAACCAAAGGAAGGGTAGGACTCCTTACAATGTGCTCCTCCAGACACAAAATGGCCTGGGTATCTATGACCCCACAGTGACTGACACTACCTACACAAGACCATCATAGTAGGATGATTTTATTTTGATTTACATCAAAATAAAAGAGAGACTGATTGAGAGGGGGAGGGAGTATGATGGAGAGTGGAGTTTCAAAGGGGAAAGTAGGGGGAGGGGGGAATTACCATGGGATATTATTTACAATTATGGAAGTTATCAATAAATTAAAAAAAAATAAGTAAAATATATATTTTTTAAATGTTAAAAAAAAAAACTTTCCAAAAAAAAAAAAGGTTTCTTATTTGGATGGAGACCCCAGTAATTTCAGGTCAAACACAGAATTGTGAGCTGCCATCTTAGTGACACCCTCAGTTAAAGCAGAGGAGTCAATGGTGAGTTAAGAATAGAGGAACTGTTTTATGACCTGGGCTGTGGCTATTCTGGCTACATATGTTCTAAGGACTTTCCATAAATATGACATATATCATCACGTAATACAAGTGAGAGTTGAGGAGTCATACTACTACCCCCAGTGTGATTGGTTTTATCCACCAAGATTCACTGAGCACCTCAGCAGGGCAGGCTTGGCACCAGGAGCTGGGCCTCCAAAAGAGTCATACCTTATTGCCTTGCCTTGGAAAAGAGAATGGCATTACAGAGAGAACACTACACACCGCCATGGCATTTATTTCCATAGAGGTGACTTGTAAGGACTGCACCCAAAGGAAGGAAGAGCGATGTTTAGTTTGGCAATAAGGCAGGGGACCCCGCAGCCAAGCAGAGAAAAAGAGCAGTGAAACACACAGTCAGAGAAAATTCTCCTGAAGGTAAGAGTTAAGCTGGATTATAAAGGGCATTAGGAGTTTTGTGGACAGATAAACCATTCTAAAGATAGGACTGGCGTGTACAAAGCCAGAGAGAGATGACGAAGCATGGCAGGTGTAAGCAGACAGACTGGAGAGCGGCGGCAGGGAGGGCCGGCCAGGCATTAAGCCCCGCATTAGCTCCACATGCAAGGTATTCCCGAGCCTCCTGTGCCTTACATAAACGTGGCATCTATTCTTTTTTGTCTGGTTTCTCGTGTGATCTCCTGGGTGGTTTCTGCTTTCTTTTTTTTAGGGGAGGAGCTGGGACCAGAGTCTGTGTCCCTCTTCTCTATTGAGTGAATGACTAGAGAACAGGTTAGTAAAGTTGATTGTTGTAAAGAGCTTTAGATAAATCCAAGGTAGGGAATTTGGATCTTTTCACAGTTTACCCTGTGTGGAGCCTTTTTTCTAAGGGAAGTGTCTAGCTTATAGAGCTAAGGTGTGATTGAGGGGTGGAGAGAAGATGACTGGAAAAGACTCACCCCCTGTGCTCACTTCAGGCCACTAGAGAAGCCAGGCAAACGCCTTTGTGTTAAACATCCCCTAAAAGAGGAATAGCAAGCTGCTAAGAAGAGACAGAACTTCTCTGAACAGGTTAAGCCTGCTGACTCCCCTCTCCGTGCGAAATTTCTGAATCTTTAATCTTCACCCTCCAAATAGCTGAACTCAGCATTCAGGGAAGGAGAGCTGCGACAGGGGCAGGGGACTGGGCAGCAGATGGCTCAGCCTGGGTGAGGCCGACTTAGAACAGCCAGAGGCAGCATGGGGCAACTGTGGGACTGCAGGGTGCAGGTGACGGAGAGCAGCTTCGGAAAGAGATGTGGTGGCCAAAGGACTTTGCCTACATTGCGGTTTTGCCCAATTCCCTGGCAGGTGCCTGGCTTGCCCCACTAACCGTCTTCAGTCTGCCTGCAGTACATTGCTAATACTTGAATTTAAATATCAGGATTACTTGAAGCTCTAAAAGGCCCAGGCTCCGAGTTCTATCCACATGCCCTGAGCCTCCCATCAGCTCTGGCAGTTCACCCAGCATTCTCCTGCTGACATCTCTTCCAGAGGATATACAAGAGAGAGAGGAGAGGAACCAGTGTATTAAAGTATCTCTCTCTCTCCCTCTCCTTTTCTCCTCTCCTCTCCTCCTCACTCTCTCCTCCCCTCCTCCTTTTGCTTTGTTATTATTAGGTCATTCTTTGCCAGACTATATACAAGTACACCAAAATATCTATTCCCAAAGGTCAGAAACTCCTTGGGACAGCCACGAGAAAGTAACCCCAAGGATACACTCAGACTTTCTTGTGGCCGCGGAATAACCTTCCAGGGGCTGGCATAAGCATGTAAGGGTGGTAGAGTATTCCCAGTATACTCAAAGCCCTGGTCTCAGTCCCCAGCATTGCAAAATAATAACAAAACTAACAAAAATAATAAGAACCATCCACAGTTAAATTCCACCTCACTTGTCCTCAATGCGGAGAAATGTGCCCACCCTCACCTTCACCCAGCAAAGGAACATTTGGCCTTACCAAGAAGTATTCATGGACATCATAACCACACTGTATCTGGAAGTAGAATATAGGGATACTCAGTGTTGTTCAGTGTCCCAGAAAGCCCCTCCAGACAGAATTGTCCCATCCAAGATGTCACCCAACAGCACATACAAACAGAATTGTCCAACCCAAGATATTACCAGGGTTGAAGTTGAGAAAACCTGGCCTACCAGCATTGAAAATTCTACTCCTAATCATTGCTGTCTATGAGAAAGGACACACCATCTGCAAAATCCTTAAAGACACATCTTAAAAAGACCCCAAGTTCTGACAAGAAGAAGACAAGCCTAGAGAGCTGCAGGACTCCATGATGCAACATCCCCCTCTGCTCTGCTCACTCTCAACATCAGATCAAAGACCAAGTTAGGACATCACACGCTGATGGTGCCAGTGGGTGTACCACTTTACGCAGACCCCGAGATTTTGTCTGCTAATTTGGGGCATCAGTTTAGATAGAAGAAATCCAGGTATCACTGCTATGGAGTAAGAACTAAGGGGCCTTAACCTATCATTCAGAATCCACGAGTATTTTGCTGACTCAAGTCTAGCAAACTTCAACACTTCCCTTCCCCATTTTGTATCAGAGAGACCCCCATTGTTTTGCATGGGTGGTGGCAAAGCACAGGCATGTGTTGGCAGAGTGACCTCTGATGTCCTGCTAGAATTGTCCAGTTCAATCACAACTCCTCATTCAGGGTGAGCTACAAAAGAGAACTGCACCAACCTTGATCATATTCAATAGTTATATCTACTGAACAACTTGATACCAGCAAACCAAAGTGAAACAGCGCTTAGCCATTCACCAGAGCCAGTGACTCTCATGAGTAGACTGTGTGGTCCCGCTCTACCAAAGCACAGTTCTGGAGGCAAACGATGAATGCTGTTGAATGTCCTTTTTAATATTCAGAACAAGAGCTTCAGAAGTAAAATGCCATTATGAACTGAATGGTTCCAGTACTGCACAGGAAGCCAGTTGTTGACAAGTACTTCAAAGTCATCCATGCCACCTGAGGTATGCAGCATTCACCTACTGAAGACAGCATATATACATATATACATACATATATATATATATATATATATATATATATATATATATACATATATATATATATATATATATATATTACGAGTGGTTCCATTATATAGCACATAATTGAATGCACAAGGCTGGGGTCACCTCTATCAACCAGGGCATTCACTGAAAGACTGGATTCTTTTCAGTGCATTTAAGATTATAAGCCCTAAAGCCAGGCGTGGTGGCGCACACCTTTAATCCCAGCACTCGGGAGGCAGAGGTAGGAGGATTGCTGTGAGTTCAAGGCCACTCTGAGAATAGAGAGTGAATTCCAGGTCAAGCCTGGCCTAATGTGAGACCCTGCCTCGAGAAAAACAAAAACAAAAACAAATGAAAAGCAAAGATTATTAACCCTATCAACAATCAAAAACATTACTACTTTTGCAAAAATGGACAGAAGTTGCATTTAAACAGATTGCGCTGGATTTTTTTTTTTTTTGGATGCTCACATTCTCTGTTAACTATTAACTGTGTTACAAAGGTCGATAATAGGTTTTGCAGGATTCCAGCATTGCTAAGGAAAATGAAGTCAATTACATCTGTGGAGATCCTATGGCAGCAGCTGGCGCCAGGCCAGGCATGTGACATACTGCAACTCATTAGTCCTGATGTACTGCTCACGTACATGGAGAAGAGAAGTTAAAAATTTGCCAAAAACACATGGCAGAGGCTGAATTGGCCAGGCCTAGCTCCTCAGACCCTTACTTTCTACATAATTAACAGAAGGCTGCTGCTACCTGGTTCCAGAGCTCTTCTCCTTCCCCTGGCCCTCACTGCAGACACGGGATCACATTGTGCTCTCATTTACTCATAATCACTTACCAAGTCCATGGGCATCATTGGAGGCAATAACTTTCCGACCATTCAGAAATCACCCAGTGCCACAATGCTCACTGTCAGGAGGATGGAGGATGTCCCAAAAGTCACTGGCTCCTGCAGTGAAGAAGTGAAATGTAGGAAACATCCTGTGGTGCCCAGACAGGGGCACCTTGGATATGCTCAGAAGCATCACGAGTGAATTAGACACACAAGCATGACAAAGGCTTTATCTTCCAAAGAGGAAGTTCAGTTGTCTTTGCAAGGATACAAAACGGCGGCCATCTCCTGTGAACATGCAGTAATACCAGTAGGAATGCAGCGTGTGCAAAGACCCCTAGCTCACCAAGGGGCCAGATGATTGTAATGCTGAAGAGGCAACTCAAAAGTGTGGCCCTGTGATGCCAGCTACACTGCACTGCCTATCACATACCAAGGGAACCAAACTTGACACAAAAGCTTATAGGAGGAAGATATCCCAAGTCTTGTGGTAGTTCATATTATGGCCTAGTACAGAACCAAGTCTGAGTGGTTTGTTTCAATGTGAAGGGCACAGTCAAGGACAGAAGCAGGAGCCAGACACTCTGCATCACAGTTTTTCATCCTCCACTAACTCTGTGACCCAGAGTGTATTACTAAACCTCCATGCTCAGATCTGCCTTGGGATGCCTCCCTCACAAGCATACGGCCAAAACAAGAGCATCCCTTCCCAAATGGATGTGATAAGCTCATAAACCAGGAGTCCATGCATGTGACTATTTTTTTCTTATTTCTTTTTGTATATGTGTCATATGTACATGCGTATACATGTTTTGTATATGTGTATGTGTTTATGTGTGTATGGGCATGTGCACATGCATGTGGAGGCCAGAGGTCAAAGACAGGTGTCTTTCTCAATCACTCTCTACCTTTTCTTTTCTTTTCTTTTCTTTTCTTTATTTATTTATTTATTTATTTATTTTTTTATTTTTTTTTTTTTTGGCTTTTCAAGGTAGGATCTCACTCTAGCCGAGGCTGACCTGGAATTCACTATGTAGTCTCAGGCTGACCTTGAACTAGCAGCAATCCTCCTACCTCTGCCTCCCAAGTGCTGGGATTAAGGGCGTGCACCACCACGCCTGGCTCGAATCACTCTCTACTTCATTTTTCTCCACTTCCCCCGTGCAAGGATTACTTGGCTTTTACACGGGTTCTAAGGGATACAAAGTTTGGTCCTCACGTTTGTGTGACAAATACTTTAGCAACTGAGCTATCCTCCCATTTATTTCCCTCCTCCCTGCCCCCACTCCCCTGAGGACCCCCCTCAGTGGGATTGCTAGCAGTCATCAGGGAATTGTGGGTTATGAGTTGTAAGAGTGGCAGTCAGTCGTGGTGCCTCTGGATGGTCCCTCCCCCCATGTGGCTCTCACATTCTTTCCACACAATTTCCCCTCTTCCATAAAATTCCCTGAGTCATGGTGGGTGTGTTTTAAGTCAGCTTTCGTGTGGAGCTCTCAGCTGGCTCTGGGTCTGCTTTGGTAGGTGCTGAGTCTCTGCAGTGTCCATCTCCATCACCCTGGTACTAGTTGTCAGGCTCGCCACGGGAGCAGCACTCTTGTTCATCTCACCAGTTCCTTTGTGGTTTCACCTGAGCCCTGGCTGACATGAAAAGGGTGGTTCATCTCCTGACAGGGAGTTAGCTATCTTTTCTTGTCTTGTTGATAGATTTTGGCTGTCTTTGGTTCTTGCTGCCTTTTGATTTCACCCCTGGGGCTGCAGTGTGGTTACAAGTCTGCCATCTTGACCAGAAGTCTCACTATTTTTTTTTTTTTTTGAGGTAGGGTCTCTCTCTATCCCAGGCTGACCTGGAATTCACTATGTAGTCTCAGGCTGGCCTCGAACTCATGGCAATCCTCCTACCTCTGCCTCCTGCGTGCTGGGATTAAAGGCATGCACCACCATGCCCAGCTTGAAGTCTCACTATTCTTGATGAAACTAAAAAGCACTGTTGATGTCATAGGTATTGCATTCAAAGGAGAAAGAAACTAATAAATAATAGCACAGGTTGTGCCAAATTAATGAAAGTGATTTCAAAAGACCAAATTCAGGAAAGAATGAAATAAAAGACATGATACAAGGGCTGTGAGCAGTTAAGACACTACTAGTGATAACTGTGGAAGGACAACGTAAAGGTACTTGTGGAGCTGAGGCCTGCGAAGCCATGGTTTGCAAGCTGTTCTTGCCTCCAGTGTTTTCTAGAATGAATTGACCTTGAGACAGAAGCAGGAGCCTTGACTCGCCCAAACGCAAGGTGCCTCCACTCCATGTACTCTTAGTTGGAAACAACCAACCCACGAAAGGCCTTCCTTCTCCAGCAGCATTCTTCTTTCTCTCCAGGACAACACAGAACCAGTGTGTTATGAGCTATTCATCACAAAAAGCCATGATTGTTCTCCCATTAAATGTCTGCTTTCCTGCCAGCCTGAAACTCATTCTGGGCAGCTCACCCAACTACTCATCCATTCATGTGTCCAGGACACAGTGGGAACCTACTCTGTTCTGCCACTGTGCTTCATGCTAGAGCTCTGACAACTGTGAAGGCCATGAAGCTGCCTCCTCCTCCTCTTCCTCCTCCTCTTCTTCCTCCTCAGCCTCACAACCTAGTGGAGGTGTCAGATAGAAAGCTCCCAAACACACAAATAAACACTTAATCATGGGCTCTGGTAAGTCTGTGATCAAGATAAACAGAGCTATGGGAATATCTAAAAAGGAAATATGCAAGGTGTCAAGGGAAAGCTATGTGAGGAAGTGACTTCAACTAAAGCTGCACAGAGTAAGGAGGAGTGCGCCAGGAAAAGAACTCAGGGGAGGTGGAATGGCCTGTGCCAAGGTCCTGAAGCAGGACGTAAAGTGACGAGTAACTCCTGCCAGTGACTGAGAGCCGACCAACAGGGTGGGAACATAATATCAAGGTCAAGGGAGGAGACCATACAAAATGAAGCCAGAGGGGCAGACAAGGCCTATGATGCGCAGAGGCTTTGAGGCCAGTATGAGGAACTGAACTTGTTCTCCTTTCAGTGTGAAACCCGGGAAGAGCTCTGTGTAGGGATAGAGTCGGTAGTGGTGGCAACTCGTGAACATGTGCAAGCTTGTGCGTGGGAGTGACATGAATTACATGACTGGAACTCCGTGTTGGCACTGAGCCAAGGACTCCTAGTATTTTTGCTGGTTCAACAAGGAGCAAACCCTTCAGATTAGGAGCTGGCACACTTAAATTCAGAGCTCAGCCTTGTCCTCACGTGCAGGTGACATGACCCCAAGCCTGGACCTCACTCACTGTGAAGTGAGATGGTTAGACTTGCTTTGACCCTTGGTGAGGCAGAATTGCTTCCATCCGTTGGAAATTTTATCTTGGAAATCCAAAAGATGGTTTTGGTGGCTGTTCCTTGCTGAGGGGCACTGCTGGTATTTAGTGGGTAAGACAACCAAGCACTGTTCTCTATCCACACAACTTTCCAGTGTCTCGAGTGGAAAACCTGGTTATAATTATCTGGGATTAACTTCATTTTATATTTAAATATACAACATTTTTGTATGTTTTTAATAAATCATGAATTTTCCCAGGAATGAAACCACCATGAAAATGGAGGGAAATAGTATTTTGTTTATTTTGGAACTTTCTCAAGGGTTTTGCCATTTTGGAAAATTAACTTACCAGTGACAAAGCCACTCACTATTTTGAGTCTTATCCATCCAACTTTGTGTCTATCTCATTCATGTTAATGTTTCACTTAAGTATGGTCAGCTGAACACTCCATGGTGGCTTCTAAAATATCCTGAACACTTTAAGTTGACATGCTTATTTTTATTTTTTTCTTCCAAATTTTTATTAACAACTTCCATGATTATAAAAAATACCCCATGGTAATACCCCCCCCACTTTCCCTTTTGAAACTCCATTCTCCATCATATCCCCTCCCCATCTCAATCAGTCTCTCTTTTAATATTGATGTCATGATCTTTGCCTCCTCTTATGATAGTCTTGTGCAGGTAGTGTCAGGCACTGTAAGGCCATGGATATCCAGGCCATTTTGTGTCTGGAGGGAGCATGTTGTATGGAGTCCTACCCTTCCTTTGGCTTTTACATTTTTTCCACCACCTCTTCCACTAGACCCTGAGCCTTGGAAGGTGTGATAGAGATATTGCAGTACTGAGCACTGTGGTCATTTCTTTCCATTACCATGATACTTTCTGAATCACCCAAGGTCACTACCATCTGAAAAGAGAAGATTCTCTACCAAAAGTGATAATGGTATTAATATAAGGGTATGAATATTAACAGAAGTGTTTACTGGGCAGTTCGATAAGCATAATATATACATTTAGCCAGACAACAGCAGACATTAAACCCCTAGGGCTCATGACTACCCCTGTTTTAAGTTTTCAGTATCAGGGATGTATTTCCTCCCATGGAGCAGGCCTCCAGTACAATTAGAGGGCTGTGGACTTCCCCCATAACAGATGTGCCACTATTGCACCTGTTGGCTCATTTGGTCTGGCTGGCCAAATATAAGGCTTATAGTGTCCACTGCTGAGTATCTTCACTGGTGATTTCTCTTTCTTCCATTGAACTGCATGCAGAATGGCTTCTTCCAGCTTTCTGTCAGCTGGTCTACATGGAAGAGGTTATCAACTCAGTTCCAGCAGGATTTCTCAGTGGCCTTGCAGCCCAAATATGTGGAGTCTTCAGCAATAGGGTCTTACCATCTATTCCTGGTAGGAAACCAAGGGCCTTGGCAATGGCCTATAATGTTTTGGGGGCATCAGGGACCTCCCTGGCCAACAATTCACTGGAAGGTATCCCATCTCTGGCACTGAAATTTTTCTAGTAACAATTTACGGCTCCTGAGTGTTCCATTGTCCAAAAAAGTGGGATTCTATATGATTTATTTATATCCTCTTAGATTTTGATTAGCCCTCCCTCCACCTTCCCTTTACTCAGTCTCTTCCCCTGACCTCATTTTGGGCCTTTTCACCCCCATTAATCTGTTCTTCTACTTACATATATACAAAACCATCCTATTAAGCACCCCCTACTTTCCTTTCTCTTCCCTTTATATTTATTTTCTAGCTTACTGGCCTCTGCTACTGAGTTTTTTCCTTCTTATACAGAAGCCCAGTCATCTGTAGCTAGTATCCACATATGAGAGAACATGCAACACTTGGGTTACCTCACTTAGTATAATCCTTTCCAGATCCATACATTTAGATGGTTTTTTGTTGTTGTTTTTAGTTTTAGCTTTTGTTTTTCAAGGTAAGGTCTCACTCTGGTCCAAGCTGACCTGGAATTAACTCTGTCATCTCAGGGTGGCCTTGACTCATGGCAATCCTCCTACCTCTGCCTCCCAAGTGCTGGGATTAAAGGTGTGCGCCACCACGCCCGGCTTAGATGTTTATTTTTTAATAAATCATGTCTCTTATATTTCTCTTCTATATTAAAATGAGGACATTATATCATTTTTCTGTGATTATGTGTACAGATAGTTTATACCACATATAATTTAACTTTTATGAAAAAGAGACACTGTGTCTAATGAGTTTAAACAATTGAACAACATATTCAGTGTTCAGATTGCTACGATTTTACGAATCCATCTATTATATTTAGGTGATTTCTTGGCTACTTTAGCATGTGAGAATTCTCATGAAAAATTGTATTTTGTTAAATTATGCAATATTACCAGAGTTAATATCACTGTTGAAGGGCTGGTGAAATACTTTCCTAGCATATGCAAGGCCCTGGTTCCATCCCCAGGACTGCAAAAAATAAAAATAAAAAAGAATTAAAATTCACTAGTGGCACATAGAGTGTGGTGGTGCATGTTTGGAATCCTAGTACTCAAGAGATAGAGGCAGGAAAATGGGGAGTTCAAAGTTATTTTCAGAATCATATCAGTCGGAGAAAGAAAGGAAGAAAGGAAGAGAGAGAAAGGGAAAAAAGAAAAGAAAGGGAGGAAAAGAAGAAAAGGCATTAGTTGAGAAGTCATCTTGGTATCATTTGCCTCCAAGATGATATGATAAGAAAGACAGTTTACTTGCAAGATATTCTTCCTTTGAATCCATAATCCCAGGCTCATCATGAGAAGAAGAAAAATTAGATACACTCATAATTGACACTTTGCAAAGTAGCTGTATCACAACTCCCAAGGTCATGAAAAGGAAGACTGAGGAGTTGCCACAACCCAGAGAAGGCTAAAGACATTCAGCTGGTATAATGCATGGTTTCATCCTCTAAAGGACCTTGGAAGAGGGGAATAATGTTCCAGGAAGCTGGTGAAATTTGCATCACGTCTGTAGATTAGTTAAGAATTAAATAAAAACTATGTATGGTGGCACATTCCTATGACCTCATATTCAGGAGACAGACACAAGAGGATCACAGGTTCTAGGCTCTGTCTAAAACAAAAGGCAACAAAACAAAAACAAACAAAAGATATAAAATTGTAGCATGTCAATATGTCAGTGTCTGTTTCTTAATTTTAGCGGATATGTAATAGTTATATTGAAACTTCAAGATAAAAGGATACTGGCTAAGGGGTATGTAGAAAGGAATCCCTTGTGCCATCTGTTTTGTTGTTGTTCTTCTTCTTTGATGTAGGGTCTCACCCTAGCCCAGGTTTACCTGAGCACTATGTAGTCTCAGGCCAGCCTCAAACTCAAGGTGATCCTCCTAACTCAGCCTCCAGGGTGCTGGAATTAAAGGCATGTGCCACCATGCCTGGTTCTTGTCCTATCTTTGCCAACTTCTCTATAAATCTAAAATTAGTCACGTTTTTTAGTCTGATTTTTAAAAAGCAGGGAGAGGAGGCTGGGAAGACTGCTCAGTGGTTAAAGCTACTTGTTTGCAAAGCCTGCCAGCCAGGGTTCATCTCTGCAGCTACCCATGTAAGTCAGATTCAAACAATAATGTGTTTGATGCTTGTTTCCAGCAGCAAGGGGCCCTGGTGCGCACGCGCATGCACACATGCATGCAAGTAAATGAGTTTAAAACATAAAATAATGGGAAGATATTAGAGATGTCACATGTGAACACAATGAGGAATTTTGCTAAACATGTAACACAGATATCACAGGCAGAGGCAGGGTTAAAGCAGAAGATTCTGTGGACCCACCAGGTTAGTATCTGCAGAAGACACAAACAGCATGGGAACCACAGCCCGCTGACATAAACAGTGTGCTCAATGAACACTCGAGGCCAGGAGACGTTAGGTACGTGGATCAGTCAGGTAAACTGACCCAAGACTTGCAGTAGCTGAGGAGAAGTGAAGGCGATGCAGAAGGGACGACAGGAGGCTTAATACAGGCCATTCTTGAGAGAAGTGTGTGTGAGCAGTCATTGTATCTGAAGCAATATAACAATTGATTGTATCATTGTATTGTGTATATAACAACATAACAAAGGCAATAACAGCAAATATTACCACGGGTAGTAGTCATAGCACTTTCTAGGCACAGAAATGCAGCTCAGTGGTAGAATGCTTGCTGAGTTGCACACATGAGGCCCTGGGTTCGTTGCCCAGCACCTCCTTCTACAGAGTACATGACAAAGCACTTTGTATCTACCAGGTCCTGTCCACGTTTCCTGAATGCTAAACTCATTGATTCCCTGTGAGTCTCCTATGAGCTTGGATTGTTGAATCTATTTCAATGATAAGGAAACTGCGATGGAGGGAAGAATAACCATGTAAGGAGTTAAACAGAAGGAAATTGCCATTTTTATTGCCCAGTAGTGGTCTACTCTCAGAATGTTCCCTTGAGCTCATATTGGTCTAATCAGGAACTTGTTGAAGATTCGTGGCTGTCTGAAGGGCAGTTGGAGGGGGTGGTGGTGAGCCTGCTCTAGTGCCTCTCACAGAAAAGGCACTTACCTGGTTCTCATCAAGAATCACCAACAACTCATTCATCTTAAGGATAGTTTTGAGATAGTGCTAATTATCACCCACTTGACAGTTGCAGAAACTGAAGCCCAAGGAGCTTATGTGTCCTGCCCCAGGCCACAGTTAGCAAATGGCTGTGCTAGGATTTTTTTTAAGACTTATTTAATTATTTGGGTCAGAAAGAGGAGGAGAGAGAGTGAGAATGGGTGCCCCAGGGCCTCTAGCCACTGCAAAGGAACTCCAGAAGCATGTGCCACCATGTGCATCTGGCTCACGTGGGACGTGGAAAATCAAACCTGGGTTGTTAGGCTTCGCAGGCATGTGCGTTAATCACTAAACTATCTCTCCAGCCCTGTGCTAGGATTTTAATACGTACCAGCTAGCCCTGGGGCATGGGGCTTGTGTTCTGTGTCTTTTGTGTGTTGGGGGTGTGGCAGGATTCGGATGGAGTAAGACAAGCTGTCCCTGTGGAGGGACAGAGAAGACACTTCCTACCACATTTTGCGTGATTGTTGAGCACTTGCATTTGGTAGGGCTCACTAGAGCGAGACACATTTCCTGCCCAGCCCAAAATGGCTGACAATGACCTGATAGAGTAGAAAATTTACTTCCTAATCTCTTCAAGATAAATGAAGAAATGTAGAAGAGGATGAAAGCAAGCAGAATAAATAGAAGCAGTGGAAACAACTAGAAGGTAGAGTATGAAAAACTACTTCAAGCCGGGCGTGGTTACGCATGCCTTTAATCCCAGCACTTAGGAGGCAGAGGTAGGAGGATTGCCTTGAGTTCAAGCCTACCCTGAGACTACATAGTGAATTCTAGGTCAGCCTGAACTACAGTGAGACCCTACCTTGAACTGCCCCTCCCCCCCAAAAAAAACTACTTCAACTGTTCTCACCCTGGAGATATTTGGACTTGAGCATGGCATTAATATTGCCGGTCTTCTCCCTACTTTCAAATGATTTTCTGGTTGGTCAATGGACATTGCATGCTTGGCTCTGCTCTTCCTAGTAAGTAAAGGGTCATGTCATAATGCACCAATCTTCAATTGATTTAATTTACACCAAGATTCTATTAGAGAGACAGAAAAGTAGCTAAATGTTGTTTTCTAGGAAATTTACTTTAAAAAAATGTCATATAGTAATATACTCAAAACTATTGATTCTTTCTTTACATTATAGATTCTTTTTATGTACTGACAATTGTTATACATGCATGTAATACCTCCTGTTACCTTCTCCTGGCCCCCATCCCCTCCCACTGAACCCCTTCTTATTCCCAACTAGTGCCTCTTTTCTACCTTGATGTCTCATTTATTGTGTGTGGGTATGACCACAGTGAGTTTAATTAGAGGGTTGCCTGCATGAACACACAGGCGGAATTATTTGGCAGAGTACATAGATACTACCAGTGGTCAAATCACTGCATAAAGTGTCTCCTACTCCCCCAAAAACTGCCTATAATTCCTCGTGGAGGGATAGAGTCTTCATGCCCTCCTCCATCATCCATGACAGAATGTTGATAAGCCCCGTTTCATGTGGGTCTTTTGCAGGTTACCACAGTCAATGAAAGGTGATGGATACAATGGCCACGCTATACCTGGACAACAGTACTCCACAGCACTCCTCCCCATCCTTTGGAACTTACATTCTCCCCCCATCCCCATTCTGCATTGTTCCCTGAGCCTTGGAGCAGGTGATATAAATGTCTCATTTAGTGCTGCGCATGCCACAGTCACTTATTCTCAGCACTCTGATGAGTTTTGAGGCCCCCAGTAGTCACTGCTACCTGAAAAGTAAAGCTTCTCTAACAAAAGCTGAGAACAACACTAATCTATGGGCGTAGAAATACACACTAAGAGGGCAACTTGATGGACACAGAGCATACCAACTTATCCAAATGACAGTTAGTACCTTCATCATTAGGACTATGATGGCTCCAACAATAGAATTTTGACTGGTTTCTGAGTAGAAGGCATTAAGTTCCTCTTATGAAGTGGGCATCAAATCCAATCAGAGAGAAGATGGTTTGCCCCACAACAGTCATGCCACTGTTGTAGTAGTGAGCACATTTGCCTGGCTGGTTGGTTGCCTATATTGTAGGGTCTACTACCAGGTAAAACTGTTGATGACTTTTCTCCCCAGCTGCCCATATAGCACTTTCAAGCATTATGAAAGCTATCCAGCCAGGAAGAAGCTTCTAGATAAGTTCTAGTTTGTTTTTTTCAGAGTCCTACAACCAAAGCAAGTGGTGTCTTACCACTTCTTACCATTTAGTTTGGGTGGGGAACCAAGAGTAGTGGCAAGAGCCTGTATTGTTTGGGGATCCTAGGGGCTTCCCTAGCCAACAACTCACTAGGAAGAAAACTACCCCTGGCACTGTGGCTTCCTTGTAATAATAACCTATGTCTTCTTGAAGCAGCATTATCCATCCATACAGAAACTTCTGTTCAGACTCTTTTTTTAAATATATTTTATTTAATTAGCAAAGAAGTAGGTTTCCATATGATCTTTTCATGTCTTTACATTTGATTAGTCCTCCTCCTTCCTCTCCTTCATCATCCTCTGATCCCAATCCCCACTGAAACTTCCCATCCCAATATTCCACCCTCTGTTTTTCTTTCACATGTATACTGCTGTTCCTTTTCCTTAAGCTCAAATCTTTCTCTCTACAATCCCACTGTACAGCCCCTTTCTAGTTTCCTGGCCTCTACTGATTCTCACTTCTACTTACATACATATGAGAGAGAACAAGTGGTGCTTTGTTTTCTGAGCCTGGGTGACCTCACTTAGTATAATATTTTCCATATCCCTCCTGAAAATTTCATAATTTCATTTTCCTTTGCAACTGAATAAACCGCCATTGGACAAATATGTACCACATCTTCATTAACCATTTATCAATTTATGGACATCTAGGCTGATTCAATTTCCTATGTATTATAAACAGAACAGCAATAAACACAGCTGAGAAAGAGTCTCTGTAGTAGTTGGTGTATATGCCTAGTTTAGCTAGGACAGACATATGGTAGTTTTACTTGCAGCTTTATGAGAAACATCCACACTGATTTCAATAGAGGTTGCACAGTTCACACTCTCGCCAACAGCTTCAAAATAGTATTAATTTAAATTTCCTTGATAGTGAACATTAAAAAATATTTATTAACTCTTTGCATTTTCTTTGTTTGAAAAGTCTGCTTAGTGCCATAGGCCACTTTTTAGTTGAGTTGTTCACTTTCTTGATGTTTAGTTTTGTTGTTGTTGTTTGTTTGTTTTCTTCTGAGGTCTGTATATTCTACATGTTAAGCCTTTGTCAGATGTGTACCTAGCAAAGATTTTTCTCCCATTCTGAAGGCTGCCTCTTGACTCCTTTGGTGTATAATAGCCTTTTAGTTTCATCAGCTCTCATTTGTTGATTGTTTTCCTTACAATAAAAGTTTTAAAACACTGAGAAAAAAAGTTAGGAAAACAGTAGAAGATGGAAAAATTTTCCATGCCCATGTATTAGAGCAATCATATTATGAAAATGACCAGCCTACCACAAGCAATATACATATCCAATGCAATCCCAGTACTATTCTTCACAGAAATAAAAAAATAATATAATAGCCTTAACATTCATAGTGAAGTACAAAAGACTCCAGATAGCCAAAGTAATCCAGAGCAAAAAGAATACTGCTAGAGGTATCACAGTACCTGATTTTCAGTTATACTATAGGGTCATATTAATAAAAACAGCATAATACTAGCACAAAGCAGACACTTAAACCAATGTAATACAATACAGGGTCCTGGGATAAATCCAACTAACTACAGCTACCTGATTTTTTTTTTTAACCAAGATGCCAGAAATACATATTGGAGGGAAAAAAAATCATCTTCAACAAATGACACTGGGAAAACTGGATATTTACTTGCAGAGAAGTGAAAATAGTTCCTTATCTTTTTCCATGCACAAAAATCATCTCCAAATGGATCAAGAACCTCAACATAAGACCATAGACTCTGAAACAGCCAGAATAAAAAGTAGGAAGTACAATCCAAGATACAGGCATAAGGAAGGACTTTTGGAATAGGATTCCAGTTGCCCAAGAAACTCCTACTTTAATAAACTACTAACAAGCAAATCTGAGTTAGCCAAAAACCTGAATTAGATATTTTAAAATGTAATTCTATTATGTTTATATCATACAACATCTGAAATCAAGCTAACTACAGATTTCCTAGCAAGAAGACTCTATAGAAATAAAGACTTCCAGAATTTGAAGAAACTCCAAATTTGAGCAAAGCAATGTCCAGACCACCAAATCCACACAAAGATGGAAACAACCTGAAAATTATCTCTTTAAATTTAAAAATAAAGCAAATTAAGTCCCATGACCTTTGCTTATGGGTTAGTATTCTGGGTCAATGCATGGAGTCATAACTTAGATTGGAGACTGATTTTGTGTGTGTGTGTGTGTGTGTGTGTGTGTAGAAAAGAACAGAGCAACAAAGATTCTCCTGACACTACTTTGTGTATTTGATCCTGTATACCTGCCACTGTTAATAACATTAAATAGAACAATTCCATCTCTTGGATTCTGAAGCCATAGACATGATTATGAGCATCTTGACTGGTCTCAGATGCTGACACATGGCCTTCCACTGCTTGATAAAGCCAGATCCTTTTTCCAATATGCCTAAGCTCAGCACCACTGATTCTATTATAATCATGGACCAGTTGGAGCATTGCATATCCATGACAACCATCGTTGTAACCAGTTCTTTCAATCACCTAGTAACATGAAATAATAGACTATTCTTCATGACACACAGCAAAACATGATTTTTGGCTTTGTTCATTGCTTATATAAGCCTTATTTTAGCTGCCCTTAACCTCTTCTCAGCAGAGTTTATGCTGCAAACCCAGCCCTGCTAAGTCAAATGATCAGCCAAGGTGGGCACAGATAGCTATTCCCAAGCAGAATGCTTATCTTGGGGCTCATCTGCATTGCAGAGTGAATAGAGAGGTCCCTGTTTCATAGGTTAGAAATGGATTTTGAGATAAACAATACCTGAAGAGGTCTTACAGAAAGTCGTTGAGCCTTCAGGATGGATTTTTTTTTTTGAGCCCTCTTTAACACAAAATAAACAATGCATCAAAACCTGCAGTTATGTATGTCTCTACTAATGAATATCAGTTTGCTCAAAGGGATTTTAAAAAGTCAAATGAAAACTGAGCTTTTTGGTTTCTTTCATGATATATTTGGTGCTAAGTTTTCCATTCACATCAAATGCATGGTCTACGCAGATACAGTTTGAAAGGAAGTATGTTGGCCAAAAGGCTGTGTGGTCAAAGTCATTAAATGTGCATAAAGCATTATTTTTGGACATCACCATTTGACACGACCAACCCAACACAAGGAGGGAGCACAAGTGAAGTCTAAATGCAGATACCTGAGCATCAATCCATTCTGCCCTTAAAATAGCCTCAAACTCCTAACTGTGAAAAATAGCACAATGTGGTAGACAAGATGACGGAGCTTGGAATGGTCACGCACACTTGTCACCCCGGAAGTAAAGGATGCTGAGGCAAAGGGTCTCAAGTTCCCCGCCAGCCTGAGCTACATGGCAAGACTCTGCTTCAAAAACTAAAGTAATAAAAAAGATGATGGAAACTTAAGGTTGAATCCATGCTTTGCCTTTCATCAGCCGCATATCACTGGGAAAGTGACCTAGCTATTTGCCTTAGCTTACTCATCTATAAAATGAAGATGATAATTGTACCCACCTCATGTTCTCCTCATATTTGTATGAACTGAAATTCATAAAGCATGGGGAGTAGTTCTTAAAATGTAGTGAGTGCTTAATACGTATTAGTTAGACAAAACTTTTTAAAAATGTAAATAAGTGGGTTAGAAAGTATACCTTTGTTAGGTTTGTGCCATTTTGTCACAATGATCAGCATCTACAACCTTGATAGTTTTATAGAACCTTGTTGGTTATTGTGATGAACCAATGAGGCAGTGGAAGAGCCCCTGACCTAGAACCCTCCATGTCCTTCACTGGGATGGATGTACCCAGAACTGCTTGCCAGGTCACTACGAATGCTTGTGGCGCTTCACTTTTGGACACGTTTTGTCGGCCTAGTGTCAGCCCTGTTCCTTAAGAAGTTCTGGAATAAGTCACCCATCTGCCTTGTGTCTGTGCAAGTTATTACGTCCTGTTGTGGCCCCAATGAACAGTTATCATGTTCATTCCACTGGACATTGATTCCATGTCGCCATAAGCCAAGTCACATCTTGCCCCACGTTCTGACTGCAGTCACACAGTGTGCATGAGGCTCTTCCTCTACTGCCTGTTGGTCAGCTTAGCAGTCAGGCTGAACTTGACCTCTTTCTTTTAGCTCTCCTCTTGTTTTGTGCCTCTCACTCTCTCGCCCACCTCTCTCCTGTGCTTGTATGATGTATGTGTATGTGTTTGCATGTCCACTGGCAGCGTAGCAGCAGGTCTGAGCATTAACCATCCTCCATTTACTCCTTACATGAGATCTAGAAAAAGACTCAGAACGTCCTTTCAGAGTCCTCCAATGTTCATTCCATGAGCCTCATTATATCAGAGTCCAGCAAACAGCTTTTGTTTTACAATGACGCAAGGGATATCAGCACAGAAAGACCAACATGTTTCCTTTCTACACAGTACATAGAAACCAACCAATGTTTATGCCACTTGTGGTTTTAGTCTTGGGATTTTCCCACAGTTCTATTCAGACCAGCTTGGCAGAGGGAAATACACAGACTGGAACTGCATGAAGTGGTAGCTCCTTGAAACTGTGATTCCATGTTTCTACAGGCCAAATGTAGGTCACCACTTCCTGTGCTGGGGTGTTTTCACAATGGCAAAGAGAAGCCATCTTATCTTCAGATATTCTAGATGAATATGATCAACTGAGTTGATGCAGGTAGAAGAGCAGTCTTTAAAACAAAGGGAAGAAAGGGCTGGCGAGATGGCTTAGCAGTTAAGGCGTCTGCCTGCAAAGCCAAAGGATCCTGGTTTGACTCTCCAGGATCTATGTAAGCTATTGCAGTAGCTGGAAGGCCTGGCATATTCTCTCTCTCTCCCTCTCTCTCTCTCCCCCGACGTCTTTCTCTAGAATAAATAAATAAAATATATTTTAAGAAGAATATATCAGGGCTGGAGAGATGGCTTAGCAGTTAAGCCTAAGGATGCTGGCTTGAGGCTCGATTCCCCAGGACCCACATTAGCCAGGTGCACAAGGGGGCGCACACGTCTAGAGTTCGTTTGCAGTGGCTGAATGCCCTGGCATGCCCATTCTTTCTCTCTCTCTACCTCTTTCTCTCTGTTTCTCTCAAATAAATAAATAAAATAAATTTTAAAAAAGAATATGTCATTTCTGTAAACCATGCCGTTCATTGTTAATCTTTCTATCTTCGTGAGGAAAAGGAATATGAATTTAAATCTATCCTTCCTATATTTCAATGCTGAGTAAAGCTGTCTAGAAAATGACCAGAACCCCTGCTGGCTCCAGCTTTGGGTTAGGCTTTCTGCTTCAGAACAGACTAAAGCATTTAGCAGTAGAGAGGTTTGGCCTGGACCTGGATGTATTGTTCTTGGGCTCAGCAGGTGTGGAGAGTAATGATGCTGAGCAGCAGCCGTGGTGGAGTGTAGGCGGAGCAGGAAAGGCTGGGCTCAGGCCCTGGTGCTGCCAGTAAGAAGCTTGTTCCCTTGCATGCTGTGAGGTTCCCATCCATCTATAAATGTTGATTTTGCTTAAATCTGATTCAAAATCAGCTTTTCCTTCATAGACTGCTAGACTGCTGTTTGGCCAATAAAGGTAGGACAGTCGTGTGGTGCATGAGAGTGGAGGTGGGTCTGCGGCATCTGTGGGAGCCCTGTGATTGCTTTGAGACATGGCCTGGCTACGTGGCCCAGGCTGGCCTGGAGCTCATTTTATAGCCAACAGTATCCTTGAATTTGAGATCTCCCTGTCATAGCCTCCAGAGTGCTGGAGTCACGGAAGTACGCCAGCACACCCAGCTGCCACCTGTCACCATTAGCGCTCCACTTCCTGATGGCAGGTGGATGTGGAGAGGAGCCCGAGAGCCATGGTGGTGGGCGTCAAGGCACTAAGACACAGTCTCACCTGCAGTACAGTGTTCTGGGGTGAGCAGGGGATTTGCTCTCTGTTTCATCAAAGGACATGAAAAACTATCCTTAAAACTAAAAGTAAT
Source organism: Jaculus jaculus (assembly GCF_020740685.1). NCBI lineage: Eukaryota > Metazoa > Chordata > Mammalia > Rodentia > Dipodidae > Jaculus > Jaculus jaculus. Next base: position 60,036,326 of record NC_059102.1, on the reverse strand, counting down.
GACAAGAAGTTTATTTGGTGGATGCAAAATCTTTAGGTAGAAGCTGAAAAGGACTAAAAGGAATTCGTTTTTTGAATATACCCAGCAAGGATCATAATGCATAATAGTGCCTTGTTTTATCACCTAGCTCCTCTGCAGTTCCTTCAAAGGCCCCACGAGATGCTCTCCTCCTTCCAGCCCTCTCACTTCCTCCTCCAGCTGCATTCCCAGCATGGCTTAAGACGTGGGGCAGACTTCTCCATCAGAACCTTTGCTTAGAAGTGCCTGCTGCTTAGACAAGCTTTCCCCAAAGCATCTTGGCCAACAACCTCATTCCAGACCAAGGCTGTTCTCCCAGTGTGGCCTCGTGGCCACCTGCGCATATTCTTGGGCCCTCCTGCCATGGCACTCGTCACCTCCCAACACACCACACAGTTCCCCCATTCACTCTGCTCTAGTTCCTCTCCCACACACTCTCCTCACCTCTGCCCCTCAGCACCAACGAAGCTTCCCACAACAGACTGTGGAAGGACAGTGACCTTCTGTGCTTTATTCATTAATTCAGCGTGTCCCAAATAGGTCCACTGTTGCCTAGCTCCTATAGGAAGAGCTCTATAAATACTTGCTGGTTGAATGACCAGGGAAGCTTGGCATGTATCAAATCATCATTAATAATGTTATTTTTATTATTACTATTGTACCAGACTTAAAATGGGGAAACTGAGGTCAGATCCATCAGTAGGCTTAACCAGAGACACACCAGTGACAATGGGAGGTTGAGATTTCCAACTAAACCATTGAAGTGTTGAGCGCCAAGTGACTCCAGGGAATGAGTTAATGAGGTGATCAGTTGCAGATAGCTATCAAAACAGGGAACGTAGGATGAGGGAATTGTCTGAATAGCCAAACTATGATGAATAGCAAAGTGCCTTCTCCTTTTTATCCCCACTCCTCCACTTGATGGATATTTGAGTTTATTATTTTAATAGCTACTCTTTCATGTTGAAAATATTTATTTATTTTATTTTAACGACATGTGCCAATGTTTGTTAGGCCACTGCACAAGGCTTTCCTGTCACCTCTTTTGTTGTAACAATAGTACTGTTTACATTCAGCCCGCATCAGGTATGTATACCCAACATGACAGCAAGTGCTGGGCACTGGCATCTTAGCCTACTAACAGCTCTGTAGGTACTCAGCAGAACGTGGACTGCATGCTATCTAGAGCCTTTGCTGTTGGAACTCCATCAGTTGCAGGGTGAGTGATTGCAGTTATAAGAGTAAACACAGGCAAGCAAGCAGAGGCCAGAGCTTGGCATCTGGAGTACAGAAAGGGAACAGGGCATGGAGAAGGAAGAGAGCCAGCAGATCAGAGCTAAGAGCATGAGCTGTGAGAACAGGTAGATTTCTTCTTGCATTGTCGCTTACCAGGGAACTTGTGAATATTATCAGCAGGAGCTCCTGTTTGCCTGTATCCGTGGACCTGCATGTTAGGGGCCATATTGATTGTTTCATGAATGTTATGCAAGTCCTCAGGCACAGTCCGGTGAGAAATGATGGAAGCCATGGGTCATTTCGGTAGAGCTATCACAGCCCCATGTCCCCTAAGGTACATCCAAGGCAAAAATGTGCCATCTGGCTCAGTGCACTGATCCCTCCAGCACAGACAACCCAAATGTGTGTCTTCACTACAGGACACTCCCTCTTGGAGAGAGCCCTGCTTCATCCCTCCCCAGGCATCTTAAAATAACAGACACCTTGAGGATGTATAGGTTTCTAAAAAAATCATCCAATCCTATCTTAAACAAAGCAAAAAGCATATTCCCCTGTATGGGATACAGAAGCCCTCCATGTCCAAGATGATGAAGATGGAATATGGTCCTCTGTACTTACGGGGGGAGGGGGAGGACCTTCTCCCACCCTCAAGGCTCTTTTGGAGAGTGTAGGTGTGGCTTGAGGAGTTGTCACACAAGCACCACAGTTAAGAATTTCAGTAGGGAGCTGAAGAGATGGGTCAGTGGTTAAAGGCACTTGCTTCCAAAAGCTGACAGTCTGGGTTTGATTCCCCAGCACTTGTGTAAAGCCAGACTTACAAAGTGGCACATGTATCTAGGGTTTGTTTGCAGTGACTCTCTTTGTCTCTTTCTCTCTCTCTCTCAAATAAATAAATAAATATTTTAATTAATTTTTTATAAGAAAGTTGTACTCTTATATCCCCTCTCCCCTGCCCCATTCTATAGAAGCCCCTCCTTAGTAGGGTTATTGGTATTCACTGTGGGGTCTGAAGGCTTTGTCAGTCTCTGGGTATGTGGAAGAGAACAGTGCCTCAGGTTAATCCCACCCACCCAGAGTCTCTTTCTCTTCCTTCTGCAATTTCCCTGAGCCTTGGTGAACATATTAGAAATCTGATTTAGTGGTGAGTTCTCTGTAGCCTGGAGAGATGGCTCAGAAGTTAAAGGTACTCACCTCCAAAGCCTGCAGGCCTGGGTTCCATTTCCCCAGTACCCACATAAAGCCAGATGCACATATATCTGGAGTTCATTTACAGTCAGTGGCAAGATGCCCTGTAATGTATATCTCATTCTCTCTCTCTCTCTCCTTACAAATAAATAACAATAAAAAAGAATTTAAGTGGCTGTGTCAGCAGTACAATCTACAAAAGAAGACCATGGAGCTCACTTATTGGTCACTTTTGCCTGTTACCAAAATTCTTGCCAGAAACCACTTAAGGGCAGATATTTTTGTGGTCCCTGGTTTCAGTGGGCCCAGGCCACGGCTGTTTAGCCACACACTTTTGGGCAGAACACTATGGCTGTAGGAACGGGTGGCTCAGGAGCTTCTTCACCCCATGAAGGACAGAACCAGAGAGAAGGAATACAGGAGAGTTGGGGCAGGATGCAGCCCCGAGGAGACACCTCCAGTGACCTACTTTCTCCAAACAGGCTCCACCTCCTGCCCTTCTACACCTCCCCATAGTGCCATCACGTCATAAACCATTGAGAGATAGACACCCTCATGTCCTCAGAGCCCTGTGGTGAACCCCCAGTACTGCACTTTCAGAGACAACACCAACACTGGGCTTTACTGGTCCCTCAGGTGCTTCTCAACCCAACCAAGCTGTCAAGATTAACCATCATGGGGCTGGAGCGATGGCTTAGCTGTTAAGGTGTTTGTCTGCAAAGCCAAAGGATCCCAACTCGATTTCCCAGGACCCACATTAGCCAGATGCACAAGGGGGCGCAATTGTCGAGTTGGTTTGCAGTGGCTGGAGGCCCTGGCACACCTATTCTCTCTCTCTCTTTCCCCCCACCCTCTTTCTCTCTCTCAAATAAATAAATAAAATATATTTTAAAAATTAGAACTTATAAAAAAAATTAACCATCACATTATCACAGTTGTTCTCTGTACTTTTGTTTTGGTTTGACTTGTTTTGAAGCAAACAAGCTTAACTCACTCTGTTGACTTTAGGTGCCCTATCAAAAGGCATGTATAATGATGACGGTGAGGTAGATGTGAATTAAACAGTTTCTGGGTACATCCTTCTCCATCTCACTGCACTCTGTACTGCTCACTCAAGTTCTCAGCACTCTGGATCTTTGCCTCCTCTGATAAACCACTGGCCTGGCACTGCTTCTCTTGAAGATGCAGTGACACAACTAGAGAAAAATATTGGTCACAAGGAAACAAAACCCTCCAGACAGATCCAGGAAAGATTGACTCTGGCCATGAAATAGAAAAACCACAGGAGCATTCAGACAGGACATGCATGAGTGTGTGACGTGAGTGGACTGAAAGTGGTTTTGCAAAGTCCATGTTTGACAACATGGCCTCTGTTATCTGCTGGTCTCCACTTCTTTCAAGCCTCAGCTCACTAGTCATCTCTCTCATCCCTCTGGCTCTCCTTTTCATGCCTCTCCCCTCCCCTCTCAGATAGCTGGATTTACCTGAATGGATGAACATGGTCTGGTGCTACATATCTTTTCAATGAAGTATATGCCAACGTTAATCAATAACCATCATTAGCTAAAGTCTCTGCACATTAGATTAATTTCTAAAGACCGAGTCTGATTAGCCACTGGTGTTGTAGTCAGGTTCACATTGCTGACAGGAATCACCCAACCAAGAGCAGCTTGTGGGGACAAAGGAAAGGTTTGTTTTGATTTACAGACTCAAGAGGAAGCTCCAAGATGGCAAGGGAAAACAATGGCATGAGCAGAGGGTGGACATCACCTCCTAGCCAACATCAGGTGGACAACAGAAACAGGAGAGTGTGCCAAACATTGACAAGGGGAAACTGGCTATACTAACCATAAGCTTGCCCCCAACAATACACCACCTCCAGCAGGCATTACCCAAATCTCCATCAGCTGGGAACCTAGCATTCAGAACACCTAAGTTTATGGGGACACCTGAATCAAACCATCATGTTCTGCCCTGTTGATAACTATGCATGACGTAAATGCAATGCATTCATCCAACTTTAAAAGTCCCTATAGTTTTTACCAATTGTAATGATGTTAAAACATTCCCATAGTCCAAGATCTTTTAACTGAGCTATAAGACCAAAAATTTACCCCAAATCCCATAGTGGCACAGAAGAAACATTCACACTACAAAAGATGGCATTGGGCATTGCAAAGAAATACTAAAGTGATACAAGATTTAAACAGGGCAAACATCAAAATCTGGATCTCCAAGTCCAACAACTCTATTCAGTCACCAATCTCTAAGTCCAGTAATTCCAACCAGCAACCAGTCTCTGGAATTCAAATTCCACCCCTCCAGCTAGGCTACTCACAATCTTGGAAAACTTCATCTGGGGCTGGAAGTTCTCCTTTGCTCGTGGTCCTGGCATCTCCACTGGATCTCCACTGCAACCCATGGTCCACCCTAACAGCTCCATCAGATCTCCATACAGGCATACAGCAAACCTGCTTCACACTGCCCATGCCATTTCTAAAACTCGATACTGTGTTGCAAATTCAGGTTCTGTTGTCCACCTGATGTTGGCTAGGAGGTGATGTCCACCCTCTGCTCATGCCATTGTTTTCCCCTGCCATCTTGGAGTTTCCTCTTGAGTCTGTAAATCAAAATAAACCTTTCCTTTGTCCCCTCTCTCTCCTACATTTTTTATACTCTATAATACCAGGTAGGGTGCCAAATTGTTAATCGGGGGTGGGGGAATAAAATAGAACAGAACATAACACTCCTTGAACATTCAGGCCCCTTCAAAAAACTGCATTCTTTCTGTTGTTCCAATGCAAATAAGTTGACCCAATCTCAATGGTTGTAATCTTTCATATAATTGAGGCTAAACAGGCCGAAGTTTCAGCCCAGAGATTTATTTCTGTGCCATATCCCTCTGCACACACCAGTCCATTTCTACACAATGCAACCCTTCACAAGTTCTCAGGGAATGGACATAACAGCAAGCCTGTCACACAAACTGCTTCTAGGCCAGTCCAAGTAAAGCTCTTTCTCACCCTCATAAGCCAAACCTCACAATCCATAGCTCTTACTGCATTCAGGTCTTGTAACGCTGACCAGAATAATCCATCAAACTGTGCTTACAATGCTGCAAGGCATCTTTTAGGCCAAGATTTCAAATCCTTCCACATTTCTCTTGAAAATCAACTCCAAAAGGCCAAAGTCACACAGTCAGGTGTTTAGCAGCAATCCCACTCCTCTGGTACCAACTTTACTACTGCAGTCAGGTTCACATTGCTGGTAGAAATCACCCAACCAAGAGCAGATTGTGGGGGGAGGGAGGTATATTTTGGCATACAGACTCAAGGAGAAGCTCCATGATGGCAGGGGAAAATGATGGCATGAGCAGAGGGTGGACATAACCTCCTGGCGATCAGGTGGACAACAACAACAGGATAATATGCCAAACACTGGCAAGGGGAAACTGGCTATAATACCCATAAGCTCACTCCCAACAGTACACTGCCTCCAGGAGGCATTAATTCCCAAATCTCTATCATCTGGGAACCTAGCATTCAGAATATCTAAGTTTATGGGAGACAACTGAATCAAACCACTGCATGGAGCAAAGATAAAATATGTGCTGTGCCTTGAAGTGGGGATGGGAGTATAAAGGGCCTTGGGCCACCTGTTGCACCCT